>NW_026067905.1:16068116-16095739 GCF_014885135.2 Alexandromys fortis
TATATATACACACACACATACATACAAGGTATATATATATATATTCACGTATTGAGGGCGCTCTGGGGTATTTCCATTAGCCATGTTCTGCTGGTCTCTGTGGTCCTGCCAGCTCCAGTTACTCAGCCACTGGACAACTCCCATTTCCAAACTGTCAAAGTCAGTGCAGTTTGGAAGATACTGCTTCCTCCCTCCAAATCATGACTGAAGGAATTTAAGATCTGGGTTCAGAAGAAATCCTGATGGAAGGAATCCAGCTGTAGGCTGTGGAAATGGGAGTGACTCCCCAGAATTCTGAGCAGCGAATTATAGCAGTCTTGAGCCAAGGGCATCTCCCGCCGGCCCTCGCCCCTTACCCCTGTGTGAGCCCTGGCTGCGTCTTTTACCCTCTGCCTCAGTCCTGAGACTCAGCATCCCGAGAGGAACCTCAGGAGGGCTGGGATGATTGGAGAAACTGGAAGTGTTTGTGTCTTACTGTCAGCAAGATCCTCGTTGCCATCCCTGAATGCCACGGGGGCAGGGCGGGGGCAGGACAGGTCTTCTTGAATCCCTTTCACCTGGCCCCACGCTGTCCAGGGCACAGGAGAGGGGAGGGTGAGCAGTCCCACCTACCGTAGCCTTGCCCAGATAGTCCTTCTTGGCCAGCTGAGCCACCTGCCTCTCATTTGGCCGGAACAGCCTACCCACAGGGATCACCACGGGCTCGAACAGTTTCTGCTTCTGTAATAGAATAAACAGTCACGTGTCACTCAGCAGTGCTGGGTTCATTCTGAGCAACGTGCTATTAGGTGACATTGTATAAGCATTACAGAGTGTGCTTATACAACCTTGGTCGTTCAGCCCTTCTGAAACGTGGTCCCCTGGCTGACTAGAATATCTTCACATCTCTTATGACTGTATCTCCTCATTTGAAAACGGGAGTGATGAAACCATTCCTGCCTTCCTCATCAAATGGACCACTTGGGAAAAAAGTCTCAAGAGAATATCTTTTTCAAACCATAGAGGCTTGTTATTCTAGAGGGCTAAGCAGGAGTGGTTGGGCTTATTGATTCTTCCAGAACTTCATACAACATATTTTAATCATATTCGCTTAGCCTCTCCCTGAACTCCTACCAGATCCACACTCACCTCCTTACTCCCCATAACTTCCCCATAACTTTGTGTCCTTTCTTTCTTTCTTTCTTTCTTTCTTTCTTTCTTTCTTTCTTTCTTTCTTTTTTTTTTTTTTTTTTGGTTTTTCGAGACAGTGTTTCTCTGTGGTTTTGGAGCCTGTCCTAGAACTAGCTCTGTAGACCAGGCTGGTCTCGAACTCACAGAGATCCGCCTGCCTCTGCCTCCCAAGTGCTGGGATTAAAGGCATGCGCCACCACCGCCCGGCTATTTATTTGTTTAACATAGAGTCTCACTGTATAGAACTCACTATGGGGACCAGGCTGTCATAGAGATCTGTCTGTCCTTGCCTCTGGAGTGCTAGGATTAAAGGTCTGTCTGCTCTGCTATGTCCCGTTTTTTTTTTTTTTAATTCACCCTTCAACTCCAGTTGTGTGTTATTCATATTCTTCTGTGTGACATTAGCAACTGGAGTACAGCTGACCCACCAGGAGCCACACCCTTAAATAAAACTTGACTTTCCCTCCCCTAAAAGCCACCAACCGTCCATAGCTCTTCAGTTAGGAATGGGGACCATGAACGCCTTTCTACTCCAGCTACAGTGTTGACTGGCTTGATCTTCAGGCAGCCACACCTGTGAGTTCAGTACAGCAGTCCTGTCATAGCGGCGAGACACTGCTTTGTTCTGATCCTCCATGACCACTGGACCTTACGATTTTTCTGTTCACCTCTTCTGTGATGGCCCTGAGCCCTGGGCTTGGGACGTGACACAGATGTCCTGTTTGTGTCTGAGCACTGCTCTGCCATTGGTTCTCTGCACTTGGACCAGTTGTGTTATTGTCTGTGTTAACACCAGGTGTGGTAACCACCACCCGCCACTCTGCTGCACAAAGAGCCTTCTGTGATGAGAACTGAGAACAGCAGTGAACTATGGGTATAGGGGTACAAGTTTAGAGGGCAGTGTGACTGTGGTGGTTTGAAAGCAATTGGCCCCCTAAGGCCATAGGGAGTGGCACTAGGAGGAGGAGGTGTGGCTTTATTGGAGGAAGCACGCCACTGAGGGGGTGGGCTTTGAGGTCTCCTCTGCTCAAGCTATGATCAGTGTAGCAATAGTTCACTTCCTGTTGCCTGTGGATCGAGATGTGGAATTCTCAATTCCTTTCTATCACCATGCCTGCCTGTGTACAGCCATGCTTCCCACCATGATGATAATGGACTAAACATTTAAATGTTTTCCTTTGTAAGAGCCGCTGTGGTCATGATGACTCCTCACCACGACAGAACACTGACTAAGACAGTGACACTATGCCCATTTAGCAAAATAACAGTGGTAGGTTCATTTTTGGCCTCTGTGAGGTCCTCAACAATGGGTATTTGGTCAGATTCACAGTGGTGGCCCCCCAGCAGGGTGCCACTGTTGCGCCTGTTGGCCTATCCTACCAACACTGACCATGACTTCAGTTCACCAGGCTCACAGCTGTAGAAAACCATGGATGACTCTTTTTCTCCCAGAAGCCTGCACAGAACCTTCTAGTGCTATTAGAGCTAGCCAGCATGGAGGAATCTTCTGGGTCAGTACCATCTTGGTTTCTCCATGTCCTGTGACCAATGTGTGTGCCGTCTTAAACAATAGAGTCTTGTTGGAGCTATCCCACACAGAAGATCATGTTCATCCCAAAAGTCAGAGGTTGCCAAATAAAAAGACCAGCGACAAGCATGAGATACGTTCCCCTGGACTGTCAGTCGGGGGTGTCCAAGAGACCTCCAAAACAAGGCAGACTCTCTCCATTGCTCCCGGTTCCCCACTGGAAGCAGTCAGCTTACACTGATGGTATTCACCCAACACTTCTTTTTAAAGCACTGCCCCCTTCCCCTCACTGTGGTACCTTGAGTTTCTCTCCCAGGAGAGGGCACCATTACAAAGGTGGCTCAGGAGCCAAGCAAGAGTTTTAACAGCAGTCTCTTGGGACTAGTATTTCTCACGTACACACGAGCACACACAATCTTGAGCCCCCTTCTTGGTGTTTAAATACAGCTTGTTTAAAACTAACTTTTTGGGGTCAGGAAAGTGACTCAGAACTTAAGAGCACATTCTGCTCTTCCAGAGGACTAGAGTTTGCTTCTCAGCACCCACATCAGCTGGCTTGCAACTGCACATAACTCCAGCTCCAGGGACTCCGGCACCCTTCTGGTTGCTATGGCCACCTACCCACACATGCACATTCTCACACATAGGCACATCATTTAAAATAAAATATCGTCAAAGAAAGAAAAAAACAACCTTTGCTCCCAAATAAAATCAAACTATGAAAAAAAATTTCATAATTACTTCATAGAACTGGAATGTTTTTGTGGGAGCCACGCTGAGCCTG
Source organism: Alexandromys fortis (assembly GCF_014885135.2). NCBI lineage: Eukaryota > Metazoa > Chordata > Mammalia > Rodentia > Cricetidae > Alexandromys > Alexandromys fortis. Next base: position 16,071,599 of record NW_026067905.1, read on the forward strand.
GCACTGTGCCAGACAGTAAGGATGCAAAGGTAGGCAGAAAAACACAGGCTCTGTCTTCACAGTCCTCGCAGGCTGCACAGCACCAAGAAACTGCAGGTATTGCCCAGGCCCCCGCTATGAGCAATCCAGGGCCTGCCCTGATCCGTTCTCTAGGATGTGGCTTCTCAGCTCAGATGTTGAAAGAGCGTTTATTAGCCAGAACCAACAAAGAAGATGTTCCCCCATCACAGTGTCCTAGGAGACAAATGGGACCCCAAGGGTTCCCTCTCTGTCACCGCACTCACCCAGATGCTTTCCATGGCCTTGTCAATTTTGGAATGCCTGGGTTCAGATTTCATGTTTGTAGCCAGCGCTAACTGTTCTTCTGCCTTTTTCCATTCCTCTTTCTTGGCATGCATGAAAGCAATATTATACAGCACCTGGAAGAGCAGAGGCCACGTGAGACTTGAAACTGCTCCAAAGTCAGGTACCAGGAAGGATTCACATGCACACACAGGGAATGCCGTCTGGGGACATAGTTCCCTTCCCAGCATTCGGGGGCTAGACAACAATTAGCCTAGCTACTGAGTTCTTCAGACATAGGGGCTGTGTTAAGAAAACATTTTATAGTGGGGCGGTGGTGGCACGTGCCTGTAATCCCAGCACTCAGGAGGCAGAGGCAGGCGGATCTCTGTGAGTTCAAGGCCAGCCTGGTCTACAAGAGCTAGTTCCAGGACAGGCTCCGAAGCTAGAGAGAAACCCTGTCTCGAAAAAAAAAAACCAAAAATAAATAAATAAATATAAAAAATGAAAGAGAAGAAAAAGAAAACATTTTATAATGTCTAAAGCCAGTATCACGTGCATTCTTTGAACAGCCCACTAGGTCAGGAGGGGCCGAGAACTAATGTGTTGTCCTAATACAGGGGAGAGGAACTTTCCCAGGGGAGGCAAAGGCAGAGTTGGGAAGAAAAATGAAGGTGTGTGATCTCTAATTCCTATTGTTGCCATTGAACCTAGGTTCACAGGCCAGGTCGTTGTTCTGTACCTGAGCCAACAGACCTGGCTGGGATTGCATGGGTAGCAAGACTGTTGCACAGCAGCGTGCCTGAGCCAACTCATGGTCTGGTCCAGCACAGCCGGAGAAAGAGGTGGCACACACAAGAGCCCCGGGAACATTCTAGCTGCGGTGGCGAGGGAATGGCAGAACTTTCTAGGTCTTTAGTTGGACTGTAGGGCCGTCAGAGTGTGTTTTATTACAACACTGCACAATTGACACAGAACCAATTACACTTTTGGATACACTAGTAAGACAAAGTTATGGAAACGGAAGGGTGACTCTTGGGGCTCAGTTCTGGAGGGCACTGAGGCGCTATCTTTCCTCTCTTAGATCGTGTGCTATAGGAGACATCAGCTTCCCTGTCTGGAGCAAGAATGGAGGCCTGTTATCCACAAACAGTTCTACCCTCCCAGACACACCTGGGTGACGAGATTGGCATTTCCGTGGAGTTAGTGACTGGTGCAGGTGCTGGGAGCAGGATTAACCTCCAGGAGTGGAGCTGGAGACACCTTTCCCACCCATTCCTGAGCACCAATGAGCCGGTGCCTTCTGCACAGGTCTTTGACTTAGAATGGTTAAAATATTTTTTTTCACGCTTATTTAGTGTGTGTGTGTGTGTGTGTGTGTGTGTGTGTGTGTGTGTGTGTGTGTGAATCTTGGCACATGTGTGGGCTCAGAAGCCAACTTGTAGGAGTCAGTTCTTTGCCTCTACCATGTGGCTCTAGGGGTTTGAACTTAGGTCATTAGCCTAACAGCAAGCAACTCTTATCCACTGAGCCATCTTGGCAGCCCCAAGGACTCAGGATTTGAACTCATAATATTTTTTAACTTAACAATGGTACAAAAGAGAAAGACATTCAGTAGAAAGAGCACTTCAAAGTTTTAATTTTGATCTTTTCCCAGAGCTAGTGACACATGCTACAATGGTCTCTTGCAATTTGGTTAGTGTCGTAGAACCTTGCCTACTGGTCACCCAGGCAACCACAAAGGAAGGCAAGTGACACACTGTAGGAGGCATGGGGCTCTCAAGGGGTAGGGATGGGGTGTCTCTGTCACCACCACAGCAAGCAGAATAAAAATCCATGGGAAGCAAGGAGGTAGTTGGTTCAGCACTACTAAGTAGCCTGTGCTGGTTCAAATTTTGAGAGTCAGACCCTGCGTGGTTTATTTCAGGCCTATTTAAGCACAGCACAGTTTGGTGGAAACTTTCCCGGGGATAATTAACTCAACCCTGTGTGCACACTAAAGCACAAAGTTAGGTAAATAAAGACCGGATGTGACCACACTGCAACCCTTTGTAAAGTACACGTGACACCTTCGGTAAAGATGGGGTCTGTAGATGGACTAAGAAGAACGGACTCGTGATAAGGGTCTGGGAAAGGATGGGGAGGGGAGGGTTGGGCCACACAGCACTGGGGTCACCAGGCTATTAACCATGTTCACCCCTAGCCTTCTGGATGGATAATGGGTTATGCATTCTTTACTTCAAAGGAACAACCCTGTGTGTTTAACAATTCCAGGTTTCCCTAGTGGATTATCTGTGGGCACAAGGACTTCCGTGCTTCCTATAACACACTAGTGTGCTATGTGGTGTAGGTGTGTTAAACATTTTATTTATTTATTATGTATACAATATTCTGTCTGTGTGTATGTCTGCAGGCCAGAAGAGGGCACCAGACCTCATTACAGATGGTTGTGAGCCACCATATGGTTGCCGGGAATTGAACTCAGGACCTTTGGAAGAGCAGGCAATGCTCTTAACCTCTGAGCCATCTCTCCAGCCCAGTGTAGGTGTGTTAAATGCAGTTTTTACTTAAAATGGTTGTTATCCTAACTGGGACTGAGGAGTAGCTCCATTGTACCTGCTTAGATGTGCAAAGCCCTGGATGTCCTGCCTAGTACTACATAAACCCTACTGGAGGTGCATGCCTGTGTTCTGAGCACCCTTGAGGGGGAGGCAGGAAGATCAGAAGTTCAAAGTCATCCTTGGCTACATATCAAGTTTAAGGCTAGCCTGGGCTATAAGAGTCCTATTCAGAAAGAGGAAGGGAGGGAAAGAGAGAGACAGAGACAGACAGACACACAGAGAGAGACAGAGACAGAGAGACCGAGAGAGAAAGAGAAAAGAAACAGAGAAGGGGGTGATTATCTGGACAGAACCTGTCATCGTAAATTGAGAAGTGTCTGCCCTGACCTTTCCACAAAGTGAGGACAGAGAAGAGACCACAAAGAGCTTCAAAGCTGTCCTCATTTTTCTCTCAGTTACCTTCTCTTGAGGCCTTTCCCTATAACCAGTGTTTCTAACTAGAAGGGCCTTAGGGACCTTCACAAGAAATGGCAGAAGTAGGGAAAGGACTGGTTTCCTGCTTCCTGGGTCATTTCAACCCCAACCACAGTAGAGACTCCCTGCTGTGAAGTTCTGCTTTCCACCACAGAACACAATTCTTTCTAGAGCTGTTTGCCGCCTCCCTCCCCCGCCCCCCCGCCCTGTATGTGGAAGTGGCAAGTGGCCTTCAGCAGGATGATTGACAATGTTTGGAGACCACAAGGTGAGCGCCACAAGATGAGGCAGGATGCTCATGGCATCTAGTGAGAAGAGGCCAGAGAAAGGGTCAAAAATCCCCTGAGGTCAGCCCTGTAACAAAGCATCTGCTCCAACTCATAGAGAACCACGGTCTTTGGGAGCTGGTTTCGTGCCAACCAATTCCCAGAGCCAAGCCCCCATCTTCCCTTGTGAGCCATGACATAGCTGTGCTTCTGCTGCAGGGCAGGATGGTCCACAAGTCCCCAGCGACTTGGGCAGTGATATAATCTATTTTTACTTGCGAGCTCTGAGCAACCCTCGGGACACTTCTCTTCTTGTGCCTGCGAGACCGAAGCCAGAGAGATGTTGTTTGTACAGCCATGCTTCTAAATAAAGGTCCGTGACATTGGCGGGGGTTTTCATTTTCAAAGCTAGTGGTTTATATTTGGAAGTTTGATGGGGAAGGTTATTCGGGGAAGAAAAGTTCATAAACTCACAAGCCAAAGCCAGCCATGCCTGTCCTTTTTGGTAACACAGGAAAGAGGTTGTCCTTGTTTGGAGAACTTCCCCACACGGTGTACTTTGTACTGTTCGTTGACAGACTTGTACCAAATGACCCACAGTTTCTCTCTGAGTGTTAAGTACCCAGATGGGTTACAATGGGTTCCTCAGAGAGAGAACCCGTGATTTTGGATCTGTTAGTGAAATGCTGAACAAAGAGTTTGCCAGCTTGAGCTGCTAAATAAAACATGCAAATTCCTGCAAATAAATATTCTCACAGGCTGGCACACTTCTGTCTGGTATCCCTTCCAGAGCACACAATGACCTTGTTTTTGCACAGGCTTTTGAGCCTGAAATTAAGAAAATGCTCGCTCTCAGGTAACTAATAACTCTATGAGGAGCCTGAAGTCATTGCGTCTTCCCCCCCTCCACCGTCTTTTCTCCCCTCTCATTCTCTTTCCTTTCCTCCCCTTGCCAAAGTTGGGATCAGGTCCTGGGCCTCATACAGACTAGGCAAACACCTTATCTCAGGGTGTTTCCTTCACAGGGCGCCTGAGTCTCAAGGCACAGGAGTCAGCAGGACTTCGCAGGCCTCCTCAGGTGCTAAGACCACTGTGTTCCTGAAATGTCCTCTCCAGGCCCTCCTGTCCCTGCCCTTCTTACCTCACAGGCAAACAGCTTGAACTGCAGCCCCAGGATCTTGTAGTCTATCAGCTGGTTCCCTCGAAGCTGAGTCAAGGCCTCTTTAAGGTCTTTGATAGCTAAGTCATATCTGCAGGGCAGGAGGGGGTAGGGAGAAGGAAGTCAGTCTGTCCAGGTCACAGAGGAAGAAATGCAGAATCCACATCTCTCTGCTTCTCCATTCTCCATCCAGACCACTGAAAGAAGCCTATTTCGCTTGACCAGATCTACCTTTCCACCAACCCTGAGGCCAAAGATTCTACAGATGAGTTGTAATTTTGCACCCTGGAGACCGTCAGTCTATGACAGTCATGGGGTTTTCTTCTGTATGGGCTGTAAACACAATTTCCAGTTTCTGATGACCCCGGTGACCTTCAAACACAGCTCTCACTGTCCCTGGAGAGCTCCAAGCAGTACCGCCCCTGCCCACCCTGCTTCTCTTTGAAAGCTTCTCGGGGCAGATTCAAAGCAGACCTGACCACCCTCACTCAGGTCAGAGCTGCCCGGCACAGCTGCCACTCCCTTGTCACAGCCGTAGCTGCGGGCATCCTCCTCCTGCCCGCCACCTCCTTCTGTGTCTTCTGCTAAGTTCACACTAGCTCTTGAGGTTGTAGCCCTTCTGCCTCCTGTTCCCACTCTGGGAAAGAGGGAAAAGTTACTCCCACACGTATCCTGTGGAGGAGGAGAGCCTAGGCTTCCTGGTCCCCTCTCCGTGAATGCACAGGCCCTGTGTGGCTGTTTCCCTGACACCAGGAGGCCAGGAGGGGGGCAGGTGGAGGCACAGGTGTCCTGTTCCCTGAGCAGGTGCGATTTCCACTGTGTTCCACAGCCTGTCGGGGAGCAGGGGAATCTCAGAGGGCACACTTTAAAGTGTCACAGCTCTAACAGATGTGCCGTGCTCCCCGGGGAGCTGGCTGAGCAGGTGGACTTCAGCTGTGGAGATGCCCTGAATCCACCTGGCACTGTAGGGACCCAGCAAAGCCCTCCACACCATTCTCTGTCTCATCAAGATGTCCACGGTGTGAAGAAGAAAGGACGCGTTACCCAGAGTGCTTGTTTTGTGTGAAAAAGCTAGGTGGGGTTAACCCCGCTAAAGTCCTTTTGTTGCTATTGTTTATCTTTTGAAATAGGGTCGCATGTATCCCAGGCTTGTCTTGAACTCAGTTTGCAACCTGTGATAACCCTGAACTTCCGATCCTCTGCCACTACCTCCTGAAAGTCGGACTGTTCCCAGGTTATGCTGGAGACCAAGTGACCTAGGGCTTCTTGCTTGCTAAGTAAACACTGCACCAGCTGAGCTACAGTCTCAGCCCAAATGCACATTGTTAAACTTGTCTTTGCACAAAGCATCTGCTTGGCAGCTCCTTCCTCCTCTGCTGCAGCTTCTCTCCTCACCCCAGTTCTTGTGGACCCCAGCTGTACCCATGGTGAGGAGCTCAGCTTTCACACAGCCCTGGACCCCACTACAAAGGTCTGCATAGGATCAGTACTCAGGAGAAGCCCGAAAGAGGTTCAGCTCTGGCTCCTGCTGGCCTCCTTCAGAGTTCTCTTCTGTGCCATCTGGAAGCTTCCTCAGAAGCAGCCACACCCCCAGGGTGGGCAGGCTCTACTCCAGAGGACTTTTCCGTGCCATTTCTGTAGCAGGCCCTGCAGAGATGCCTTAGTAACTGCTGAAGCTGCTGCTTGCTTCTGCTACCAACACACACACGGTCAAGCATCCTAGAGTTCATACGCACACTCTCCAGGATAGCAGAGTCTCAGGATGCTGCCCGTGCATCTCCAACAGGTAGACAGGCCAGTCTGCAGTCTGCCCACCTTTCGCCCAGCAGGAAGAAGGCCTGCTCCCCTTTCTAAACCAGTTCCGCCTTGTTCTGAAAGGTCTCACCACGCTTCCACCTCCACAGCCCTAAGAGCCAGAAGGTCTATGATGTGGAGGACAGCTTACAGACCCTACCTTTCTGGGATGACAAAGTTGGGGACAGAGAAGTTTGATGGGAGGGAGGGAGTCACCCTGAGCTACCATCTGTGGCTTGAGAAATGCCTCTGACTTTTTTCTGCTAGAATTGAAGACAAGAAAGCAACACAACCCTGAAATCAGATGAGGGGGTGGTGGAGGGGAAAGAACCTTCCTTGGTGTGGCCCTTGTTAAAAACAAACCCCACTGCCTAGGGAAGGAATGCCCAGCCCACTCCCCCTCTAGGTCACCATGCCCTTCAAGCCTGTTCACAGGTCAGCCCAGCTTTGTTCTGAGCCACCTTGATAGCCCTGGCAACTGGTTTCTCCCTTTAATCTATACCTTCCTCAGTGCAGAAACTTGTTTATATCCATTTAACTAATCCAACAAAAGTGGGTTTGTAAATATTTCCGGATATAGTATATACCTGTGATCCCAGAGTTTGGGAGGTGGAGGCAGGAGGACCAAGAGATCAAGGCCAATCTCAGCTACAGAAACTCTGTCATGAAGAGAAGAGAAAAAATAAAAGAGAAAAGAAAAGAGGGAACGGGGAGGCGCTCAATTGTAAAGTGTTTATTCCTCAAGCACGAGGACCTGAGTTCAGATCCCGAGGACTCACAAAAACAAAGTCAAGCACAGGACTAGAGAAATGGCTCAGTGGTTAAGAGCACTAGCTGCACTGGACGGTGGTGGCGCACGCCTTTAATCCCAGCACTCGGGAGGCAGAGGCAGGCGGATCTCTGTGAGTCAAGGCCAGCCTGGTCTACAAGAGCTAGTTCCAGGACAGGAACCAAAAGCTACGGAGAAACCTTGTCTCGAAAATAAAAAAAATAAAAAAAAAATTAAAAAAAATAAAAAAAAAAGAGCACTAGCTGCTCTTGCTGAGGACTGGGGTTTCCCGCCAAGCACTCACACGACAGCTCATGACCATCTACACCTTCAGCTACAGAGGGTCTGATGCAAGCGTGGGCCTCCATGGCATGCACGGGATACACATACATACCTGTACACAAAACACTCAAACACAGAAAATAAAAGCCAAGCATGGCAGAATGTCCTGTAACCCCAGGTCTGGTCTGGAGAGACAGAGACAGGCAGATAGATCATGGGGACCTACTGGTCAGCCAGATGAACAAAGTGGTCAAATCCATGTTCGGTGAGTGAGTTCTGGCCTTGGGCCACATTGGGAGGCTTTGCTCTGAGGGTGTTGTCAGCCCGAAAAGTCGAGTGCCCAGTTGTTGCTAAGAGCAGCCACAGGTGTGGTCAGTTACCTGACTGAGAGTAAAACCAAAGTCTTCTAGGAAGAAAAGTCACAGACACAGAGCCCCTCCTGATAGAGAGGGCCCTGAGGTAGGGGAGAGGCAGAGGCGGCTGCCTCTGTAGACAGTATGGTGGCTCACTTCTCAATATCCTCTTCTCATCCCTGCTTCCTGCATCCAGTATCCTCTCCAGAAGTCTAGACTATATACAGAGGCTAGCCCAGCCCACCCCCAGCCTATACAACCTCAGAGGATAAACTCCAAGGCCTTCCTTTTCTGTAGCTCTAATAGTCTATGATGGAGCAACAATAGAAAAAAGAGACAGGCTGCCAGAAGGAATTTCTACGTGAAAACATCTCAAAGTCTCAGAGCCAGGAAGGCTAAGATTTTGAAAGACTTAGGGGAAAAAAGAAATCTAGAACTAAAGAAGTCAGACATGGTGGCTTATAGTCCTAGAATTTGGGAATTGAAAGCAAGGGGTTAGGAATTCAAGGCCATTCTCAGCTAACATAAAACCCTGTCTCCAAAGCAAACGGGTGGAGAAGTTGAAGAGAGGGAAGGAAGGAGAAAAGGGAAGCGGTGGGGAAGACCCAGAAGAAATAAGATGCAGGACGCCATCAGAATGATGATGGTTCAATCTGAGAAAACTAATCTACCAGATTTAATCCTCAGCTCTGCAGCCCCCTAACGAGGAAATGACAGTAAGTCAGCATGTTCTCACGCCCGACCTAGCTCCTTCCTCTTGTTGCATCCTTTGGTAGTGTTTTCACTGACTAACACCTGGTTTTAGGGGGACTTGCACGTGGAAATCCATTTGTGAACCTTAAGGTCCACCCTCCCTCAAAGGACTGACCAGCACCCATAGCCAGCCAGCAGCTGTGTGTTGTGAGCACGCCTGCCCCAGACCTTGTCAGGGTGGCCGCCTCTGAAGTCCCCTTCCTTCTAACCCTTTTCACCAGTGCCACCCCGATTCAGGCCCTCGTTTGTAGTGAGGACAACTGTGTTCACTTCCAAATCAATTTTCCAGGTACCTGTCTTGTTCCCTTTGTTCATATTCTAGAGTGACTTCAAAATCCCCATCTCCACCATCTGCTTGAGTCATTCCAGGGATTGAGCATCCAGCTCCCTCCCCATTCAGGCCATCCTCTGCTGCCTCCCCATCCTGCTCTATGCCCTGTGTCCCACCCTCACCAAGCTCAGGCCAGTTTCCCTGCTGGAAAGGTTCTTCCTGTCAGCCAGTTTCCTCTCCCCTAGAGCCTGGGTACACACAGGCGGACACTTTCCAGAGTCAGTTTGCTCCCTGACTTTGCCCAGAGTTTCTAAAATTCACCTTTGGATATTATCCCTTTGTTATTTATATACTCGGTCTTTGGGCATTAGAGGGGAGAATAGGGGGTTAAGGTTAAATTCATTTTGTGTTTTTGTTTTCTACTGTTTTGTTTGTTTGTTTTTCAAGACAGGCTTCCCTGTTCAAGACAGCTCTGGCTGTCCTGGCGCTCATTCTGTAGACCAGGGTGGCCTCAAACTCAGAGATCCCCCTGCCTCTGCCTCTCAAGTGCCTTGGATTAAAGGCCTGTGACACCAAGTTCGGCTTTCCTTTTTTTCTTTTCCTTTTTTTTCTTTCCTTCCTTCCTGCCTTTTTGTGTGTATGTGTGTCCTTTTTCTGTTTTATTGACTGTAAATACCCAGAACACGTACAGTGTGATGGGGGAAGGGACTTCACTATCCCCTACCCTCCAGAACCTACTGGATGACACACTGACCGATGCTCTTCCAGTCTAGAGTCTGTGCAACAAATGGGTTTTGTCCTAACACATGTTTTGAAACCACTTTTTGAAATTTGCCATGCACTGTGAACTTTTTCTGCTAGACTATATATACTATTTGTCTGTGTTAACTTATACACACACTGCTAATAGTCTGTATTCTTGTTTTTGTGATTGGGTCATCTCCCCTACCCAATAATTTAAACTGGGCTTTGCAGACACACTCAGCAGGGATGACGCTAGCCATTGATTTGATTTGATGATTTCACAAGGACCCTTGTTTGGGGACTGCTGAGTCCCCCACAGAGAGGCACAGTGGGTGTCCTCATTAAGGACACTGGTGGGAGGCCCAGCGGCTCACAACCAGACAGCTCATTGTGGTTGTGCCCCAGATGACCTACACTGAGGTCAGGCTTGCCTCCCTTCCCTAGTAAAGTCTCTTGCAAGCTATTTCTTGCATAACTGTTCCAGAAAAAGCTAGCCACTGGGGCTGAAGAGAACCTACTGAATACTAGGAATACCAGCTCAAAGATCCACGGAGGTTTTCACACACACACACACACACACACACACACACACACACACACACACACACACAGTGCGCGCAGTGGGGTAGCCTTGGACCACTCACTTCTCCATGCTATAGTAGAGCATTCCTCGCTGGAAGTAGGCCACTGCCAGGTGCTTGTCTCTGTTGATGCTTTTGGTGAAGGCCTGCAGGAAGAAGGGTCCGTACTCAGTCACAGAGCCCCCGCAGAGAGGAAGTGTAAGAGTAGCCCCAGGGAGAGGCAGGCAGGTGTGTCATAATGATTCAGCAACTCAAGGTGGAAAAAAAAAAATGGCCTGGGGTACAGACATCTTGGGTCGCAATGCCCTGGGGTGTCTCTTCCTCATTTCATAGCCTGTGGTAAATTACCTAATCTCTCTGAACTTCAGGTTTTTTTTTCCTCTGTGAAATAAATGATAAGGCTAGATATCTCAGCAGTTAAGAGTGCTTGCTGCTCTTCCCAAGGACCCAGGTTCAATTCCCAGCACCCATGTTAGCTCACAACGTCTGTAGTTCTAGCTTTAGGGGCCTCCTTGAGAATCAGGTGTGCACATGGTGTCAAAACATACATGCTATCAAAATGCCCACTCCCATCAAAAGACAGTAATAAAAATAATATGAAAGTTATAGTTAAAATACATGTTGTATTTGTTTTATATAAATTTATTGTATAAGCATTTAAATCACTAAAATAATAACAAGAATACATATGTAATATTAATAAGAGATTAAACAGGAAAACAAGGGCAGAAGGGATGAGAGAACTAGCAACAGAAGAATGGGAGAGAAAATCCTGGCCAGTAAGGGTAGAAGTCAGTCATCTGAGAGTGTGTGAGGTGGCCTGTGGCACAGGTTACGAGCACCCAGGGCCTGCGGGGAAAGCTTCATCCAGGATCACTGCCTCCTCTCTCCACAGTGTGCTTTGTCTCCACAGCTCTCTGGCTGTAGCCGGCCCCTGAGGGGAGGTGGAGGGGCAGTTCTCCCTCCAGCCAGAGGCTGGGCCAGCGCATGCTCCGTCCCACCCGCTTGCTGACAGTTTGAGCAAATGAGTTGCTGTTTCTCTTCCTGCCCGGATGTGGACGTGTGGACAGTGTTCGTTCCCTCGTTCACCTGACGGGCAGGGGACGACTGGCGAGAACTGCTTCTTTAGAAGTGCTGGGGGTTGGGGAGATGGTTCAGTAGGTAGAAGGCACGCAGCGTGACGGCCTGAGTGTGACCTCAGCCTGGTGTGCGAAGGCCTCGTCCTTTAATCTCAGTGCTGGGGAAATGGAGTCAGGATCTCCAGCAAGCCTAGCCTAATATGCAAGTTCTGGGTCAATAAGAGACCCTACAATAATAATAATAATAATAACAACAACAACAACAACATTTACTGTGCCATCTTGTAGATTTGGGTTGATCACTGGAACCAGATAAAGATGGAAAGGAAGAACTCCACAAAGGTGTCCTTTGACCTTAACAGGTGTACCACCCCACACACATACACACATACATATGCAATCAATCAATCAATTAATCAGTAAATAAAAAGCTAGGTGGTCGTGTCAAATATCTTTAATTAATCCCAGCACTCAGGAGACAGAGGCAGGCAGACAGATCTCTGTGAGTTTGAGGCCAACCCAATTTTTAGAGTGAGTTCCAGGACAGCCAGGGCTGTTACACAAAAATCTTGTTTCAAAAAAAAAAAAAAAAAAAAACGGGGATTAAAAAAAATGCTGAAATGTCCCATACCCTTGATAGACTTCATGATTCATTTCCAGTGTGATTTCCTTCAGCCAGCCTCAGAACCCTTAGAGGAGCACCCTGTGGTGTTGGTCAGAATTGCTTGAGCTGAACTGATGGGATGCTAAGTGCCTGGAAACCTTAAGAGGCACCTTACAGTCGGGTGCAAGGTGGTATAAGACAGAGAAAGCACGCGTCCAGAGGGAGTTGGTAAAAGACAGCGGAACAAGACTAAGGAGACTCTTTGGTTAAAGAGAGACCTTGGGGACTGCAAAGTTCTTTGAAATAGCAGAGCCCCACCCATCGGGTGGCTCAGAAAACCTGTTGGGGAGTTTTTAAAACTGTCTGCCTGGCCAGGGGCCCTTAGAAGGGGATTCCCGGGGTAGTTCTGGGGAGCTTTTGTTCTTTTAGGGTTTCACTCACCTGCTCGGCTGCCGGCATGTTCTCCAGGATGGTGTGCATGCAGCCTATGTTGAAGCAGATCCTCGAGTGGGGGTCCTGCACCTCGCTGAAGGCCTGCAGAGCACCCTTCCAGTCCTTCTTGTCGGCTGCCAGCACCCCTTCATTCCAGAGTCTGATGGCCTCAGCCAGGGACATCGTGAGCTGTGTGCCAGTAGGCAGGGTATTTCGAGGTATTTCTCACCCTACCTGCAGGGCACTCCAGGCTTCAGGGGACCAACCTAGCCCTCAGAATGGGGTCTAGCCTCCCTCTGGGTGACTTCATAGTGTCAGGAAGTTTCCCCACCTTTCAGGAACTGACGCATAAGCTAGCATGAGAGAGAAAAGGAAAGAGGAGAGGGCTGGAGGAGGCGGGCTGGAAAAGGGGAAGTATGCTAGATGCTGCCTGCCAAGGGCCAGTCAGTTCCTCTGAGTGCTTCTCTACGTGCCGGACACCTCCCGTTCATCTCTGCTTCCCACGCCCTCTGTGGCAGCTTCAGGTCAGGGGGACCTCAGCAGGTCTGCCCAGGCACGCCCCTGTTGCCGCTTCTTTCATCCTTGAATGAATTCCTTGCTCTGGGTCTCGGGCTGTTGACAGGCTTCTTTGTGGTCTATGGACACATCTGTTGATACAGCCCAGGTTGCCCTGAACTCCCTATCTTCTGGCCTCAGACTCCCAGGTTCTGGAGTTATAGGTGTGTAAGTACTACTGTTGCGTTTTAGCTTCAAAATATTGGGGAAAAAATAAACATGCTACACTTTTCTGAGACAGGATGGGATGTCTTGAGGATCCATCCAGGTCTGAAGTAACTTTAAGAGAATTCAGGCGGGTTCGGTTTCTTGAAAATTCTCCAAATGGGAGGCAGACATGACCATAATTATCACCTGCCTGTGGAAACTGAAGCCAAGGCTCCTGTATGGTGACCCATGGGTTCACTAGTCTCTGTAAACACAGATTTGGGATTCCTTTACAAACTGCCCTGGCGAAGTCAAAGTTAATACAAAAACAAACAAACAAGAACAACAACCAAAACAAAAAAAATTCCTGAGGAAAAGCAAGGTAGTGTGTCTACATAATGAAGTCTGCCCACGTCTGGACTTTTTGGCAGGCAAAACACATATTAATGAGGGTCAAATACGTGGATATTTCTGAGTCTTGTTTTGTGGCACAGGAAAGAACTCAACACAGGGTTTGTAGGTTAAAGATAAAGACAAAAATGTCATTGCATAGACTCGTCCCTACCTTTGGTGGACTTTCCTATCTCACGTCTCTGTCTGGTAATCTCAACCACCCAGGTTTATCCATCAAGACTCCTTCCGACATCCCCACCTCTGTGACAGCAAGCACCCAACTCTAGCTTGAGTGATGACAATGGACAATGGAGAGAATATTTTTTTTCTTTGTCTTCTCTCCTCCTAAATACAGACTGTCTTGTTGTGAAATATTCCTTTACACTGTGTGAAGATATGTCACTGTGATTGGTTTAATAAAAGGGTAAACGCCAATAGCTATGCAGGATTTTCAGGGCAGAGAGAACACTGGGAAGAAGAGGGAGGCATCTCAGGGAGACTTGGAGGAAGCATGGCATGTAGGAAATGAGATAACAAGCCATGAACCACATGACAGCACATAAATTAATAGAAATGGGTTAATTTAAGTTATAAGAGCTAGTTAGCCTAAGCTATTGGCCAAGCTTTCATAGTTAATAATAAGTATCTGTGTGATTATTTGGGAGCTGGCTGGTGGAACAGAGATAGGCTTACTACACTGTATTTCCTTTCTACCTGTTAAGCTCTTCATTCCCTTGAAAGTTGGGACACTGCCTTTTATTCTCAGATCTTTGACAGTGACTCTTAAGAAATGATGGAAGGAGTTAGAGCCAGGTCTGGTGTCAAAGGCCTGCCACCCTAGCTACTTGAGAGACTGAGACAGAAGGATCCCAAATTCAAGGTCTGCTGGGGCAATCTAGAAAGATCCTGTCTCAACATATAAACTGAATAGCAGTTTAGTGCTAGAATTCTTATCCAGCATGTGTGAGTGTAACTGGAGTTTTCTCTCCCACCCACCAGTTCCAGAATAACTACTCTGAGGCTTAATATTAAACAAACTGTTTAGCTTATTAGCTCAGGCTTATTATTAACTAGCTCTTACAACTTAACAAATTAACCCATTTCTATTATTCTATATTTTACCACAAGGCTCGTGGCTTGTTACCTCACATCTTGATTCCCCAGCAGCTGCTGGTATCTCCCAGATCCTGCCTTCCTCCTCCCTTTATCTTTGCTTGGATTTCCTATCTGGCTATATTCTGCCTGGCTATTGGCCAAATCAACCTCTTTATTACCAATATTCACAGCATACAGAAGGGCATCCTACATCATATGAGAGGAAATGACACTCAGGTCATAGCCACACCCGTGGCTCTGCCCAGTGGATGATCAGAACTTGACCACCACAGAGATTATTCTCAGGAAAATCAAGTGGACTTGTAGCTAAACTAGGTTTTCATAAGCAATGTTTTGGTCATCATCATCATTATCATCTTAGCCTAACATTAGAACCTTCAAGTGATCTCTCAGGCCTTAGGTTCTCATTTTTCTACCTCTATGCAGGCATCTATGGCTAGTTCCTCTTCTTAGCTGACCTTTCAAATCTGTGCATGAAATTCACCCAGCCCAGCCTGCAAGGCAAGCTCATGCATCTTCTAGTTGCCCTGAAGTCAGGCCTGCAGGCTGCAGCCCATGCTCTAGTCTTCCGCCCCAACTTCTGCACTATCAGCCTCACCTCCCATATGACAGCCATTCTTCACTCATGGGGTTCCATATGCTCTTATGTTTTTACCCCATCACAGACCTCAAACTTCCGGGCAGAAGTTGGGGTTGGAGATAACTCAGCCTTCTGTTCTCAGGGTATAAGTGATTGGGTTGGGCTCCAACCCCTCTCACCACACAGGCTAAGCTATCAGCAGTCCCAAGTTAACATAGTCTCCTGACCATCTCTGACTAAAACCTACCCCCTTCTCTATGCAGCTTTCGGACTGTTTCTAAAATCCTCCTGTCTTAGTTATGCTTTCTATTGCTGTGAAGAGACACCATGAGCACATCAATGCTTATAAAGGAAAACATTTAATTGGGGCTGGCTTGCAGTTTGGAGGTTTAGTCCATTGTCATCAGGAAGCATGGCAGCCTGCAGGCAGACATGGTGCTGGAGGAGTAACTGAGAGTTACACATCTGGATCTGAAGGTGGCAAAAAGACAGTGATACTGGTCCTGGCTTGAGAATCTGAGACCTCAAACCTGCCCCTAGGGACATAATCCTTCAAGGCCCCACCTACTCCAACAAGGCTACACCTCCCTATAGTGCCACTCCCTATGAGCCTATGGGAGGCATTTTTTTTCTCAAGTTTCAATGAATTTTATTCGAGAAGACTGGTCCCACTGTAGTGTCAGCAAGGGTGATGCAAACACAGTCCAGGACTCTAGACATAGAGATGTCAATTGTTAATGAAAATTAACCAAGTGACCATTGACTCAACCTCCGTTCAGTCTGCGAATATAGCATTATTAATGCGAGGATGTGTCTATCTCACTCAGTCATAGACTCAATTATCAAGTTGTTAAGGTGAGAAACTGTTACATTTGCAGCAGCTGCCTCCTTCTTCATGATCACTCCCATCAGTCACCAGGGGCCACCTTTGATGTCATAATTCTCTCCGAAGCTGTGTTATCTCTAGGTCAACATTGATCAACATCCGTCACACTGACTTGAGTGTGCCTTCTCTTTCCTCCACGCCGGTGGCTCTCAACCATCCCAATGCTGTGCCCTTTCATATAGTTCTTCCTGTTGTGGTGACTGTTCTGGTTTTCTGTCTCTTTAAGAGACAAGCCACGCCCACTCCCTCCCCCATCCACTGAGGCAGGCTGATCTCCAGCTTCCGGCCTGAGCTTGCTCTCTTTTCTGCTTCCCCCTTCTCTGTCTCTCTCTTCTCTCTCCCTCTCTTTCTGTCCCCCCCCTTCTCCCTTCCACTTTCATAACCCCCTAAATAAATATTCAACCTCACCCTGCATGTCGTGTCTAACCATGTCTCTGTCTCCTGCCCGCTTCATGTGTCTCCCTGCCTGGGACCAGCCACAGCTCGGGACCGGCAGCCGTCTCTGCCTGGGACTGGCTGCTCCCAGAGCCTGCTGCCTGCCATCACACGGCCCGCTACCACCATTTGGGACCTACAGCATTTCTGCTGCCTACTGCCGCAGGGATCTTGCAGCATTTTTTAAAAAAGATTATTAGTGACCCCCCCCAGCCATAAATGCAGTAAATTTACTACTGTTACAAATTGGGGTGTAAATATCTGACTGCAGGATATCCGCTATGCAACCCCTATGGGGGCTCTTAGTTTACAGCTTGAAAACGGCTGCTCTAAGTCAGTGTCTATGGGAGGCATTTTTATTCAACAGTATAGCACCATATCACCTCAAACAGGTAATACCACATTTGGGGGAAAAAAAACCACTTTCTAAACTCCTTGTTGGGCAGGCACCCCAAGATTCCCATCCCTCCCTGGGTCCTGACTGCAAGGGTGACTCCTTCCGCTCCAGGGTCCCCCACCCAGTTCTGCTCTTCTTACTTTTACTTCCCCAGCTGGCCTCTGTGACCCCTGCCATTCTTCCTCCCCCCAGCATCCTCTGTCAGAACCCAAGTTCTGTTCCAGTACCCGTCTCCTGAGTCGATGTGAGGTACCACATTTCCCACACTGTCCCAGGGAGCATGCTCTGATGGGTTCAGGCACAAATGCTGAGTTTCATTTTGTTTAGTTTTGTTTTTCTGAAACAAAGTTTTGCTCCCCAGCTGTGGCTAGCATGGGATTTGCAGTGATCCTCCTGCCGCTGCCCCCCAAAGTGCTAGGATTACAGGTATAAGCTACCATACCTGACTTTTAACATCTACTTATTTATGCTGTGTATGTGTACATGTGCAAGCATGCATGTGGTGCCGCACACTTGTGCCTGAGACATGGTTTCTCCCTATGTTAGTCTCCCACCTAAACTATGCTTCGGGAGTGGAGGATCCAGTTCTGATTTCATCTGGCTTCCCACTGTATCTTTCATGGCTATCACTTGTTTGATTATTAAATATTGATCGATGCATAGCACCTTTTGAAGGGCTCTCCTAGGCCTGAGAGAGCATGGCAAACATGGTGCTCACAGGTTTTGCCCTTTGTCCCTTTCTTTTCCTCTCCTTTCCTGAAAGCCATTACATTCCTAAAACTAGACCCCAAGGTCCACTCTCTTGTTTGGACACTGGCTCATTCCTGAGACAAAACACCAAGGTCTAACAATCAAATTTCATTATTTGGCTCACATGTCCAATCGAGTCTTACCAACTCAGTCTAGAACAGACTCCCCTTTCTCTCCTTAAAAACCCACTCCTACGGAAACACCAGCCCTTTGGCCCCTTCGCTTGCTCTTCCTACTTTCCTTCTTGCTGCTGCTACTGCTCGCCGTCTGCCTTTGTAGTCACCCCTCCTACTTGCCCCTCCTAAGAATTTGGTGTCTGGGTATGTCCTGTACTGACTCGGGGAAAGGGGGTGTGGCACCCCAGAACTTACTAAACACAACCCAGGTCAAAACAGCTCCTCTTTCTTTTTTAATTTTTAATTTTATTTTGTGTGTCTGTGTGAGTTATATGTATGTGCACCATATTGGGCCGAAGCCTGCAGAGGTCAGAGAGGTATCAGACCCCTTGGAACTGGATGTGTTGTGAGCCACCACATGGTTGCTGGGAACTGAAGAACCAGGGTCCTCGTCAAGATCATAGCATTCTTTACCACGGAGCCATATCTCCAGTCTCTCTCTTTTCCTTTTTTGAAAGGACATTTGTGGGAGGTAATTCAGGAAAGTGAGTAAATATTGCTAAGATAATTGGGCCAGATATCCCTTAGACAAGATTGGTTTAGAATGCTTTGAGTCTAAATATTATGTCTTCTTTACACTAATGTCACCTTACATCTTTAGGGTTTTGTTTTGTTTTTAATTCCACAAGCTGCAAACAACCTGAAGCCTGGAGCAAGGACACCAGCCCCAGAAATAATGTAAGGCACTCCTGACTCGGGACTAGCGGGACCTTCAGGTTGAAATTTGGTAGGAAAAAAAACTGTCCTCCCAAGCTTTAGTCCTCACAGGTGCAAACTCAGGAAGCAGAGGTTCTCCCAGGACAGGATGCTAGAAGAAGCTCTACCACGTGAGCCAGCTGCAAGCCTGCCTGAGCATCGAAACCAGTGACTGCGCAGAGCCAGCAGCCTCAGGCTGTGTCAACAACACCACAACCAAGTTTGGGGTTTAGCGGCTGCTGACTCGACCTCCCGTGCAGAGATCTGGAAGTCTCCTTTGGACCAGTTTGGGAGACTGGAGCTACACCCGACTCTCACATCCTTTTCCGCCAGCAGCTGCTCTTCTGTGTCATCCAGATCTCCCAGCCTGACCCTTTCCTTGGAACCTAAACTTAAGATCCAGAAGCTCCTGCTTCCTCCTTTCCCCATCTGCTCATAGTTTAGTTGGCAACGCAGACATAGACGTTGCCTACACAAAGACACTCATCCTTCTTTTTTTTTTTTGAACTTTTTCTTTTTTTTGGTTTTTTGAGACAGGGTTTCTCTGTGGTTTTGGAGCCTGTCCTGGAACTAGCTCTGTAGACCAGGCTGGTCTCGAACTCACAGAGATCCGCCTGCCTCTGCCTCCCGAGTGCTGGGATTAAAGGCGTGCGCCACCATCCCCTGGCCAACACTCATCGTTCTTGAGATGGAGCTTCTTCTCAGTAAGTGGCCTGCGGGGCATCCTTCTATAACACAGGCCCTCCATTTCCTTCCCTGCACTAATGTTGAATCTGTTATCCTGTCTGAGGACAATTGGCAGAGTTTGAGGGTGCATACCTGTTTTTTTTTTTTTTAAATGCCCTGGTGGCAGTAGGCAGCAGAAATGTTGTAGGTCCCAAATGGTGGTGGTGGGCCATGTGGTAGCAGGCAGTGGACCCCAGGCAGAGACGGCTGCTGGTCCCTGAGCAATGGCTGGTTCCAGGCAGGGAGACACATGGCAGGCAGGCAGAAGACTGAAACATGGATAGACACAACATGCAGGGTGAGGTTGAATGTTTATTCAGGGGATTGTGGAGGAGGAAGGGTGAAGGGGGGGGGGACAGAGAGAGAGAAGAGGAGAAAGAGACAGAGAAGGGGGAAGCAGAGAAGTGGGGAGAGAGGCAGAAGCGAAGCTGCCTCTCCGAGAGGAAGATGGAAAAGAGAAATGAGCTCAGGCCCGAAGCTGGAGATCAGCCTGCCTCAGCAGATGGGGGAGTGGGTGTGGCTTATCTCTTAAAGAGATAGAAAACCATAACAATACCAAGGCCATCACCCCATTCCTGTGACCACCAGAGTGACACATCTGCCAGTAGGGACGAAAACTATTATCAGCTTACAAGATGATTTTAGTATGTGGATAAATATTTTTTACATATATTGGCAGTATTATTTTAATTCATTTAATCTTGGACAAGGTATATATTTACATAGCTCAAAAATTAAATATGGGAGATTTTTCTGTCCTGTGGAGTTTTAGTCAGGCAGTGATGTGTGGGCTGGCGTGTGGGTCACAAGCCGGGAGCGCTGAGCAGCAGCCTGCTGAGTTTGGAGTTTGAGGGCCAGCCCAATGCCAGGCAGCTGGCAGACTGCTTCCAAAAAGTGTGGACTGGTCCCCACGTTTGGGCACCAGAGGCCCAAAAACGGGAGCCTGTTTCCATGTTGACCAAAGGTCAGAAAGTTAGAACTTACCTCTAGTTCCTTCAAGGTTATTGTATTGTAGAAACCTGAGGCAAAGGTCCCACCTAGATGGTGAGCTGAAAAGTGGCTAATTGCCAGACCTTGTACTTCAGGAATAGAGAAGTAGATTGTTCCTACCTCAAACAAAAGTCTAAGGATCCAACTAAGTTCCAGTTCCCTTTATGGAGATATCTTTGGATTCCACTCAGGGAGTGGTTTGTCTACAGAACGTTTTGTTTTTTTGTCTAGGGTGTGAGCGTGACTTGGTGACTTGTTTTGTTCTAGCAACAGAATGTTTAACTATGGGTATAGCCTGTGACTTTCAACTGGTCTGTTCTTTTCCTTGTATCTCCTGCCTTCTGGGGTCAGGGGTATTTTAAGCAGTTGGAAATTAAATGCGGGCAAATTTTCAGTACTCGCTGGAATTCCCTCCTGATACTATCCTATATGTTTCTCTGTTTTATTATTTTTATTCACGCCTTCATATTGGTGCACTAGTGCCGGGGTAGCATGGTATGTGTGTATATATGTTTGTGCCTGTGTGTACATGTGGGGAATCAGAGAAAGAAGCCAGTGTCCTGATACATCACCGTGGAGGGAGCCTGCAGCCCGGGATGCTGGCCTGACCCTGTGAAGACGACAAGGAACAAGGGAAGACAGAATTGGAGATGTCGGGCTACCGTGCAGGCCCAGGCCCAGGGCCAAAGCTGATAGGCTGCCCTTGGCACAGAGCCGGCCACTAGGGTTCTCTGTCTCAGGGAAGGGGGCAGCAGCTCTTCAGCTGTGCTCAGGAGAAGTGTGTAGGAAGCTTGGCCTTAGCATCAGCCTGCTATGAGGCCTTGCCGCAGGAGGCCCCAGCAGCGCTCTCTGTGGTACCATAATGACTGAACCTGGGCCAAGTCTGACAGCACCATGACAGTGGGTCTTCATTAGGTACATGTCGGCGGCATCAAGGCTGGGGTCACCCACTTTCCAAATGCCTCCGTGGCCCAGGACTCACCCCTAGCCATGATGTCTCCTGGCCACAGGGAGAAAAGTAGATGGTACACCACCTTCACTACCAGAGGCATTACCACTGAGCCCTGAAGAAGTCAGCCTGAGTGAGCCCGAGGAGAGTGGCCACCTTGGCCCATGAAGCAGGGCTTTTGAAAGAGTGAGACCCATCCTGCAGAGAAACCACTGCCAGCAGGGCAGCTCCTGTCCCTCCCCCAGCCACTGAGTTCCTCCTCTTCCCTAGCGTGGATCCAAAGGTCACCAAAAAGGACTCGGGAGAAGAGAACAGAAAGGGAGAAAGCACACCTTTCTTCATAGTCAGCCCCAGAATAAATACTGCTGGGTGTAAACTGTGGGGGAGTCCATACTGCTGATGGTATGCTCCCTGAAGGGGCACAGGTCAATAGTCTCATGAGCAAGGCTAGGGAATGATCCTTGCCCTGAGGAAACGAAAGTGTCCTGCTAGGACCTGACCTGCTAGGAGAGTAACGGATGCCCTTCTCTGCCATCATTACCTGCGACTTGAAATGATCAAGCAAAGCCACCTGGAAACAATATGATATCTATCGTCCAGGTTAGTGCTGGCTCCCATTTCCTGAACCTATGAACGTCTTATGCTTATTTGTGCATAAATACATTCAAAGTAGTTCTGCCTTCTGCCCAAATGCCAGCAGGGTGGATGCTGTGCTGTGTCACCGTTCATAAACCAGGATTCCCCTTCCCTTCCCACCGCCTCTCGGAGCCCCAGCAGCCATCCAGGCTTTCTGCGCCTTTGGGAAGGTGCGAAGGTAGCGTAGGCGTGATGTGGGAGTGTCATATCAATCTGTTGATTTCATTGGCTGAGTAATAAAGAAACTGCTGGCCCTGATAGGTTATAAGATAGGTGGGCGGAATAAACAGGATAGGATGCTGGCGGAAGAGGAAGTGAGGTCAGACTCTGCTCTGCTCCTGGAGAGAACCAACAGCTCTGCTGGAGCAGAGACGCCATGCTCAGCTCTCCTGGGTAGACGCGACCCACGATGGACTTAGGCTAGAATCTTCCCGGTAAGCGCACCTTGGGGTGCTTACACACATCATTAGAAATGGGCTAGTCCAGGTGCGAGAATTAGCCTGTAAGGGCTAGAGTTCATGGGTGGGCCAAGCAGTTAAATGAATACAGTTTGTGTGTTGTTATTTCGGGCATGAGCTAGCCAAGCGGCCGGGGTGTTGGGGACGCAGCCCCGCCGCCGCTCCTATTTCAACATAGGCGCAGGAGTCAGAACTTCCTTTGGCTCCTTCAAGTTCGAGGTCTGACCACCGCCGCCTTATCTGATCCGTACCTAAGGCTGCTCTTGCTTTCGATGCTGTTTCTCAAGCATTCTTGAGCATCCAGGCTGGGTTTCTGCACGTCAGCGGGTTGCCCCATCCTTCCTTCACCCAGCACAGCGTCTCAGTTTCACTGGCCCGTGTCGTGTGTAAACTTTTGTGGGCGGAACATATTGCGGCTTGGTAAATGACCACTCGTTCCATGGAACTGATCACCACAACAAGTGGGTGGGGGGGCGGGTGAAGGGCTTCTGCCCAGCCTGAGCACCGCGAACCTGGTTCTGGCAGGCCTTGTCCCATCTTCATACCCTCTCCCTTGCTAAACTTTTAGATTACTTACCTACAGCTAGCCACAAAGTTCTCTTCTCTTGTTTGGCCACTTCCTTCTCCCGAGACTGACCACCAAGGTCGGTCTATCAAAGTATTGAAGTCCAGCAGTCAGAAGCCCACTTTGGCTGTCCTAATTAACATACCCAATTAAAATGAAACATCTCATCCTAACACGGGCTTTCCCCCTTTACCTGTATAAACCGCCATTTGCCTATGGGCCTTGTCTGCCTCCTCTGGATCCAGAGGAATCCTTTGTCCCTCTGGGGCTAATATCCCTTCCCCCTTTCCCTTGTTCTCTTCCCTTTCTCCCTCATCTTCTATCTGCTGTCTTTGTCTCATATTCTCTGCCCTTTGTCCCTCTGGGGTAAATAAATCTCCTGTGTGCTGAGAACTCGGTCTTGGACTGTCTTGTGCCAGGTCCTTTTGGTGGGGTGGACGGGTGGATTTGGACGAGAAAAGGTCACCGCTTCTGAGGAAGCCCCAGGTTCTGAGGCCTGGGAAGAGGGGAAAGAGACTGGGGCTCAAGTGTCCATGGTGAGTCCAGGTTTCTGAACCATTGCAGTCATCAGGCAGTCTACTAAGCAGCTGTAGGCTGTCACCCACCTCTTCCCGTTCCTGCGTGTCCCATGAGTCCACTCAGGGATGCGGAAGTAAAGAGAGCTGTGGGACAGGCCTTGTGGTCATGTAGTTTCCTAATTTGGTCTGGCCAGTCTGGGGCAGTCGATTCTTGGCTAGGGGAACTCTACCCTTGTCAAGATTGTCACCCAGTCTCCTGAGAGCTATGGCTGTGGTCTAGCTGGTGGCTTTTCCTTTTTTTTAACGCTTTGATTTCTAGGCCTGAGAATGCATCTTCACAATGAAGGGGACACAAAGCAAAAGCAGAGGGCTCAGGGGACCGCCCTTTCTGGTGGTGGTTGTTGTGAGTTATATGCAATTTGCCACTATAATGTAGAAATGCCAAAAATAAGAATCCCTAGTTTTCCAAACTCTCTCTTTTTAGTTCTCTCTCCTTGTTATGGTTTTGGTCCTTTTAAGAGATCTAATCTGCTTTTTATTATAAGGAAGACCTGGGAATGTTATGGTATTGGTCCCTTTAAGAGACAAGCCACGCCCACTCCTTCCCCCATCCGCTGAGGCAGGCTGATCTTCAGCTTCCGGCAGGCTGATCTTCAGCTTCCGGCCTGAGTTCGCTCTCTTTTTCCGTCTTCCTCTTGGAGAGGCAGCTTCGCTTCTGCCTCTCTCCCCACTTCTCTGCTTTCCCCCCTTCTCTGTCTCTTTCT
>NW_026067905.1:16096025-16110064 GCF_014885135.2 Alexandromys fortis
CATGGCCCGCCACCACCGCTCTGGGACCGGCAGCCATCTCTGCCTGGGACTGGCTGCGCCTAGAGCCCGCTGCCTGCCACCACATGGCCCGCCACCACCATTTGGGACCTACAGCATTTCTGCTGCCTACTGCCGCTGGGATATTGTAGCATTTTTTAAAAAAAGAACAACACTCCTGGAGGCAGAAAATGTTCCTTTGACCAATTCTAGGAACCCTCAGACCTTTCTGTTAAAACCCACTCAGTTTGCTCTAGTCTGAAGTCTGCCAACTCTTTCCCACAGCCTGTCATTTTCTTATTTGATGTTGGTTACTCTGGGAAGGGGATAGCCTCCAGGTCACTCCTGTGAGCCCTGTTCAGGAGCTGACATACACACACTTTCTCAATATTTTGCGCGTGTAGGTGTGTGTGTGTAAGCGTGTGGACACATTGCACATGTGGCAGTCAGAGGTCAGCCTTTGGGAGTCAGCTCTCTCTCTACTTTATGCAGGCAGGCTCTCTCTAATTCCTGCTGCGGTGCTGTATGGACTCCAGGCCAACCACAAGCTTCAGGGCAGGTCTCCTGTCTCTGTCTTCCATAGTGCTGTAGCAGGGTTGGGATTCCAGATGCTTGCCATGGCACCCAGGTTTTTGTTTTATTTTTATTGAGCTATATATTTTTCTCCACTCCCCTCCCTTTCTCCTCCCTCCCCTTCTACCCTCTCCCATGATCCCCACACTCCCAATTTACTCCTATCTTGTCTTTTTCTATGTCCCATGTAGATTAGATCCATGTTTGTCTCTCTTAGGGTCCTCTTTGTTGTCTAGGTTGCACCCAGGGTTTTTAAGAGGGTTCTGGGAATGGTGCTCAGGTTTTCAGGCCTGGGACTTAACTCTTGATTCTCTTCTAGCTTGTGGTTCTCCTGTCTGGAATTTCTCAGGTACGGATAGGGTGGAGCGGATAGGGTGGAGCAGGGGACGGGAGGGAAGGGTGTGGTTGCAGAGGAGACAACAGAGGGGAGTGAGGGAGACTGCTCGTCAGACCTTCCCCTTCCTGTCACTTACTGTGGTGTGGATGAGACCCCTGCCCCCCACCACCCATATATTTGACCTTTAGGCCCCCAGTTGGTGGTACTGTTTGGGTATGCTGTGGACCTTTCAGGCTGTGGAGCCTCTCTGGAAGAAATCTGTCTCTGGGGGCGGGCTTTGAGAGTTTATATTCTTGCCCCACTTCCAGTCCATACTCTGCTTCCTGTGTGTGGTCAGATGACTTCTCAGCTTCTTGTTTCTGCTGCCTTGCCTTCTTTGCTTAAGACAACATGTTTATTTTCAATCAGGAGCCTGGCATGACTAAGGGATCCTTGAGGCTGCAAACATAGAATTTATACCAATGTGTATAAAAGTGTCAGAATGAAACTTACTACATTGTATAGTCAATTGTGGCTCTCTGTCTGAGAAGGTCACCTTGGGCTTTTCATTTTCTGAATGAAAAATGAGAGAGGCTTCAGGGAGCAATACTGTCACTTCCTTGTGTACATGTCTCCTACGTAAAGGGTCATAACATAGGAGTGCTAAACAGAGATATCTGTGGTAGCCAAGCACCCGTTTCCTAGGTTTACGCTCTTGTGTAGTCTTCTTCCACAACTATCAGAGCTGACTTGGTGATGATGAATACTGTGGACTTGATGGCATGTGACGTCTAAGGTTGGGTCATAATGGCACTGCAGCTCCTGCCTTGTGCTGTTGGAAGTCAGCTGTCACACTGTGAAGACAATGAGGCAGCCCTGTGGAGAGGCCCACATGGAGAATGGGACTTATGGACGACAGCCGGCAAGAACCTGCCAGCCATGCGAGTCCCTGTGGAAGTTGTGTTTCAGCCTCAAACAAGATTTTTGGGTATGGCCAACACTTCTACTCAACCACAAGCTCATGAAAGACTAAAGCATGCAATACTCAGGAAGTCGCTACCAAATTCCTGATCTACACAACTATCAGAGGAGGCCTTTAGTCTGGTAAGCTACTGGGTTTTGGAGGGATTAGTTACATGGTGCTAAGTAACATATATTCTTTGTCATTTTTGTTTTTCGGTGCTTATTTAAGCAATGACATTTTCTGCATACTTCCTATGCAGTGACTTGGTGACTTTGCTGGTAAAAGATAATTAACTTGGATTGAGTGCGAGGCATGGGCGAATTACAGTATGGAAAAATAGACAGTGCCCATTTTCACGAAGAGGTATAGTGTATCAGTGACCAAATAATCACACAAATGCAGTATAGTGTATCAATAACCAAATAATCACACAAATGCAGTATAAGTATAATGTATCAATGACCAAATAATCACACAAATGAGTAGAGACAAGTGCTACACAAGGGTTATTGTCATTCAAAGTTACAAGGGCATTTGTTTATATCAGATGTGAATGGGAATGTTTCCCTGAGTGAGTAATCAGAATAAGGATGTAGTCATGTTAGTAGGAAGTCATGTTAACAGAATGAAGGGCATTTCTGGCAGAGGAAGCATTTGAGCAAAGGCCCTTGGGCTGGAGTGAAGAGACTACTCAGAGGGAAAGCTACCGTGGCTGTGGCTCAGAGATTAAAGATGAGCAATGAGGTTAGGAGAAAGAGATATGACATACTGATTTAAGTCACACCAAAGAGCTTGTAGTTTATGCCAAGGGCAATGGGAAAGCCTTTGAGGTCTTTATGTGGAGAAATAGGTGACTTTTCAAGCTTAGGTTAAAAAAAAAATCTCAGGCTATAGAGATGACTCGGTGGGTAAAACATTTGCTATACAAGCATGGGGAGCTGGGCTGGAATCCCAGGAGCCCGTGTAGAGATGTGTGTGATGGTGTGTATCTGGAGTCCAGTGCTCCTACGATGAGATGGGAGAATTCCTGGGAGTCTGCAGGCTGGCTAGCCTAGAGCAGGTAGCAGCAGACAACAGAGACTCTGTCTCAAACAAGGTAGAAAGGAAGACCCTCACTTGAGGTTGCTCTCTGAGTGCCACATGTCCACCATGGCATGCATGCACCTGCATTCACACACATGAATGCATGCGCAAACATACACACGTGCATATCAGCACACACACCACCACCACCACCACCACTACCACCACCACCACCACCACCACCACACCACCACCACCAAAACCCAGAGTGCAGAGAAATGGATGGGGCATCTCAGAGGAGACCTGTCCTGCAATTGTCTCGTGTTCCAACACTTAGCATCATGCAGCAGGGGTGCGGGTTCCAAGCACAGCATCCCTCTTCTTAGTGTCCCTTAAACGGGCTGAGTTCTCCAGACCCAAAAAGAGGAACATAGGATGTACTCACTCATATTTGGTTTCTAGCCATAAATAAAGGACACTGAGCCTATAATTAGAGATCCTAGAGAAGCTAAATAAGAAGGAGAACCCAAAGAAAAACATATAGACATCCTCCTAAATATTAACCTTCATCAGGCGATGAAAGGAGACAGAGACAGAGACCCACATTGGAGCACCGGACTGAAATCTCAAGGTCCAAATCAGGAACAAAAGGAAAGAGAGCAAGAACAAGAAACACAGGACAGCGAGGGGAGCACCCACACACTGAGACAATGGGGATGTTCTATCGGGAACACACCAAGGCCAGCTGGCCAGGGTCTGAAAAAGCCTGGGTTAAAACCAGTCTCGCTGAACATAGCAGACAATGAGGACTACTGAGACCCCAAGAACAATGGCAATGGGTTTTTGATCCTACTGCACGTACTGGCTTTGTGGGAGCCTAGGCAGTTTGGATGCTCACCTTACTAGACCTGGATGGAAGTGGGTGGTCCTTGGACTTCCCAAAGGGCAGGGAACCCTGATTGCTCTTTGGGCTGAAGAGGGAGGGGGACTTGATTGGGGGAGGGGGAGGGAAATGGGAGGCGGTGGTGGGGAAGAGACAGAAATCTTTAATAAATAAATAAATTAATTAATTAAAAAAACAAACAAAAAATAAGTACTTTATCCAAATAAGAAACTATAAAATATAAAAACATTCATATAATATACAAAATGCAACATTACTAAAAAAAAAAAAAGGGGCTGAGTTCTGCAGACATAGTTTCTGGCCTCTTTATCCACTTTCCAAAATGTCAACAATGATAGGGTTATGTAGCATGCACACAAGTAAGACAGCCGGAAACTGCAGAAGTCCAGCTAAAGAATAACCCATTGATCAGTACATAAAGGAAATACAACCAGCATTTCCCCAAAGGACGGCAGACAGGCAGTTTTCAGTGACTTGTGACTTAACCTTGTGTGTAACATATATGACTTCTTAGATGAAGAAATGAACTCAGATAGGATGAGTGACCCAACAGAAACCACAGGGCTTGCTGTGTTTGTTTATTTTCATAAAGTATATATTACACTATACTTACTATCAGATGCCCGCTAATGCCTTTCATATGTAGAAGGCCTTCACTATTAGATACCTGAATCGTAACACCGCAGTAACGTGGATATGTATGCAGGTAGTTCATATCTTCAGCTAGTCTCTTTAAAATGGGCTCTAATGACTGAGTCACTCGCTCACCTCGAGGAGTCTGGCTCTTTAGCAACTATAGAGAGACTCCAATGCGGTGCAAGGTTTTAGAAAGTGGTCAGAGGTAAGATATGGACCATGCCCTAGAAGAACCTGTATATTAAATACATTGTTTTGTGTGTAAGAATCCTGAGATTCCTATACTTCATGAACACCCTTACAGGGGAGGTGCAATCCAGCCCACTTCTCAGGGACTGGTTCTAGACCAAAGTTGGACCCATCAGAACCTCTCCTTGGGACTTTGGAAGTGGAATCAAGACAGAAGTCAGTTCGGTTTGGGTGCCTGAACTTCCAGGCAGGAGCTTGGGTTTCTGGTGAACATTTTTCTGTGTGCCTGGTAGAGGAGGAGGAGTTGATGGGCAGCAGAAGCAGGACAGCTGTGAGGGTTTCCAGAGCCTGATCTGTGGGCCCTGGTGGCGCTTCTGTCAGCATTGCAGAGCTCACTGGGAGCCCCATTCATTCTGGCTCCGTGAGTGGCATCAAAGCACCACTGTAGGGTGGATGGTGACCCTTGGAGAGGTGCCATAGGGAGGCTGGCAATTGGACCGGAAAGGCCAAGGCGAAATCTTCAAGTGCTCAGTGTAGTTTAGAGCAGAAATAGCATGTGGAGGCTGGAGAGATGGCTCAGAGGTTAACAGCACTGGCTGCTCTTCCAGAGGTCCTGAGTTCAATTCCCAGCACCCACATGGTGCTTCACAACTATCTGTAATGAGATCTGGCTCCCCTCCTTGCATGCAACAGAACACTGTGTACATAATAAATAAATAAATCTTTAAAAAGTAGCAGCATGTGTGCTGAGATCTGTCCTCGAAACCCACACAGTCATCTCTGTTTTGTCTGCCTCACCTCCCGGCTGGGCCCCTCTGAGCGCTACTGAGCTGTCCTCAGAGTCACTCCCAGGGAGGAACTGTGCCTATATATTTCCTGTCCCAACAACAGCTGTAACATGCCATTCCTAAGTGGCCATGTCCCAAGGATAGATACTTTCCATCTGCTTACATCAACATTGGACATTAAACATATCCAAGTTAAGGGAATCTCATGCTTTTGAATGGAGAACTAAGAAAACATGGAACTTGTCACCAAACACTTGGTAGCACCATAGTGCCAGTTCATTACCGAACAGGATTCTGGCTAATTATACGACTTCCGATACCAGGGTTCCCTCTGCCTTGTATTCCTTTTCTGCTCTTTTTCTATTGGGCAAACCCTCAAGTCTTCCAGACCCAGTGGGATGGCTATATGTTCAGATTTTCCCCTTCACAGTCCCTGTTGGAGAAGTAATTTTGCCAACTGTTGTTCTATGTCCTTCTCTCATTTCCCACATTATTTTAGCGTTGCTCAGGTGACTGTTTTCTAGATTCTAGGCCTACAAGGTAAAAGAGTATATCTTAAGTACTCCACAGTCCCCGACATGTCTATATTAGCAACAGCGAAACTGATTTCAATTGTGAAATACAAGGCAGTGGTTAGGTTAGCTGTGCGCCTCAGAAAAGCAAACAACAATAAAGAGCCCAACAAAAACCCTTCAGGCCTTCTGAGGAGCAACCAAGCTGCTGGCCGGGTGGTACAGGTTGAAACCCTCACTATTCCGAGGCTGACGCAAAATACAAGCAAGAGCTTGGTAGACCAGTGACAGAGCACATGTAAGGCTCCAGGGCCAATCTGAAAAAATAAAAATCGGAAAGCAATAAACTAATCTATAAGGCGCTATCCAGGACACCTCCTTAAGTCGCCACTGAACCTAGAGTTTCCCTCGTGGGAGGCAAGCGTTCTGTCTGTGAGCTCTCTCTTTTACTACTTGTGTGGACTATGGGGTTTTTAGGCCTTGTTTTGACTTTTTTTTTTTTTTTTTTGAGACAGGGTTTTATAGGTGCTAGGCTGGCTTTGAACTTCCTGTGTAGATGAGGTTGGCCTGCAACTCCTGATGCTTCTGCCTCTGCCTCTCAAGCGCTAGGGTAATAGGTGTGTGCCACATTTCTGGCTCCTACATGGAACTCCTACTAAATGGGGGCAACTGTTATTAGGATCTCTGAATTTGAAAAAAAAATTGTTGGCAAGAAAAATACAAACTTTAAAATTAAGCACATAGTTAATGAACACAAGATTAGAATATATGTATAATAATATGCTAGTATCTATATGGGCAAGAGGACGAATTTATAGATAGTTACTTGTGAGTGCTTACACTCTTGCTAAAGAATTCTATTCTGTCAAGAGGACTATTAGGGTAGGAAGAAAACATGACTATAGGAACAAATTACCAGAAAATGGATGAGTAAATAGGGAAATTATACAACTATTTGTTCAAAAGACACCGACCTTTAGCTCAGTCATCAGGTGAAGAAACTCTTTACAGTTGCCTCTAGAATCTTAATTTGATTTTTAAGATAAACATAAGGAAGTTGTTCAGCATCTTTGTCCATTTATAGCATTGGGTTGGCACCGTTAGAAAAAAATGAAATCTACCCAGGAAAGGCGTAACAGCTTCAGTGACTTTAGAGGTGTCCCAGGGGTCAGCAGAAAGTTCAAAGGTCGGCCACCTGCAGAGCAGGAACTAAACAGAGCTGGAAGGTAAAGAGGTTTTTAGAAGATGGGACTGGAGCAGGTGTGCCATGCGCTACTCATGTCTGTTCCATGCTACGTGGGACTTTGGAACTGTTCCAGAGAGAAGTACTAGGCACACAGAGAGCATTTGTGTTCATCATACTAAACTTTTGAGGAACACAAAGGAAGCAAGTAGGAAAGGAAGCCTGGGGTGGGTCAGCAGTGTGACGCGGCGCCACCTACAGGCAGAACACACTGGTCAAACACACTGGCCCCTGAGGCTCCCTGCTTCACCGAGAGGAGGCACACAACTTGCTGGCCCTGGGATGTAGGACTGAGGTGAAGAGTGAGGAGGGAAGGGATCCTGAGCACTTGGATCCCATTCTTTTTTACTGTTATAAAAGGCCCAAGATCAAATGACCAAATATTAATTAGACTAAAACCAAACTAGAAGCCACCTTACTGTCTTGGATCCCCCAGGAGAGTTCCTTATGAAAGTATAATCTGTTTAGTAGTTTTCCCAGTCTGGAGTTTCACTTTGTTGAAATTGTAAAACTACAAGAATGAACTAACCCCTTTAAACATCTCCATTCTTCTGTTGATGTCACATGGACCCTCTGTCCTTCCCATCCTCGTAAACTTAGTTTGGATTGATTTGACTCTCTGGCCTTTGGCCCACTCGACTTTTGCTGTTCATCCAACATCAGCTGCGTTCAGTCATGTACTAAATGCAGGACATGGATTCTCAAGTACCCAAGACTGACTTTTCAGGAGAAAGAACCAAGACCCACACCGCAATTGTCTGCTGTGTCCCAATGATGTGACTGATTCGTATTGCTTGCACCTGTGCACCGATGCATTTCCTGACATCATCAGTTTTCACCCATGCCCTGATGCGCCTGACGTCATCAGAAGTTTTCACCTGTGCACCAATGTATTTCCTGACGTCATCAGTTTTCACCTGTGCACGAATGTATTTCCTGACGTCATCAGCATGCTCACTTATCACCGTTTCCTAGGAACTAACCACCAAGTGTTTTTGCTAGGTGTCTCCCTTTTCGGTGTGTGGGGATTGAGGTAAGACACGTGCTACCTTCCAGCACTGGACTATCCAGTCAGCCTTTGATCTTCTAAAACAGGTTCTCGCTAGCTAGCTCAGGCAGGCTCATAATCCGCCTGCCTCGGTCTGGTCTCTAGTGTTGAGCCTTCCCACTGCTTGCTTGTTTGCCCCTTTTGAAAAAAAAAAAAAAGCGAAAACAAGTCTGGTTAGGGCACACCTGTAACGCCAGGTAGAGGCTGATGTAGGATTGCTGAGTTTGAGTCCAGTCTGGAATAAAAATCGAGATCAATTCTCAAAACAAGACAGGGTCAAACCAAATCACACCTAACCGTTGAGATTCTAGAAGAGAAACAGGCCGAGATCTGCTTCTGTGGAGCTGGAAGACGGCTGAGGTAAAGGGCTCCTGTGACAAGTTCAGACGGCTGGCACCCATGGCAGACACCGTGGTGTCTCATCTCAGCACTGAGGCAGTGGCGCAGGAGACCCCCAAGGATTCGCTGGCCAGTCAGAAAGCACTGGTAAGCTCCAGGTTTAGTGACTCAAAAAATAAGGCAGACAAGTGAATGAAGAAGACACTCATGTCTGGCCTCCACATACACTGGCTCCAACATGGGCAATGAAGAACCACTTGTGTGTAAAAGTATTTATCTACTTTCCTGTCCACCAGGGGCGCTGTGCCAGTTACTATGACCTAGACACACAGTTTTGTATCTACTTTCCTGACCACCAGGGGCGCTGTGCCAGTTACTATGACCTAGACACACAGTTTTTTATCTACTTTCCTGACCACCAAGGGCGCTGTACCAGTTACTATGACCAGACACACTTGTTGAGCCCACTGTCTCCAGTTCCTACACTGCACTGCTTGTCCATATCTATTGTCTCCCCTTAGAGCTGACAGGCTGACAGGTTTTACCATCTCCACTCCCGTGACTATAAAACATGATGACAACATTTGCCCCACCCAGGATTTATGGCCCTCAAACAGTATGCAAATGCTCACTCTTGTTTCTAACGCGGTTGTGCTACACCTGCTTGAAGACTTACACCACGCACTGCTTAGCCAGAGTAAAGCAGGAATTTAGCCAGGTGAGGCTGATAAGCAGAGCTGCTGAGAGGAGTGAGAAATAGTCCTGAGGCCTACAAGGGGAGCTTAGAAGCTGGGAGTGACTTTCGCAGCTGCAAGAATCTGGGTCTCTAGGTCTTTGAGGTGTCCTGCTGGAACCCAGAGGGTTTCAGTCACATAAAGGCCTCAGCAGGGCTCATACATCACTAGTGGCTCTTCTCCATCTGTTCCTATCAAGTGGCTTTATACATCCAACCATACAGACAGCAGCGGCACCGGACACCCTTCTCTTTAACTAACTGGAGACTTACAAGTATTCAATTAAGAAAAAGAAATTATTCAACACTGACATTTTATTTTCTGAAGTTTATCATAATTTTACAAAACAGAACAAAACAAAAAAAGCAGGTATCAAAAACAGCAGTTTACAAAATTTCTGCACTGGTTCTCACCTCAGTCAGTGACTCTGGAACTGGTGTCTTGTGTAAAGACTAGCCAGGCTGATTCCCTCTTGAACATGTGCATGCGTGATTGCTCTTGGAACTGCTTCATAATAGTAACTTTTTACAAGCACCGGTCATTTTTGAGAACCAATTTGGTTTGTCCAACAAAGTAAACACTTTTTTTTTTTTTCTGTGTGGCATTTTTCTTTCTTAAAAAACACTGAGCTGAAACACAGACTATGTATTTGTTTGGATCAGAACCAAATTTTCTGAGCTCCCCATTACCTGAAGAACACTGAAGACATCACTGGGCATATGAAATGACAGTGAATACCTGTGGAAATGTCTAAGGCAGCTACCTTGTTTCTGAAGAAAGTAGGGTTTCATCCAGAGGCTGATAGAGTTTGAATTACATCAGTTTCGATGTCCTTTCTCTGACTTGGGGTGGTTTCCCCAGACAGCCTTATCATCAGAAGGAAAATGTGATGCTTGTGCCAAAGAGGCGCTTATATTTTGCAAATACATTTATATAGAGCAAGACTGCTTGCTCTGGACCCTGGGTCACCACAAAGAGATTGAGAGGCCATGATAATCGGACGCTAACAGGAAGTAGCACACTTACACTCACAGCATCACCTGGAGGCAAGCAGAAATAAAGCTGGAAACTGGTAGTGGGGCTCACCCACTACTTGCTCTGGAAACACATTTTGCTTAAATAAGGGAAGTGTGGTCCAGTTTTGCAATGTTAATAGCTGCCAGTCTCTCATTTTTAAAAATAAAGATCACTTCCTGACTAGCATGAGTTAGGAAACTGGCCTCAAATTTGATCATATCTCTCAGTATTGGTTAAAAACAAAGTAAAACCCTTAAACCAGCCAAAAGAGTTAAAAATTGCACAATCAAACTTGAATATAAATTACAGAATGGTATACATATTATTGACATGATTATGAAAGGATCAAACACCCCCATTAAAACAAAATTTTCTCAACATTATTTCAATTTTCATTAAGGAAACTGATATGTAATTTTCTTCTTTATAGATATGAAAAAGGAAGCAAGAAGGCAAAGCTGAGAGAAACAGATGCTACCCACAGGGCAGCGGTGCCATTTGGTTGTTTTGGTCTTTGTACCAGCAACTCCCACTGCTGTGAACGCCGTCCAGTTCCAGCTGGAGGATTACACAGTTTTTCTTGCAGTCAAAACACGAACGATGGACCCTACTCCTCCAGCAGCAAGTGCCTAAAACCAACCACACAGAAAGGGTCATAAAGGGCCAAGTCTCAGGTTAGGAGATTAGGCAAGATACTGAAAGCATTAATTTATAAGCACTCCCTGAGCATCTGCTATGCCCCAGGCAGTGCTCAGCATGAGACTAATAGCAGTCTTATTAGGACTAGGGCATAATAAAAAACAAAGACCTAGCAAACTTACTTCCAAATATACATTAGTCACTATTCTAGCGCACTGTATCTATGCTTGAAGATGCCTGCAGCACATCGCTCCTGACTAAAACAGATGTTCAAAGATAAATCCAGGCACTCTCCATCTCCCATCCTTATCACGGTTAGGTTAGGAAGAGCCTTACGTGGGGACAAGTCATGCCAACCTCCTCTTAGTTTGCAGATTTCCCCTAAGGTAAGAAGATATTACTTAAAAGCTGATGATCTCTAGCTTTGAACCTTTTAATCTGAATACTGAGAGTCATGATTAAATATTAGCAATTAGGAATTCTGGTTCACTTATACTGAAAAAATATTTTGACTACCATTGTGTATTGCGAGGATATGAAACATCCTTTGGTCTACTATGAGACAGTTCGATCTCCAGAATCTCCACAAAAAAGTCATAGCACCAGGAATCCCAGCATTTCTATGGGGAGAGGTGGCCAGAAGCCCCTGGGCCAGCTGACCTTGAAGCACGCAGCACAGCAGAAGAAACAAGAGGAACCCCGCCCCAAACATATCAGAAGGAGAGGATCCTCCTCGAGTTCTGAGAATTCTAAGAATGTTCAGAGACTACATAGTCATTTATCTGTTTCTTTTTCTTTAAAATGCTATTGTTTATATTTTATCACTATAAGAGCTAGGAAGGAAAGATTACCTAAAATTACACTTGCTTTGTGTGCATGTGTGCGGGTATAATGTGTGTGTGGAGGTAGTCAGTTCCTTCTGTCCACTGTGTGGGTCCCAGGGAGTGAACTCAGGTTGACAGGCTTGGTGGCAGAAGATTTTACCCACTAAGTCACTTGGTTCACCTGTCTACTAACTTCTTACATAGAACTAACAATAATTCCTTTTCTTCTCTCTCTCAATATAGCGCATAATTCAATATATAGACCAGGTTGGCCTGCAATGCCTCTCTCCAGAGTGCAGCGTTAAAGGCATGTACTACCCTTCACGGTCGGTAACAATTTTTGAAAACCAAACAAAAACACATTGCTGGGGATCAATTGGGAATGTTAGGTAAGCACTCTGTCCTTTCTCCATGGTCTAGTGACTTTCTATTCCTTTGAGCTTGTCTATCTCAGATTATTTCATATAAGCAGAAATGCCAAATATTTGTGTCTGGTTTCACCTAGTAGAACATCTTCTGGGTTCATCTACATTGTAGCAGGTATTAAAAACTCCATTCCTTTTCATGGATGAGTAACATTCCACTGTTTGTATGGACCACACATCAACCCTTTCATTTTTGGTTATTTCTATTGTTTGATCAGTATAAATCAATTTTTGATTTCCACGATTTTCTTTTGAAGATTTTCTTGGAATCCATACAGATACATAATCACGTATGTACTAAACATGCAAACAAGTATGCAGTGCAAATCAGAATCTCTTAAGACCAAGGCTGGTGAGCAACGTGAACTTTTCATTTTCATGTATTTAATTTGTAAGAATAAAGACATACAATCAAGTCTTGTTTTTTAGGTGGTAAGAGCTATCACTTTCTACTCTAAAAGGAACGAGTCATAGGGACCTGCGGTTTGTCACTTACCTTTTCATGCCACTGTAGCAACATAGCACTGCTGTTGTCGGATGGGCTTTCAAAGCCTTTATAAATATATTTCATTAGCAGGTCCACACCATTCTTGTCCAGAGACTGAACAGCCTTTTCAATATCATTAGCTTTAAAAGAGATGAGCACTTTCAAGACAATGCTGCCTGCCCGGTCCTGAGGGTAAATACATAACAAAACATTCAGACATGTATGCTAGGAACAAAATTTTAGAAATGCTACGTTGGAGTGAAATCCGGAGGACTGAAGGACAACACGGAGGATGTGAAAGAAAACTCCTTGGAAATATGGCCAATGTTTAGACACACGAAAGAACAGGTGCTGCAGCATGGGTTTCAGAGTGCTCAGAATGTTCACACAACCTGAGGTGACAGAGCTGAGGGTGGGAGAAGTAGGGAGGAAGGGAAGGAACGTACTGTGAGAGGACAGATCACGTGAGAGCCTGCAGGCCACACTGCAGTGGCACTGGCTTTCACTCGGAAATAAGACAGCGAGTTTTAAGAGCAGAGACACAATCTGATTCTCATTCGAAGACTATTTCGGCATCTCTCCTGAGAACAGCAAAGACGGCAGCAGCGGGAATGAAACAGAAGACACTGGGACAATTCCAAGGACACAGGGTGGTTCTGGGTGCTGTGATAGTAGAGGTGGTAATAAGGGAACCCATTCTACTTGTTGTTTTTGAGAAAGGTCTTACTGTGTAGCTCTGGCTGTCGTGGAACTCATTATATAGATCAAGCTGGCCTTGAACTCAGAGATTTGCCTGCCTCTGCCTCCCCAGTGCTGGGGTTAAAAGGCTCTGGAACACAGTTTTAATAGATCTAAAGGTAGAACTGGAATTTACTAACAGACTGATGGGAAAATTTAACAATTTATTATAACATTTAAATTTTACTTCTTGGTCTAAAAAACTCATAAACAAAGAAGGAAACTGATTTATACAGTTTTGTCTACAGAATACAAAAGTGGCATTTTCTTAAAAGCTCCTGTTTGAAACCATTAAACTCTTTTGAAGTTTCCTAGCTACAGACATTGGGTCCATCTGTGTTCATCTCTAAACTTTCCTTCTGGAAAAGCCTGTTCCAGAAGCATCGCCTAAGCAGAGGGAACACACAATCAATCCCTTTCAACAATTCATTTCTCCTTCTGTTCAGCACATAGTGGGATCTCCAGCATTCCAATGGGCAGGACTTTACAGAAAATTTCTACCACCAATGTTATCTTCGTTTAAAGATTGCAATTTCCCTATTGAGGTCTAGAGCTATAACCTCCCACCCACAAGCTGTCATTAAAAAAACAAAACAGGCTGGGCGATGGTGGCACACGCCTTTAATCCCAGCACTCGGGAGGC
>NW_026067905.1:16110183-16157605 GCF_014885135.2 Alexandromys fortis
AAAAAAAAAAAAAAAAACCACACACAAAAAAACAAAAATAAATAAAAAAACAAAACAAAGCAACAACAAAAACACATTAAGGGATATAACGAAAATTTTAATGATGTTCCTAACAACTTTTAAAAAGCAAAAAAAATTTACCCCATACAAAGCTTTGTTGCCTTGATAATTCCTATGTTTATCTATACTACTAATCCATTCAAGTTCTTGAGGTCCTGGGATGTAGGCCTATGGACCACAGGGCTGTGGTAAGCCTGCACTTCAAACAATAAACAACGAAGTAGTTCTTTAGGAATCAGCAGAGGACAGATGCAGGGTGCAAGCTGCAAAGTTCTTTTAAGGGACTGGGCAACCCTTTGTGTAGCAAAAGTCTTAAAACTGTGTTTTTTGACCTAGCGTTTGTCTTTGGGAATTTTACTGACAGAACTAAGTAAGATAGATTTATCTTATTATTCATTTTAGCAGGACAAACTAGACAATCTAATATACAACAAAAGGAATTGGGGGTATATAAAATGTCGCACAACAGTATATTGCAGTTAAAATGCTTTAGAAGTAATCTTATTGCTAAGGAAAGAAATTTGTGCATATTGCTATACAGTTAACTGTAAGATTCTCTCTCTCTCTCTCTCTCTCTCTCTCTCTCTCTCTCTCTCTCTCTCTCTCCAAGAATACAAACCCTTGTAGAAGCTCTTAAGTACAGCAGGCGATAACTGACCCAAGTGACAGCATGGTGGTCATCTTTTTATGCTCTCACACCTTTGTCTTCTATAATATTTAGTACTAACATAATTAGCAGAACCGATGTCTCCCTCCTTTAAGTGGACTCTGTTCCACACAGCATTAGTTTAACTCTATATTTCAGTGCTATTTTTCATAGGGTGTTTTTACTTATCAAGAGTTTCCTCTTTGGAAACTGGCTGTGATGGCATATGCCTTTAATCCTAGTGGAGGCAGGACATCTCTGAGTTCCAGACCAGCCAGGTTATATACCTAGACCCAATCTCAAAAACAAAAAAACCAACAAAAACAAGCAAACAAACAAACAAAAAAACCCCAACAAAACCAAAACAAAAAGGTCAGTTGTAAAGTCTCGTGTCAAGGATTTCGAGAACAGTGGGGCAGCGCAGAGACTGAGGCTGTGGCTACAACTCACCTTCACGGCCTGACTCTTCGTGTTGATAGGGGGGTTTTTCAGAGCTGCCTGCAGCGCGGCTGTCATGTTTCCT
Organism: Alexandromys fortis; assembly: GCF_014885135.2. Lineage (NCBI taxonomy): Eukaryota > Metazoa > Chordata > Mammalia > Rodentia > Cricetidae > Alexandromys > Alexandromys fortis. The sequence goes on from NW_026067905.1 coordinate 16,111,413, forward strand.
GTATTGACAGTTAAGGGGATAACAGCAAAGGGGACGGGTTCTTAAGACTTGACTTTCTGAATAGTAACAAAAATTGCTGTGGCCCTTATGTTTACTATTGTAGACTACATTCGTTTGTTTCTACTATGTCAATCAGACGCTAAAATCAATTAAGAGACTATAGGAATTTTTTTTTTAAAGAAAAAAATTATTTTGACCTTGGTCCTACCAAACAGATTACACTTTGTAGTGAAATACGTACAATTGTCTGGATAGGTATGCAGGAAATCTTAAAATATGCCATCAGAATGATAGGTCACCAATTGAAGCAGCCCATCAACAAAGGACACCATCTTGTTTGTGCGTGAGTCTTACCGGGAAGGAACCCAAACTTTATACTAAAAGCACACTGGATATCAAATGAAATGCTGGCTGATGACTCTGGCAATCAGAGCGGAACAGGCAACAGCTTAATATTGATGAGCAGGGCTAGGGACGCTGTAATAAACCACACGACCTGTAGGTGGCAGCTTACTTTTCTCCCTACAGGTTAAGTGAACTGGGCTGGACCATCCAAACCTAATTCAGTCTCAAAGCACTAATGAGTTAGCAAGCATGGGAAACGGAAGGCCAATCACACTGTCAGAACAGACAGTTATTTCCCTAAAAGGAAAACCACAGAATCACTTGTTCCTCCCCAACCAGGGCTGTCTCTCCTAGTTATAATGAGAAACAGTAGCTTCGTATTTTAAGAAGGATTGATGGAAAGGTAGATTCAACTGATAATGGACACGGAAGTAGGAGTCACCAGAAATTAACTAAAACACATCACTAGTTTAATAAAATATCATCTATCCACCATAAAGATTTTTTTTAAAATAAAGAATAATGCTCACCATGTCTATAGAAAATTATCTATAATAATAGTAGGGAAGGATGCATGGGTTCCTAAAGAACATTTTTTTAAGAAAAAAAAAAGCCCAAGTATTTAAATAATCAAATTAGGAGCAACTTATGTGAAAGTTGTGGCAATGAAAGTTAAACGTATACGGCGTATGTATGCTCAATGCTGCAGTTATCACTAAATATTTGTTCACATATTTAGTTCTTCGTTATGTCTAGTAGAAAACTGATGAGAAAAAAAAAAAGAAAACTGATGAGGAAAGCGGTATGAACGGACTTAATGGATGCAATTTTTCTAAGGCTATAATTTGGGTCTTTGCAACATTTCTATTTTTCTAAGAGATCGATGCAAATTAATTTCAGGCTCATGAATATTCAGATATGCAAACCAAAGAATCAGGAACTGACAGCCATATTTTAACTAGAGTGGAAACAATTTCAGAAAAACGATTTTGATTTATAGAACTGACTCATCCTCTGTTTTAGTCATTGGGGTTCATCCTAAATATTTCCAGGGATTCTCCACACGCATCCCTATCCTTTCTCTACTGGCTTTTTCTGGGCAGGTAGAAGGCTCCAAGCTTTAACTGGGAATTCTGAAGACGGAAACCCCCTTCGCCCTATTAATGAATTATGTCCAACCGCCCCCAATCCTCTTCTCTAACAGTGATGATGATGATGAGGCCCCTGGGCTGAATGCACGGAGGGTCTCAATCTGTGAACCGCTCCATCCCTCCCGGCTAGGAATTAACTATCTCACCGCTCAGCAAAACCAAACCAACGACAGAAAAGCGGGACGCCCGTGTCCCCACCAGGCAGGAATTTCTGGAGCTCAGGTGCCCACTAGGGCGCCGGCCGGTCCCCGGCGAGGGCGCGGCCGCTGGGGCGGCGCACCTGAGGAATCCGGGCGCCCGCAAGTTCGCGAGCGCGGCCGCGGGGTGCAGGCGGCCTGCTGGCCCCGGGAGCTCCTGCCCTCCATCCCCACCCAGAGCCAGGCGCAGCCCGCCGCGTGGCACGCGTCCCCACGGCCCCCGAGCGCCGCGAGAGCAAGGATATTGTCGCAGGCATGAGTCCACCTCGCCCTCGTCGGGCCCGGCTTGGCCATCGCCGCCGTCCTCCTCGTCCACGAACTTGTTCTCATCATATTCGTCCACGTCCACCTTCCGGAAGCGGGCCGACGACACCGTGTTCTTCGACATCCCGGATCGCGACGCTGGCCTCCCCTTCGCGGTGCCTCTTCGCCTTTCGCGAGCCCAGCCCGGCGCTACTCACTTCCCTCTTCCGCTCTGGGGCGTCGCCGGCAGCCGCCGCTTGCTCGCTTCTGGGCCTGCGCGCTAGCCGGGCGCCGCTTCCTTCTCAGCCGCCAGCGCCACTTCAGCCCCCGCCCCGCCCCCGTATCCCCCGGGGAGCGCGCGTCGGCCCGGGAGCGCGCCGGACGCACCGCGCACGCGCGGACCCGCTGCAGGAAAGGGGCGGGGCCGGCGAAGGAGGCGGGGGCGGTGGGCGGCTAGAAAGCTGGGTGAGGCGGCGCGGAGACGCGATTGGCCGTTGGGGAGCCTCACGTGATACCCGAGAGGTTCCCATAGAAACGCTTTTCTGCGGTCCAGCTTTGCGGGGGGTCTAGGGTTGGAGGCGATGGGCACCTGGGGCGCGTGGCCTGGCCTACTGCTGCCGCCGCCGCTGTCGGTGCCTGAGGTTCGTTGTTGGGGTCCGATGTGAGGTCTGGGTGACTGGACTCGTTCGTGCGGTGGGATGGACTGGCTGCAGGATCTAGTCCCCCTGCAGTCAGCAGGAGTATGAGGCGAAGTGATGCCAGGCTGGGCGCCCAGCTCAGAACTAGTGACCGGAGCCCTCCCTTCGGACCGAGCGTCGCCAGAGACAGCGTTCCCGAGTTGAGAGCCTCTTCCCGGGTTTGGGATCCCGCTGCGCTGTCGGCGGGAGGTCCCCAAGGACGGAGTCGAGAGGTCACTTCTCACCTGTCAGTGCTGTGGGACAGCACCGAGGCCGGACCTGCAGAATCTGAACTAGGTATTCTCTCCATCCGGAGGGAGGGAAAGATGCTTGGGCCGGAGCTGGGGACGGGTGGCGAAATTGGGGCAAACTTGTAGCATTTTGTAGAATCAGTCATCACATCTTAAAATAAGTAGTTATTTGGAGCAAGAGGCCAGAAGAAGGTGGGCGAGTTAGGCTCTTCAGTGCTGAAGGAAAACAACATGTACAAGGATTAATAGGAACTGGACTTTCAAGGTTGATATTTGTGGTTTAAGATTCCTGGGAGCCCGTCAATTTATTTTATTCTGTATCTCCGTTTGAGAGATCAGAGCTTTTACTAAGGAGGCTGAGGCACCAAGATTAAGGAATAATAGCTGTGCTTTGTGTATTATACTGTTGTACATACAAGTATTTACAGAATAAAATTAACTCGGGCGTTTGTCTGTGCCCTGCTTGGAAGCAGGTCTACCTGGTTTCATATATAACAGAAGGTTGGATACTTATTTTTAAAGTCATTTGCTAAAGTATGAGATTATACGGTCCTGTTGAGTTCTACCCATCCCTCGTTTGCTGTGCTGTATTGAAAGGAGCAGTGGGTTTGGGATTAGAAGACAGTGGCTGAAGTCTCGACTTTCTGCCTCACAATCTGCGTGATTGAGGCACGTTGCTTAAAATTTGGAACCCTTGGATTTCTTATTGCTAAAATTGGGCTAATGTATACTTCACAAGAATGTCCCCAGGATTCAATATGCAGAAATGCTTTAAAAGGACTCCAAAATTCTGCATATATGTGCAATGAATCATTGGTTTTGTAGAACTAGCTTCATAAATTACCTGATGATAATATGTCGTGTTTTATCTCACCGTTGAAAGGGATCCCAAGATTCTGAAGGGTAGAGTCTAATTTTTCTTATTTATCTTTCTTTTTATGAACAATAATTAGTTATTCAGAAGGTAGTCAGTACATGCTTGATGAATTAGTAAAATATAAAAGTCAATACAGTTGAGAATCACAGTGACAATAGGGAATCAGTCAAGAGATCTCAGGATCAAACATTTGTTGAATGTAGGCGTACACACATGTACGTATATGTGTATGTGCTCATGTAGAGAGAACTGGGACACTGTAAGTGAAACCCATCCCTTTTCCTTGTGGAGAAGTGATGTGGCATCCCCATCTATATCATTAGGTTGATAGAAGTGACATTTCCTTGATTAACATTCTCATTGTGAGCTCGTAAAAACTCTCCTGTCTTACGACAGCAAAGGAAAAATTTCTACCTGCCAGAAATACTTATTTTTAAAGCATTTGCTGAAGTATAAGATCATTATTATGATTATGGCATTATGTAACTTAGAATAAAGATTTGTTTAAATATTTTTTTCTGTTTCAATTGTGTAACTTGCTTAAAAGCTACACAGCATGCTCTTTTAGATGTTAAATCTCTCTGTACTTTTTGTTCTTCTAAATCGAGATTTTCTTTGAAGAGAAAATTAAACATTGGATGCACTGTTGAGTGCGAATGGAAACACAGATTCAAAAGCTAACACAGCCCTCATCTCAAGTCTTATTTTTCCTTTTGTCTTATTTGGATAATTTTTTGTTCTCTTATTTTAGAACTGGGGCAGAATCCTGGGGTAGAAATCAACCTAATGGAACAGTGAGGAATAAAAACATCAGTTGTTCAAGGATGTAATTATCTTGATGGCTGAATTTTGGTCTGTGTGTGGATTGTGTTAAATCCGACAGTGTTTCTTTTTAAAATTGTTTGTTTTGTTTTCTGTTTTTTTTTTAAGTTGTGTTTCATAATGAACAAAGTGCCTAGGATGTGGTAGTCAATACTGCTAACTAGTCTATTAACGATCTCATAAATTAATTACAAAAAACACTTAAAATTGAGTATTTTAGTTTACTTTCTTACCTCTCATTGGTCAATATTTGACTCTTTACAAGATATAAAGGAAATGTTTGTCTCTGAAGAAACTTGTTTTTAATTTATCTTAATTGAAAAAGGCACAGTATTTTACTTTCTTATAAAGTCTAAATTTTTACTGTAACCTATGATACTTGATCATCTTAGGTAATTTTATTCTCTTTGGGTTTTTCAAATGATTGCTTTCCTCTCATATAAAGGATTTGCTTGGCTTCAGATGTATTTATTATAGAAACAACTAGGTTGTCCTCAACATTCAACAAGACTGAATCTTAATCTCCTGAGGTTTACTGCTGCGTTTGTAGCTTCTTATTTCTGTGATGTTGCAAAGAGCCAAGGATCAGGGCCAGTGAGCTAGTGCATCTGGTAAGACCCTTGCTGTGACAAGCTGAGTTCATGGGTCCCACATGGTGACACGAGAGGACCAACTAGAAAATGCACGTGTGCACTGTGGCTTGTGTAGGTGTTTGTATGTGTGCGTGTATCCTCCATCCTCATGTATGTTAAGAAGAAAAGGCCAAGGACCCGAAGTTGTCTTAGGAGGTCATTTTTAGATATCTTAAGCCAAGTACTCTACCTTCTCTGGGCTTTTTTCTCACAAACTCTTGCCACTAACTTTTTTTGTTTTAAAAAAATTCATGGAGCCCTGGAGCACAACACTATTGTTTTTTATTATTTGAAGTGAAAAATGAACATTTAAAGGAAGCTATAGCTCAGTGGTAGGGCGCTTACACCTACTTGGTATATATGATGCTTTGGGTGTAATCCCTAGTACCTCAAAATCCAAAGTAAACTTGTTAATCAAATATGTCAAGCTTTTACTACAATATAAAATAAATGAATTTCAGTTCTGGTAATGATAGATTAATACTGTTGTTCTCAACATAACCACTACAGTATAAAGTTTTTAGCATGTTTTCCATAAACTATGCTGTAGTTTAATGCTCTTACTAATACACAAATCAGCTTGTATTATGAGGAAACCATACCCCTCAAAATTCTAAGTGTTTTCTTAGTGATTAGTTCTAGTTTTACATGTTTTTATGATTATACAGTGAAGTTCAGCAGAAAATTTAGTGATTTAATTGTGGAACCTTTATATATTAGTACATAAAAGATTTTTAACTAATTACCAAGTACTCAGGTGTGTGTATATTCATGAGTATAGGGATGCTTGCATATGTGTGTACATGTGGGAGGTCAGAGGTCATTGTTGGGTGTCTTCCTCTATTCCTCTCCACTTGTTTTATTTATTTTTGAGACAGGGTCTTTTACGAACCTGAAGTTCACCAATTCTGCAAGACTGTCTAGCCAGTAAATCACAGGGATTCTTTTGTCTCTGCCTCCCTGGAGCTGGGATTATAGGCACATGCTTCTACCCCTAGCTTCTGTGCGGGTACTGGGAATCTAAATCCACATCCTCATGCTCTGGCACCAAGCACTTTATCAACGGAACCATTTCCCCAGAAAGACCCTTGTCTTCCAGAGAAGTAAACTAGTTTCAAAAGGACAAACCTTGCTTTGTAATTATTGTGGTGAATGACATATTAAGTATTTATGATGATATATGGATTTTACAGTACTTTGTTGGGGTTGGGGAGATGGTGGAGCAGTTAGGAGTATGCATTATTTCTGCAGAGGATCCAAGTCTGGTTCCCAGCTCTCACATCCGGTGTCTCACACCCCACCAGCTCCAGGGTATTTGACTCCTCTTCTAGAATCTGTGCACACCTTTGGTCGCATGTGTGCATCGTCTGCCCCCATGTATATAAAGATGATCTAGTGTGGTGTCTGACTGAGATGGCATGGAGGTCAGCAGGCTGTCTACTACTACATTCGATGTCCACCCAAAGGGTGGGTTCTGTGAGTGGGAACTAGAGACGGAGAGTCTGGGATAAACATTTGGGGGGCGTGCCCGGTGGTGGTGTCACACACCTTTAATCCCAGCACCACTTAGGAGGCAGAGACAGGTGCAGCTCTGTGAGTTTGAGACCAATCTGGTTTACAGAGCGAGTTCCAGGACAGGCTCCCAAGCTACAGAGAAACCCTGACTCAAAAATCCAAACCAAACCAAACCAAAATAAAACATTCTGGGACATTTGGGTGATAATTTCCTTTATAGCAAAAGGTGGGTGGGATCTGCTACCAGAGAGAGCAAAAAGCCATTAGGTCATTAACAATATTCACTCCCAGCTTTCTGTGCCAGGAAACAGGTATTTTATGTCCACAGTGTCGCTAGTGATCTCTGGGCAAAGAGGCCTTTGTCCCCCAACATTCTTACTATTTACTGTATAAACAAAGTATTAAAAAAATCAATCCTTTTCTCTTTTAATTTATCAAAAGTACTAGCAACACATCTTTATTATAGAAAATAAATTCCAGGCTAGGGAGATAGCTCAGTCAGTAAAGGGCTTGCCTTGCAAGCAAGAGGGGCGAGTTCAATACCCAAAACCCATGTAAAGATCTGGGCATAATAGAGTGTGCTTGTAAGTTCCCTGGGCTAGGGTGATGAGACAGGCAGATTTCTGGGGCTTGTGAGTCAGCCAGTGTAGCCAAATCCGTGAGCACAAGCTAGTGAGAGGCTCTATTCACCTCATCTCACAGCAGAGGCAGGGCTAGAGAGATGGCTCAGAAGAGTGCTTATCTCTTTCATAGAGGACCTAACTTTGGTTCTAAGTGGGGTAGCTCAGAACCACTTGTAACTCTAGCTCCAGGAGATCTGACACCTCTGATCTCTCATGCCATCAGCACTCATGCGTGTACCACACACATCTACACAAAATTAAAATCTTTTAACAAGTAGAACTTAAACATTCAAAATAATGTACATGGATAGAGATTGAGGAATGACACCTGAGACTGACCTCTGGCCTCCGTCTGCATTGTACACATATGCATGCAGTGGTCCTTCATGTGTGCCTGCACACACAAGCACACATATACACCAACACACCTACATACAGGTATAACTCCCTCGCGCACACACTCACAGTTTGCCATCATAGCTCTTTTGAAATGCACAGGTATTTGGTATCAGGCATTCACACTGTCATATCTTAACCACCATTCATCATTTACAGAACTGAACCTCTAGACCCATTCAACTGTAACAGGGGCTGGAGAGATGGCTCAGTGGTTAAGAGCATTGCCTGCTCTTCCAAAGGTCCTGAGTTCAATTCCCGGCAACCACATGGTGGCTCACAACCATCTGTAATGAGGTCTGGTGCCCTCTTCTGGCCTGCAGACATATACACAAAACAGAATATTGTATGCATAATAAATAAATATTTTTAAAAAATGAGAAACTGTAACAACCCACTTTCTCCTGCCTCCAGCACCTGACAAATATTCATTTCCCAGGAGCTGGAGTTACAGATGGTTGTGAGCTGCCACGTGGGTGCTGGGAATTGAACTTGGGTCCTCTGTATGGTATGAACAACCAGTGCTCTTAATAACTGGGCAATCTCTCTAGCCCCAAGGTTCCCTTTTACATAACAAATACCACATTTTCTTTACCCACTCATGTGTCAAGGGACTCTTGGTTTATTTTCTTATAGCTTTGGGGTAATATGTTACTGTAAACATGGGTTCATAAATGCTTCAAGTCTTTAAGTTCTTAGAGGTGTACATGAAGTGCACCTACATTGTAGCTCTGCTCTTTCATTTTTAGAAAACAGGTGCTTTTAATATTAACAAATTTTAAGTAAAATGAGTTTACATTCCATTTCCTTGGATCTACTATTTGGTAGAGCACAAATCAGACAATCCTGGGTCTATGTTTGGTGTGTGGTGATGGTTGAAGGGCAGTGGGGTGGGTCAGAAGCCTAAGGTCTGCTGTCTAGAACCACCTGAGATTCCCCATCCTCGACCATGCAGGGCCCTTGGCTTCCCAGGTCTAAAAGATGCCTCCTGGCAGTATAGTTTGAGCAGAATGACTGAGAAGTCACAAGGAGGTGCTGATGGTCGCTGGGTTTCCCAGACATCACGTGCTGTTAGAGAAGTGCTGAAGAACAGAACATGGACCTGACTCTCAGCTCAGTCTATCACAAGTTCTCTATGGTACCGTCTTTGCAGGTATCATAATAACATGTGCTTCATAGGATTATTGGAGGGATGGAATGAGTTAATATGTAAGTGCTTAAAATACCTGACATACAATTCTCAGTAAATGTTGGATAGTAATAGTATTAATTAGTGTGAGTTACTATGTGACTTTCCTTAGAGCCTTGGAAATGAGATGAATAGGATTACACTCTACACTATATGTATTGAGTCGAAAAATATGCATTGCAGGGGTCTAGGAAGATAGCTCACTTGTTAAAGGCTGAGGCTCATATGCACCCACTTGAAGTCAAGGTATGTAGCAGAAATGTAAAGAAATAAGATTTATTCTCAGATGAGGTCAGTAGGGTTAGGCTGTAACTCGATAAAACTTATTGAATATTAAGAAAACTGGGTGTGGTACCTCATACCTGTAATATCACGTTCAGGAGGCTGATGCAGGAAGATTGCCTTGAGCTGGAGCTACATAGTCACTACTAGGATAGCCTGGGTCACAGAGTGAGAACTTGTCTCAAACAACATCATCATCAACAAATGTCAATAGTAAATCAATATGCTCGACACACAGGAGTTGGCTACAGACTTTGTGTTGTCTCTCACAGACCTTATCTACCCATACACTCAGAAGACAGCCGCTCTTCCACATACCTTATATTTTCATCCCAAAGGACAGATGCCTTTTTTTCATATGAGTGCAGAATCAGATAGCACAGACATTTAACTCATGCAATCAACTGCTTGAATTCTCATTCAAATCCAGCAAGTTTCTGATTACAATAAATAGACAAGGGAAGACTGTGATTTAATTGTGTGTATATCCAGATGTCAGTCCCGCTGGAAATCAATTTATCAGCTGTCTTTCTCTTGGGAGCTTTGTAAATCTGTTGACCCCCAACCTAAACCTATTCTTTGCATATTGATTGCATAGGTAATTTGGGCCTCCTGAGCTGAGGGTCAGACTCTGAACCAGACTGAAGGTAGAGTCTTTCTAGTCACCATTACTGGTTTCTTGGGTCATACCCCATGTCCTTTTTCAGATGTGTCACTGATTTAATATGTTGACTTATATTTTATTTATTTGGAATATTTGGTGGAAGTGATGTATTTTTTTTTCTGAGACAGAGTCTATGTAGCCCTGGCTATGCTAGAACTCTCTGTGTAGACCAGGCTGACCTTGACCTCACAAAGATCCACCTGCCTCTGCCTCTTGAGTCACCATGCCTGACTGGTAGGGATATTTTTAAAAATCACCATTGCCATTTTTCTGAAGAGAGCCAGACCATCTAAACCCTCTCTCTCCATCTCAGGCCAGCCATGCACGTCCAGGAGCCCACTGTGTGGTGAGTGGCTGAGACACGGCACTGTGTGGAGTCCACTCTTTGCATGTTTTCTTAAAGAAGGTGGAGCTCAAAAGTTCCTTAAAATGAGCTACCTCAGGGGTCTTACTCAGTTCAGAGAATGCTTGCCTAGCAAGCACGAGGCCCTGATTCAACCCTGAATACCTGATAAATTGGGGCGTGGTGGTGCATGTCTTAATCCCAGTGCTTGGGAGGTAGAGGTGGGAGATCAGGAGTTCAAGATCATCCCTGCGCTTACTCCTGCTCTTCTAGGTAAAGGATCACTTAGTTTTCTGTTTTGAAAGGTCTCACTTTGTAGCCCACATGTGTCTAAGGGCATCCATTTTCTTCTCTGAGGCTTTATTGTATTGGTTTGGACTTGTGGCCTGTCATTCATAAGGCTGTGGTTGTTTAAATAACTGGACCCCATAATCTCAGGGAACGGTACTGTTAGGAGGTGTGGCTTTTTGGTGGAGTGGGTATGGCATTGTTGGAGGAAGTGTGCCACTGTCAGGCAGGCTATGAGGTTTCCTATGCTCAGGTTTCCACTCAGTGTGAGTCGACTTCCTTCTGCCTTCTGGCCAGGATGTAGCTAGCACGGCATCTGCCCGCACTCTGCCATGCTCCCGTCATGATGGTACTGGACTAAAGCTCTGAAACTGTGAGGCACTTCAGTGCAATGTTTCCTTTTCTAAGAGTGGCTGTGGTTAGGTGTCTCTTCACAGCAGTAAAACCACAAGACGCAGGCTTATCTAATTAGTAAGAAAATGTACTGATCAAGGGCACTTCTCTTTCTTCTGGTTCTGTCAAATTTCCTTTTGTTATACACCATAGAAATCCAAATTCATATTTGAAACTCAAGTTCCTAGATTTCAGACACTCAGTAACCTGATGGATGTTGTGGTCTACTTCACCACTTCGAAGGTTGGTTTTATGGCAGTGATTCTATCTTTTTAATTTGGCAGAAGAGGTTCTAGTGAATCAAATTCAGGGTCTTGTAGTGTTAGGCATATGCTATGGAAGTAGACTCTCAGCCCCTGGTGCTATTCTTTTTTTTTAAATATTTATTTATTTATTATGTATATAATATTTTGTCTACATGTATTCCTACAGGCCAGAAGAGGGCACCAGACCTTATTACAGATGGTTGTGAGCACCCATGTGGTTGCTGGGAATTGAACTCAGGACCTTTGGAAGAGCAGGCAATGCTCTTAACCGCTGAGCCATCTCTCCAGCCCCCTGGTGCTATTCTTATAATAATCAGAAATTCCAAATTTGTTATGTTAGTGTCTTTTTTCCTCAAACATAACATTCCAATTTGTGAACATAGGATTTCATAATTTAATGATAAATGTCAACACATATTTTTAAATAACAATCACTGTATACCCATAGTAAAATTATATTCAATTACCTTGATCAAAATCTGCAGGCTAAATATATAATTTAAAAAAAAATTATTCATGTTTATTTTAATCACAATTTAAATTTCTATTCCTAAGACATTTTTTTTCTTTCTTATCTCCTCCTTCCTCCACATGCAATGTTATGGGATTTAATGTTAATATTAGCATATTACCTTATTAGGGTAGCATGACTTTATATAGAGATTTTATAGAGTCAGTCTTGACTCTATACATGAAAATGTAATAGAAATTTGCATTTGAATCCACTTTTTCTATAGTATGTATTTACATATCTCCATGGGAGAAATGGAGCAGCAAATGTGGATTTTAATAAGCAAGTGATTTTATTTAAGTGACTCAAAAGGGTTAATCAAAGAAAAGTTCTTAAAAGAAGCACATTTTGAAGAATTTAAGAGAAGGTACAAATATATATTGGCAGAGAAGAAGAGGTCAGAAAAAAAGGAATGTACTTACATTTTGCATTGGGGAGCTTTAATAGAAGAGGGATAATAGTAACATACAACCAAAGCTATCCCATGGAGGGTGGGTAGCTCAGCAGGCACCTGTCCGGAATGGATAAGGGATGTTGTGGAATAAATGATTGGTGAATTTATTGAGATGGAAAGTCAACTGTGCTACCTACATTTTGAGTGGATATTATGTTATATATCACGGGAGAAAGAGAAGGTGGGAGAAAGAGTCAGAGGGAAGGAGAGAGGGAAGGAGGGAGGGAGGGTGATAGGGAAGGAGGGAGGGAGGGTGATAGGGAAGGAGGGAGGGAGGGTGAGAGGGAAGGAGGGAGGGAGGGTGAGAGGGAAGGAGGGAGGGAGATGTAGATTGAGACTGCGCTTTTACTTCCGGGCCACCAAGACCCAGATAATCACACAAAACCTATATTAATTGCAATACTTTTTGGCCAATAGCTTAAGCATATTCCTAGCTAGCTCTTACATCTTAAATTAACCCATTTCTATTGCTCTATGTATCACCACTAGGTTGTGGCCTGTTGGTAAGTCTTGGTTTCTTTCTCCTTTGGCAGCTACATGGTGTCACCCTGACACCACCTTCTTCATTCTTGAATTCAGTTTAGTTCTCTACCCCCCCCCCCGCCTACTTCCGTTCTGCCCTGCCATAGGCCAAAGTAGCTTATTTATTAACCAGTGGTAATAAAACATATTCATATCAAACAGAGGGGAACCCCACACCAGGGAGAAGGAGACAGAGAAAGAGAGAGAGAGACAGAGACAGAGAGAAAACTTGATTGATTCAGAGCACCCTACAGGAAATTGCTATCTTGATGAGCTAAGGAAATAACCTTAGGAGTCATCAAGAGTGGTGTGGAGTTTGGTATGGTACATGATGGAGGTTGTCTGTGACGACTCTCACACATCACCTTGCTTTATAATCTCAGGAGGGAGAACTCTGAGTCAGAAAGATCAAACTGAATAGCTGGCTAGGTTTCAAAAAAAAATCAATTTTTGTAGCAATATGTAATCAATTTGTAGAAGAGCTTTTACTCACACAAAACAATTTTGAATCACTTTAGAAAATTATGGGCTGCTCAAAAATCTTCTGACTACATCAACAATCAATGGAAAATCACTGTTTGACCCAGACACAGCATTTGATGTCAGCAACATTGGGTACCCTCTAATTTTATAGAGTATTTTTATGCTGAAACCAGTTCAGGAAGTTATTTTATCCATGTCCTTTTTTTTTTTTTTTTAAGGATGATGTGGGTTGGCTAGAGTAGAGGCACTCCTTTTCTGTCTCAAAACATTTATTTTGGGGCTGGGAAGAGGACTCAGCAGTTAACAGCACTGATGGTTCACTTCCCAGGACTCACATAGCAGCTTACAACCACCTGTAACTCCAGTCTTGGGATCTGATGTCCTCTTCTGGCCTCCAAGGACACTACATGATATAAGACATACATTAAGGCAAAATAACCATATACATACACATAATAGAATAATAATATAAAAGCATTTATTTTGTTACTTTTACTTCCAGAAAGAGACAAAGTTGCTTATGTCAACATTTTGGATTATGTTAAAATAGTATCCTTATAGTAGTTGTTACAGTAGATAATCAGGTGTTTTACTTTTATTACATCAATTTATCCCCGTCTCAGTTAGACCTAGAAGGGAGAATGTCCAAATTTTTTATCTGTCTACTAAACCCTTTAGCAAATGTTTGGCTTGATAACAAAGTTTATTTCTTCCATTTCTTTTTGTTCTCTTCATTTTCCTCTTTGTTGCTTCCAGACCCGTTGGTGGCTCCCAGCACCTCCACTGGCCTGGCCAAGGGAGGTTTTCTAAGGTCTTTGACCTCAACTGATGACAGTCGAGGCATATCCAAGTGTCTTAGCACATTCCTGGGTTTCTGTACGTTTTGACCCACATGGATCGGTGGTAGATCCCTGTAAGGTACCAGCATGAAAAGAACAGGAGTCCTGGGGTCCTGGCACAGGAAGGGCTGTCCAGGATAAGCATTGTTTAAGGGGTGATTTTCAAAAGCTGCCTGAACTTTTCTGTTCTGATTCTCTTTTCGCTGGCTCTGAAGAACATCGATAAAATAAGGCTTGACTCCCGTTATGGAGTCTATTTCGTAAGCATTGTATCTGTCAGCCAGTATTCTCCCAGCTGTGAAAGGCTGGAGAACTGTTGATCCCGAGACACCACTAACAAAATTGTCGAGAATAGAATGCCAAATGCCACCGCTTATTGGACTCAAAGTGACTTGGGGCCATAAGCTGGCTAGGCTCCGAAGAGCCTCACGGTTCCAAGTCGCGGTAGGAAATTGGTTCTCGGTATGATAGAGCTGAGAGAAGAAAATACTGAGAGTGATATCTGGACACATCATCAGGAAGTTGTACATTTTTCTGATGCAGCAGTGGTTAGCCTCATTACAAGGGGAGTGGCTGGAATACAGAATGACATGTCTGATGTTGCTGTTATGAGATATGACTGAGTCAAGGTAGCCGTTCCTCTCAAATAGCATTGATTCTGGGTGGTTGTGATTCCCAGTGCAGTTGCTAGCATGACCCTTTTGTATCAGGTTCCCAAATGAACTTCTCAGCTCATAAAATGTGAGGTGTTTTGCTTGAGGGTATGTTGACCATGGGAATCCAAAGATCTGCTGAAATTCTGTGTAGGGAACTCTTGCTTCTTCTCCTGTCCGAATGTGGTAAGGGCAGTTGGTGCAATCTAAAGAGAAGCTTAGCCAGTAATAAGGTTTGACAATGGTTCCACCATGTGTTAGATACTCCTCATACAGTGGCTCCATTGCTCATTTTATTGTCTTCTAGCTGCAGAGCTAAACAAGAAAGAGAAGTTAGACACAAAATGGTAAGAGGAAGAACTGAATGCATAGATTTCCTAAGCCCTAGATTCCCAGCATAGTCGCACCATTGCTATAAGGCACAAAGGTGAGGTATATGAGTGGATTACAGGGCTCAAGATTCATTTCTCCTCATTGAGCTTCTGACAGGTGGTGGTGAGGGAGACGGAAGAGAAATGCAGAATACAGCTTTACCTGTTTCATGGATTCCCTGTCTGTAGAGCAAATGTATTAACAGTAAGGACTAGAAACTTGACCATCTCTATTCAGGGCTGACCTGCTCTGCCTCCCAGCTTAGGGGACTTTGGTAAGTCCTTTAGCCTCTGGAGCCACAGCTTCCCTGTCTGCCAAGATGATCATGTGACATACTCACAAGGTTGTCTTGGGATTGAATAATATCATATATATATAATAAATATCAAATGCTTTACTATGTGCCAGACATGAGTGACTCAACCAAAATTAGCGCTTAGTGGCAACAGTACAAGTCCCATATCATCTTGGTGATCCCTGCTTGTGAAAACCCAAAGAAAGAAGTAGGCTTTCGTTTTGTTTGTGGTTTCTTCCCTTTACTCTTCTCTGAATGTGGTGGTTCCTAGGGTGTTCAATCCCAAATGTTGAGATCCTTAAGCAATGGCCATTCTTTTAAGAATATTTCTCAAATTATTATTATTATTATTTTACGTAGGGCATTATAATGTAGTTCTTAAGGCATTTTAAACTATTGCATAAGTACCATGTGTTTCTTGTAGAGAATAATTGCATGCACTGATACAGAAAAGAAAAAGCCCACCAGTTTGTGTTCACTTATATTACATTTACTGGTTATAGGTTTGATCTTCCAGTCTCTCTCTGTCTTCTGTATTCTACAGGTCATGATTTATAACCTTATTTCACTTGTAGTGTATCATAGAATTTTCCTCTGGTAGTAAAATTACTTCAGAAAGCAATATTCATAGTTACTTAGAATTTTACTGTATAACTATAAAATTCAAGTTTTGCATCTTTTAAATATTAACAGCATCTTGATGAATATTTTTATAAGTAAATCGTTTCTGCATCTTATTCGTCTTATTATTAAGTCATAGTATTAGGGTTGATTTTGTCAAGTTGTTTCCTAGGAAGACCAATCTTACTGAGTCCCAGCAGTCACTATCGGCTTGCAGACTTGAGAAGTGTGTCTTGGTGTCATTTGGTTGTTGTGATGTATACCTTTTCTATTCTTAGTAAGCCTGAATGCATATTTCGCTTGCTTATTGGTTTATAAGTCTTATGTTTCCATGAACTATTCTTGATCCCTTATCTTCATTTATACCTGATGCTTTTCTTATTGATTTGCAAGAGCTCTTATGTATCACAAATCTTCTGTTTGTCGTTTATTCAGAATTCTCAGTGGTTAGGGTTACTTACTGCTTCTCCAGAGTACCTAGGATCTACCAGGTCCTAACATCCACATGGTGGCTCATAACTGTAAAACCAGTTCCAGGGTGTTTAATGCCCTCCTCTGGCCTCTTTGGGCACCAGGTACACATGTGGTACACACACACACACATACATACATACATAACATGTATACCAAATGGAAATAAACAAATCTTTAAAATATTTTAGAGCTGGCAGGCAGATCTCTGTTTAAAGCCAGCCTGGTCTACAGAGCAAGTTCCAGGACAGCCAGGGCCACACAGAAAAACCCTGTGTTGAAAAACAAAGCATATGTGTGTGTGTGTCTTTGTTTGTGTGTGTGTGTGTGTGTGTGTGTGTGTGTATAACTATATAGGTTCTTGATTATGTTTGTGTTTTATTTTTAATTTATTTTTCTTCTTTTACACAGGGTTACATAAGGTCATTTTCATGCAAGCATATAATATACTTTGAGCATTCCCCCAATGCTGTTATTTAATTGCACCAAATTCTACATTTTCATATGGCGAGTCTTTGCTGTGTGATTAATTTTTGTATTCAGGGAAGCTTTTTTCATTAAGCATGATTGGAAAGTCCTAGTACTTTCTCTAGCACTTATCTATTGATTGACTGGTCATGTTACTGGGGAAGTGCTGCCATTGAGCTCTATACGCAACCTTTTTTCAGATTCTAGTTTTATGGGGGATAAAGGTTTGAGACAAAAATCTCCTGTAGCCCTGAGTGGCCTTAAAGTTTATTGTAGCCAAGAATGACCTTGAACTCCTGAACCCCCTACCTCTGCTTCCCCGGTACTGTAATTATAGTTATTCACCACCATTCCAGGCCCCACTTAAGAAAAAATTTAATACAGAGTATCATTAAATGGTCCCTGTTGTCCTTGAACTTAATATGTGTGTCCCAGGCTAGCTTTGAATTCGGAACCCTCTTGCCTAGCCTCCTGAATGGTAGAGATTACAGACACACCACAGATGAAGCTTATTGTTATTGTTTTGTTGTTTACATGTAACCCTGCCCAGACAGAAAAAACAGGTAAAGGAGAAAATACAGGAAACTCATCATCTCAATCAAAATGCATTTTTCACTTAGACTTTGAAAAGTGAAAAATATATTTGCTTTAATGGCTTCACAGCTTAGTCGTTTATTATTGTGTCTCATATGGAAACATTTTAATGCCATGTTTTCTCAGTTTATTTTTCTCTCTCTGTGTTATATGTGTATACATGTGTGTCAGTGTGTACTCAACTGGCTTGCTCCTACGAAGGCTAGAGATTGGCTTCATATATTTTTCTTTATTGACCTTAATCTTATTTATTTGTTTAGAGACAGGGTCTTTTCCCTGCGCCTAGACCTTGATGTTTCTCCACCTTCTGCTGGGTTGGCTACCCGAAAGCCGCAGGGATCTGACTGTTTTTGCCTTCTGCCAAGCTCTGGGTTCATGGGTGTGTGCCTCCATGTCTGACTTTATACATAACTCTTGGGAATCCAAACTTACGGTCTCAGGCTTTCATATCACTTTACCTTCTCCAGAAATCTGACTTCACAGTTCAGATACGCTCTGACACTGCTTTATTTGACCAGATGAAATCTCTGGATTTCCTGTGAGAATTTTGTCCTGAGTGGAAAATATTTTCAAAGCCTCAGGCTAGCTGAGGGTGAAGTATGGCTTTGTTAATGCTACCGTTATCCAAAGGCTAACACTCCTTCTGGCACCACAGACTTTGGATTGTAGTTTTTGTTTGTTTGTGTTGACCAGGTAGCTCTGGTTGACCTGAAACCAGCTGTATAGACCAGGCTGGCTTTGAACCTGCAGAGGTCCACCTGCTTCCTGAGTGGGAGTAAGGTCTGCGCCACACCTGGCCTGCTCTGAAGTTACTTTAATCTGCAGGACTGGATGTTTGCTTTAGTTTCCTTTTTAGGACTGTGTTTTCCTGGTGCAACAGAATTCCTGCCCTTTAAGGTTCCCTAGTCCTTGGAATAGCTTTGCCCTGGCTAAGGTCTTTAGTCTCTTTTACAAAAGAAGCAGCAACATGGAAGCTCCTGAGTATTTTCTCAAACATTCGGTTATTTCTACCCCTCTCTTGCCTGTGTTTCAATCTTAGCCAGACACAATGCATTAGTATCTGAAAGGCAATTTTGGTGACCGATGGCTTTGATAAAAACGAGTGAGCTCTGGAATTTTGTTCTTGTTAATGGCTTCAGGGGCAGCTGTCTGTCCTTTCACCAGCCTGAAGGAAAGAGCCCCATTTCTGTTAAGCTTTTATAGAACTCAAGATTGATCGTATGAATTTGTTATTGATTACACATTACTAATATCAATAATTTTTGTTATCTGTCTCTTTGTTCTTTCCTATTCAGGGCTACCTCAGTAGCCATGACTGGCTTGCAAGCCAAGTGGGTTTGAACTTGTGTTACCACTGCTTGGTCCTCCCCCCTACTGCCTTGTTTGTGCTTGGGGCATGTATGTTGCCATGTGGGGAGCAGATTTGCTGGTAGCAAGTACGAGAGATGTGGGGAGCCCAGCCTGCTGGAGGATTCTTCCTCTCACATCCAGTGGCGAGTGGCCCTGGACCGTGGCCATGGGAGGACAGATTTCCTCGGTTTAACATAAACGAACCACACTGTGAGGAGGGTCTGCTCTCCTTTCAGCCAGCCAGGCTCTAGCGACTGGTGCTGAGGCACAGTTTGCACTGGAGTAATTGGAGAATGGAGTTTGCCCTTCCCAATCTGTGCACAATCTGCTTGGAGCTAAAAACAAATGTTAGCTGTTATAATTACCACGGCTTTGTCTCCAGGCTTGGATCACACTCCAGGTGTCGGAGGCACTGGTCCATCTTCTTGGTTTCCTCCGTGAAGTCCCATGCCCTGCTTCAGATTCAGAGGGCATTTGTGTCATAAAGAATCTCCTCTGATACCATATCAGGACTCTTTTGCAGTTTTTATTAGTTCCTTGAATTTTTCTGGCCCAAGTTAGTCCTTGCTGAGGTGTGGCTGCCTCTAAGAACACTGTTGAATTGGTGCCATGGTAACGTTTGGAAAGTAGCTACTGCTAGGATACGGCTCTGACACTTATTACTTTATTTGCATAGCAAACCACCTGTTCCAAAGATGAAAATATACATGTCTGCTTGCTTATTCCAGTCTGCATAGAAGGGCGAAATCTAACTGTTTAAGTGAATGTGTTGAATTTTTTTCTCCCTGTGACTGTAAGAATAAAATCTAAGGTCCTCTTTTCAGCCCTCTCTCTCACGTCTAGAATAGCTGTGGCAGGCTCACCGTGTGGACAAGATTTGGGGGTTCTGTTATCTGTGCAGGTGCTAGAGGCCACTTCTTGAGAGGTCTGCCTTTCTGTGACATTAAACTGACTTGACATCTTTGGAAAGAAAGCCAGTTTGGACAAATGGACCCACACTACACAAAAGGATCCCCCCTTTTTTTGTAACATAAGAAAAGATTTATTTTATATGTATGAGAATTTTGCCCTGTTTGTTTCTATATGTACCAAGTACATGCAGTATCTGAGGAAGCCAGAAGGGTGAGTTTGAACTCCTAGAACTGCAGTTACACACCGTTGTGAGCCTCCATATGGATGCTGTGAACAAAACCTAGGTCTTTTGCAGGAGCAGCAAGTGCTTTTAACTGCTAAGCTGTCTCCCTAGCCCCAAAGAGGAGTTCTTGATTCTGTCTAAATGAGTTATGGAAATTCTCTAAGACGCTCCCTGGGAAACTTGCTCCTTGTGTGTGTGGCTCCTTCATTTCAAGACAAGCTTTGCTGGTGCAGCAGCAGCCCTTTCTCTCCGCATCCTTCTTCACTTTCTCCCTGGCCTCCGCGTACCCCCTTGGCATCTCTCAGACACAAGGGGTCATTGTGACCCATTGCATTCTTTCCCCCTTGTTCGTCCCCAGGCTACTTGAATGAGTAAGTGGCGATCTTGTGTGTATTTCTGCTGGTTACTGCTAATAGCATTAGAGTTAGTACCTATACTAACTCCTCAGGGAGAGCAGCACCCAGAGGCCCCTTCTGCCTCTTGTATTGGTGTCATTTGTGACATACTTCCATTGTCAGACTTCGGTGGCCACTGCCAGCAGCCCTCTCTCAGCCATGGGCTCCTAGGGGTCTGTGCTTTCTGAGGGTCTCTGATGCACCCTCGGTCCTCAGCAAGCGCTATCCAGTTACTTTCCCTGCCTGGCGTCCTGGGCACATGTGCTGCTGCACCTCATCCTACCCTACCTTTTGCCCTGCTTGTTTTTGCTTTTGTGTTCCAAGCAGCTCCTCACTGAATGAGTTTACAAACAACTGGAAGTTGATTCTCATAGCTCATCCTCTGCTTAACTCTAATAAATGGTACCCACTATACAATATTACTTAAAAAAAAAAAAAAAAGCCTGTGCTTGGGTGGCATATGCCTTTAATCCAGAACTTGGAGATGGAGTATGGCAGATCTCTGCGAACTGGAGGTCAGCCTTGTAGCAAGTTCCGTGCTAACCAGGGCTACAGAGTGAGACCTTATCTCAAAAAATTACTTTAAAAAGTGATATTTCAGAAAGCTGTTAGAATGCTTATATAATAAAAAATATTAGCTGTGCAAGAGGCTCAGTCGAGGTAGGAAAAGGAGGCAACATGCCCCACGGTCTCTGTACAGTCGTCCCGTGTGTGTCATTGCCTTCAGGGTTGGGTTGTTTACGCAGTAATCAAATCCTAGAGAAAGTTAGACTGGAAGAAGCAGGAAACAGGAGCCTTGTAATACCAGTCAGTTATGTATTAGGGTGGTTTTAGGAAGTTCAACTATATTAAAAATATATATTAAAATCTAATTATCACATAACGATGGACCATACTTATGTGTAATGATCAGGTAAATTGGAATAACCATCACTTCAAGTCTTTATTATTTCTTTGTGTTGGGAAATTCGAAATCCCCACACAATTTTGCAACACACAATTAATTGCTGCTAACCCCATGGTTAACTGTGTTGTGCTATAGAACACTAGAGATCGGCCCTTTCATCTAACTGTACCCCGTCCTTTGTCAGCCCTCACCATATGCCTTTCCTTGCAGTCCCCAGACTGTGGGGACTCCAATTTTACAGTCTCCTAAACCTTGACATGTGAAAACATAAAATATGTGACTTTTTGTGTGAGTTATTTAACATTCTATCCTCCAATTGTACTTTTACTACAAAGGGGCCTCCCCCCCACCTGGCTTCCCCACTTTCCCCTCCCCTGCAGGAGTGTGGGTGTCATGGTACCTGTGTGCAGATCAGAGGATGACTTTGGGTGTGGGTCCTGGCTGTCTACCTTGTCTAGGGCCTCACTTGCTCACTGCTGCTATCACTAGGCTTGCGACCTGTGATTCCCCTGCCTCTGCCTCCGATGTGCAGTGGACACCTACCAGAAGGGAGAAGCTTCTGTTTTAGCCCAGCTGTTCTGTCTCATCTTCATCCTGATGAACTGTGTGTGTTATCCACATAAAAATGAAATATGTAATTGGAATGAAGATTATAAAATCTACATTTACAAAGACCTTTACTCAGCTGAATACATCAGTCAGTGATCTGGCAGTCTGACTGGGATATAGCCAAGATGGCCATGGTTGCTAAAGGCTACGTAGGATGTATTGCTCTATTTGGGTGATAGAAGTAATTTATATTTCTATTGCTTGCGTTATTAACTTTTATTTGAGCACACTGCCTAACTAATGACACGATCTGTTCTGTGTTGCAGCCTGGTCGACACTGTCAATGCTCAGATATATGAAGTAGTAGGAAGTCACCGGAAAACTGAGCCCAGATTTAAAAGGCAGGTCTGAAGTGAGGAAGGGCAGCGGGCAGTAGGCTTTGGGGAGCTAGCTCTCCAGGTATTTTAGTGAGGAAGGTAGAAAGGAAGTGTTGGCCTGGAAGGAAAGGAAGACCGAAGAGCGTGAGAAGACAGGTGGAGCAGGCCGATAATCGAGGGTCAGGAGGAGTTCAGGGCTATCATTGACTACGTAGGGAGTTCTAGGACAACCTGGGCTACATGAGCCATCTCAGGAGAGGATGGAAGTGGGGGCAAAAGGTGGATCTTCTAGTTTGGGCTTGTAGATAAAATGGCCACAAGGTGGCAGCACACTCCAAACAGCAGGAACTGGTTTGCCAGCCTTTTCTTAAGCCGCTTTAGAGTTCTTCTGTGTAGACTTTCCCCACTGCCAAGGAAACAAGGGCACAGGCTCAGGATGACAGGGAAGGAAAGTGTAGGGAAAGGCACCACTGGGACCTCTGCATGGTAAGCTCCAAGGAAGGCTGCATACTGCAGGACTCACTTCCAATTCTAACCATAAATACTACAAGTAGATCTAAATACTACCTTTCTTTAAAAATTTATTAAAAATTATTTTATGAAAGAATAAAATGGCAAATAAACATAAGCCAATTTTTCTATAATGAAATAGTCTATACTTTTTTAAAAAATTAGCACTTATTAAACATAAACAGAATACTTGTCAGTTTTTGTGTTTTTCTGGCTCTGAGAGTTGAATCCACAGCCTTGGGTGTGCTAGGTGACCACTCTGCATGGGAGCCACGTTCCCAGCCCTGGGTTTGCCTTTGTTGTTTGTGCTTTTGTTGTTATAGCCGAGAAAAGGTCACCAAGACCAGTGTGGTAAAGATTACATCCCAGGTTTCTTCCAGGGTTTTAGTTTCCAGTCTCGGTTAGATCTTTAATCCATTTTAAGATGATTTTTTTGTGTTTAGTGTGGGACAGAGCTCCAATTTCAGCCTCTAGCTTATGGTATCCAGTTTTCCCATCAGTGTTTGTTGGTGAGAGTGTCGCTTTCCACTGTATTGCTGGAGCACCCTCGCTAAAACTCATCTGACCATGTAGGCCTACGTTTATCTGTATGCTGTTTTGTTGGTCTGTATGTCTGCCATTGTGCAAATACAAGCAGAATAAGGAGAAGATTTTCTCTGTAGAAGAATAGAGCAGAAAAGGGTGGAACTATAAAAATGATACACGACACTTATTGAAGGTATGTACACAGGCACGGAACAGTGAGACTCTCGTGTTCAAACCCTACGGAGTAGAAATATGTGTGTTCTCAAAGGATGTGTGTGTGGATGTGCACGCAGGCGTGTGCAAGGTGTGTTCATGACATGATGAGTGTGTGGCAGACGGGACAGTTGGTTTGATGTCAGTTCCAGCCTTTCACTAGTTTTCTGGCTGTTTCTGCTGCTGTGCTGCTCAGGAGCTGCTGCACGGGTCTCCTGTCTCCAGCTCTTATCTCAGAATAGGAATGTGGGATTACAGGTGTGGAGCACTGCATCTGGCTTTTACATGGGTTCTGGGAATTGAACTGGGCTCTGCCTGCTTGCTCAGCTAGCAGTTTTATCCTCTGTGATATCTCTCTGACCCATACATTGTATATTTACTATACTGTGTACACACATTTTATAAACACTTTGTATTAATATGTTCATTTTCAAAGTCTTTATTTTGACCAACCAGTTTGCTTTGTTGTTTAATCTATGTTGAATTGGTGCCAACCTTAGTTGGAGAATATAGATAACTTGCTCTCATAATTTTGGTTAAAAGCATCATAACAAAGAAAATCAATCTGAGGAAGTATGTTGATGGGCACACAGGAAGAAATTTTAGAGCAATCTTATGAGTTAAGGATACCAATTTTAAACATCTCATTTTCAAAATTCATCACCAATTCTTAATCCATGGTCTATTCTAACAGTATATCCCAATCACATAAATTGAATTTAAATCATTTCTTAATAAAAGGAATGGCTATGTTTTTGCAAATCTCCTGTGCATGGGTCCTTTATTGTAGAGAATATGATTTTGCAACATGACAAAAATATTTTTTAAAATCCTGGTATTTATTTTGTCTTTTCATCTGCTGCTGAAAAACAAGTCTTATTTTCTGTTTCCTGCTTCCTTGGAAATGTTAACATTATTATTCTACTGAAGATTTTATACATGTAGGGAAATCTTGCTGTCTTTGAAAAGTTAGAAAGACAGGTATAGTAATACATGCCTTTAATTCCAGCACTTGGGAGCCAGAGGCAGGCAGATCTCTGTGAGTTTGAGGCCAGTCTAGTCTACATAGTGAATTCTAGGATATCCAGGGCTACATAGTAAGACTGTCTTGAAAAAGCAGAAAGCAAAAACAAAACAAAACAGCAACAACAACAAAAAACCCAGCTTAAAGCTGGTAGAGGACTTTCCTCGTGTTCAAGGCCCTGGATGTGATCCTATGCTTTGTCTCCCAGCCTCCAAGCCCAGAAAAGCAAACAATGACCTAGGGCCTGAGATATCCATCTGTACTGATACCAAAAAGTACTGACAACCATCTCCCTATGCCCTGCAGAATATTTCCCATAGATAATCATTATACCATTACATTAAAATCACAACTGTTTATCGTCAGCTTTGTTGAGATATAGTTAATATATAATAAGATGCCCTATATTAAATATATAGTTTAATGAATTTATGTCATCATAAAAACACAGGGCATTTCTACCCACTCTAAATTTCCTCTTCCCCATCAGTCACCCTCCCTCATGGCTCTAGATAAATATGTATTTGTTATTGCTATTGATGAGATTTGGCTTCTTGGTTCACAGCGAGCTCAATCTTGATAACCCTGCTGTCCAGAGAATGTTGAAAGGATCGCAGGGAGATTTTCTCCAGACAGCCAGCTTGACACCGTCCTGTGACAGCACATGCTGTGCCAGTTTATCTTGTGGTTATGGTTGACAGGCAGGGTGGGAGTGGGGGGAGGGCCAGCCTCTCCAGAGAGAAGCTGCATATCACTGGAGAGAGAAGCTCCAGAAGGGATTAAAATTCAAAACTTGAAGTATTCTTTCTACACAATCACTTTCATGTCTTTCTTTGTAAAGTTAAAAAAAAAATTAAGTTGAACTGTTGTAAGTTAGAGACTGTAAATGGAGCCACACAGCCTGTGGCTGATTTCCTTTGCTTATTGAGATCCCTGGTGTGATGTGCGTATCACATTGCTTTTAATGATGAGTCTTTTAGAGTGGTCTGAGTTTCATGACAAAATTGAGAGTTCCCATAATTCCCATACACTTTTGGGGTGGACATGGGCACCTCCCTCATTATCAACATCCCACAACATAGCGCTGTATTTGTGAAAAGTCATGAGGCTCTGTCGACAGTTACCACCCCAGACTCACTGTTTACCTGAGTGTCCAGTGTGGTGTTTTCTGCAAGTGTGTGCTGGTATTTGTCTGCTGTTGGATGCCATGCATGGTTTCACAGCTCTCAGCATCTTTCTGTGCTCTTCTTGTGCAGCCTGCCTTCCTCTAAACACTGCTAACCACCACTGTCAGGACAAACAGCGCTCATCCTTTTACTGTCTCGGAGTTCTTTTCCCTTTTTAGAATATTCCGTAGTTGGGATCTTACTGTAGGTCTCCAGATGGCTTCTTTCACTCAATATCTTTGAGGTTCCACATGTCTAGATACTTTTCTTGTTTGTGCTAAATAATAACATGCTATCCTAATTCCCCAGTTTGTCCATTCTTCTACAGAAGGACATCTCTGATGCTTCCAGGTCAGGGTAGCTTTTAGTAAAGCTGCTCTAAACTTCCTTGTGCAGGCTTTTGAGGATGAAAGTTTTCAGTTCTGCTGGCCCATGTGGAAAGCTGTTTAATTTAATATGTAATTACCACGTCATCTCCCTAGCTGGACTTTTCTACAGGCGTCCAACACTGAACATGAGCTCTTGTTCCACATCCTCCCAGTATTTGATGTCAGTGGTTTGGATTTTGCCTGTCTTAATAGATGCTTTCCTGTGAAAGTCCCTACTGTCAGATGATGGTGGCCATTTGTCCACATGCTCCTTGAATCCGTGTATCTTCTAGAGTGAGAATCTGTTTGGATTTTGTGCTCATTTTAAGACTTAGGCTGTTTGTTTTCTTACTATTATGTTTTAAGAGTTCTCCATATTTTGTGAATAACAGCCTTTTGTTTACATGTCTTGCTCAAATTTTTTCCTATTCTTTGTCTTGTATTCTTATTCCCTTGACATTGACTTTCATAGATCAGAAGTTTTAAATTTCATTGATATCTAACTTACCATTTTTTTTTTATGGATTGTGCCATTGATGTTGTATCTATAACATTCTCATTGTACCCAGGGTTACCTACATGTTACCCTGTGTTGTCTTCTTGGAATGTCATAGTTTTGTATCTTATACTGAGTTCTGTGATATGCTTAAGATCTTTGTGTAGATGCATTTGTCTAGGTGCACCACTGGGCAGTTGTGGCACACGCCTTTAATCTGAGCATACTCGGGAAGTAGAGGCAAGCAGATCTGTGTGAGTTCGAGACCAGCCTGGTCTACAGAGCTAGCTCCAGGACAGCTAGAGCTGTTTCACAGAGAAATGTCTCGAAAAAAAACAAAAAACAAACACAAAAGCTGATAGTCAGTTTTAGTACTATTTGTTGGTAAGACCATCTGTGGTAGTCTGAATAGATATGTCCCCCATAGACTCATGTGTTTGAATGCCCATAGGGAGTGGCATTATTAGGAGGTGTGGTCTTGTTGGAGTAGGTGTGGCCTTGTTAGAAGTGTGTCACTGTGGAACAGGGGCTTTGAGGTCTCATATACTCAAGTCACACCTGTTGCCTGCAAGTCAAGGTGTATTAACTCCAGTTCCATGTCTGTCAGCATGCCACCCACTAAGACAATAATGGACTAAACCTCTGAAACTAAGTCAGCCTCAATTAAATGTTTTTCTTTATTAGAGATTCTGTGGTCATGGTGTTTTTTTACAGCAATAGAAACCCTAGCTAAGACACCATCTGTAACATGAGGGCCTGCTTGTTGGGATTTCTGTCCTGCCCAGTTCCCACAGCCGGTAAGGCCCAAAGAATATCACAGAGAGGTCTCCATAAGTTATAAACTGATTGGCCCATTAGCTCAGGCTTCTTATTAACTCTTATAACTTATATTAACCCATTATTCTAGTATATGTTATCCACATGGCTCAGTACCTTTTTCAGTGGGGCAGGTCACATCCTGCTTCTTTGGTGTCTGGACAGGATTGTGGAGGAATGGGCTTCCTCCTTCCCAGAATCCTCCTGTTCTCATTGATCGGCCTCTACTTCCTGTCTGGTTGTCCTGCCTATACTTCCTGCCTGGCTACTGGCCAATCAGCGTTTATTTAAAGCATAGTTGACAGAATACAGAATTGTCCCGCACCAACCATCTTTGCTCCATTTATTGCTTGTCTCAAATAGAACCTGTAATTCCCAGCATCTCCATTATCAATGCACAGATTTCCTACTGTGTTGTTATCGTCATAAGAGAAATGAAGAAATAGCATCAAACATGGTGATGTGTGCCTGAAAGTTAGAGGGGGTGGAGCCAACACTCCTTGGGCTGACATGTGAAGAATTTGTTTAACTCATTCTTTTTCAGGAAGCCATAGGGCACCCAACAGGCCTTTTTGTGTGACAGCATTCAGACTACTGGCCACCTTCTCAGCAGTCTCTGGACTTTTGCTCACCTTTGACAAGCGTGTCAATAGTAGCGTCCTTGGACAGTAAGAGTTGTCTCAGGCAGTCTCTGAAATGGGCTAGAAATACAATACATCTATTTTTAGCCAGCACAGCTGCTATATGCTCTCCCATGCCTCTTGCCCTGCAGTATCAAAAAGCCCAGGTATATGGCTGTCTCCCAGTTCTTGCTGTGACTGTGGTCATTGAAATCAGCAAGTGTGGAGTGGGATGGCTCTGTTGTATGGGGAGCCGTGTCTGACCAGCAGTGTCATTGCCCACAACAGTGCACTGTTTGCATTCCTGAGATAGTTTGTATTCATTTCAGATATTTCAAATTTGTCGCTGACCTCAGCAACTCTACAGCAGGTTTCCAAGTTGGGGAGTGTCAGTCCTCTGACTTCTTTTATGTCTTTTGACACAGAGTGGCTATTCTGTCTTTTGACTTTCCATCCAAAGTTTAACAGTTTATTTTGTGTATTTATGGTGTGCACTGTGAGATCAGAGGACAACTTGAAGGAGTCAGTTCTCTCCTTCCTCTACGTGGGTCCAGGGAATGAAACTCAGGCTGTCCTGTTTGCTGGCAAGCACCTGTACTTGCAGGGCTCTTCCTGTCCTCCATACAAACCTTTGAGTGAGTTTACCAAAATCTGTAAAACCACTTCCTAGCTGATCTGTGGTGTTCTTTTGGGATAATTTGTATTACTTTGGTATTAGATAATGTTGGTTTCATAAATTAGGGTATATTCTACATGCTTCTGTGTTCTGAAAAACACTAGGGATAACTGATGCAATTTTTTTTCTT
Source organism: Alexandromys fortis (assembly GCF_014885135.2). Classification (NCBI taxonomy): domain Eukaryota; kingdom Metazoa; phylum Chordata; class Mammalia; order Rodentia; family Cricetidae; genus Alexandromys; species Alexandromys fortis. The sequence continues at coordinate 16,140,107 of NW_026067905.1, forward strand.
AAATGTTTCAAGGAATTACAAAAAAATTTATATGGGCCTGGTGATTTCTGTTTTGAATTTTAGTATTGATTTAATTTCTTTAATAGATATAGGCCATATTTTTGAGTTATAATTATTTACAAGCTAATGAGTTCCTAATTTACATGACTCTGTGAGAGGCATTCACCAGAGAAGATTACTTGGACATGGGTTCAAGTCAATAGAAAGTCTTTATTAGTGGGCCTGTGACTACACTGGGTGTGTGTGACCCAAGAGCAGCCCCGAGCCTTTCTCAAGGTGGACTTTTAAGCACAAAAATTTACATTCTGGATTGACATATTTCAGTTAACAAGCACAGTTAACAAGAGACAGAGCTATAGAAGCCAGAAAGCAAGGTCAGTACATTTAGGGACCTTCCCAGAACTATGGACTTTGATGGATTAGATCTTTGTTTTCCATTTGGCAGGTGGTGCTGTCTATGTGTTGAATTCCAAGGCCTGAATGGTACTCCATCATGGCGTCAGTTGTGCTAAGGTCTGAGGTCCTGTTACAACTAAACACTATTTGTGTTTAATAAAATACATTTTGAACCATAAACTAGTATTTATATTTTCCCTAGATATTAAACTTTCTCTTTGTTTCAAAACCCAAACACAGAACACAGGACCATCAGCACATTCTAGAAACCTGAACTGTTGCTGGACTCATTCCTACACTGCTATAAACTATGCTCGAGGCTCTCACGTCAGGACAGCATCCTGTGTGGAAGGATGAGTGCAGAAAGTAAACTGAAACCAGACTCGAATTTGGCAAGTTACTACTTGCCCCTTCTTGGTTACTACTACTACTAGCACATGCCTTTTAGACAGTCCATATATTGTTATCAGTGCAATATTTATTTATACTATTCCCTGTTATTGATTCTAGCATTTTCCTTTCTTCCCTGTCAGCTCAGCTGTACGTTTAGAGTTTTTTGCTGTATTTCATCTAGCAGCTAAGTTGCTCTGTTTACTGGAACTAGAACTGTTGCTATGGCAGTAAGTATGCTCCTTTGGCTGCAACCTGAGGGGTCGTTGCATATTTCTGATGCCTGGCTGTATTTGTTCGACCTAATGTGCTGGGTTTACTAGTGTCCCCTGGACACCAGGACTTGGAGCTTTGTGTGTTCAGAGGCTGTGCTCGGGCTGGTTTGGCTTCATCTCACTCCAGCTGGTCTGTGTTACCAAGGTCCCAGCATGCTCTGAATTCCAGCCCACCTGAATTATGTCAGCCTCAGTTCGTTTTCTTCTGCTTCCAAGACCCTGTCTTCACTAACTTGCCAAATTCGAGTCTGGTTTCAGTTTACTTTCTGCACTCATCCTTCCACACAGGATGCTGTCCTGACGTGAGAGCCTCGAGCATAGTTTATAGCAGTGTAGGAATGAGTCCAGCAACAGTTCAGGTTTCTAGAATGTGCTGATGGTCCTAGAGCAAGCTTCTAACCTTCCATTTTATTAAAAAACAACTTACTGAATATGAAAATCCAAAGACTTTCTACAAAATGTTGACAGTGTTTGTGCGTTGAGTATTAACTGAGGGCAGAGTCTGACTTAATTAAAGGAGTTTATAGCTGAGGTTAGTCTTTTGATTTCCTTTTATTTGCTTAGATGATGAGTGGCAATCGCTCTGCATTCTAGCCCATGTAACCCCTTTCATGCTGAGGTCTTGTAAGGAAGGTGATTTTGGTGTAAAACATCCAGAGACCCCTTGGCAGTTTTGATGGATCATTAGCCCCAGTTTGAACTTTCCTGCTTTTAGAAAACTCTGACAAGGTCACTACTGAAGCTAGTTTTCTTCAGAGAACAGCCCCTGGGGTTTTGCTGATGTGTTAGTGTTTGGTTATGGACATGGCTTTGAGGATTATAAAAGGTATCTGATGTCAAGAGCACGCTGTGTACCGGCAGTGAACCACAGGAGCCATGGGTTACTTTGGTGGTCAGCTGTCTAATAAGTTTTAATCTATCACATGTATCCTTTTGGGTTCGTTGGTTAATGTTCTCTTTCAATCATTTTGTCCTTATTTGGGCTTCATTTCTTACTTCTTTTCCTTTCTTGGCAGTATCTTCAAAAGGAGTTAGGAGGCTGTTCCAGAAGTTGACTTTGAAGATTGTTGCAATATGTACACCTGTCAGAAAGAATTGACCAAGCCTGTGGGAGCTATTTCACTCATCAGGTCCTAAGATCAGCACCAGCCCTTCTGCTCTGATCTTCCAGAGTAATCTGAACAGAAGCCTGGGTGGGTTGTAGATCAGTGGTTTGCTGACCCCACCTTCCCATTTCCTCATAGGGCATTCAGGATATGTACTGGGTGAATCCAGTTTACTTTGCTCGAGATGAAAGCCAACAGCTAATTTCAACTGCATATGGCTTCCTTCCACTTTTCCTTTTCTTCTATTTTACTGTCCCCTTCTCCCATCTTGCTAAATTGGAACATACTGAAATCTTCAGAAAATGGGAGGCATGGTGTTATTTCTATATTAGAAATGTAATTTACAGTGGAGTTTCAGATTTGGGGAAAAATCCTTAATGTTTTTCTATTTCAGCCATTTAGTTTATGCTTGAATCCCTTTAACTACATCTGTATTCCATAGAGGATACTCACATCAACCCCAGCATCCGTTCCAGGTCCAAGTAAGCCCTCAGCTGCTTTCAAGTTGACTCTCTTTTCTTTTTCTTTCTTTTTAAATTAGTTTTTGCTTGTGAGACAGAGTGTGAATACTTGTCATTCTGTGTCTGGCTGATTTGCTTAATGTCATGTCCTCCAGTCCAGTCATTTTAGTGCACATGGCAGGATTTCATTATTTTTAAAGGTGGAGTAATATTCAATCTTAATGTGTGTATGGACACACATTTACTTCAGTCCTCCCACCGGTGATGGATGCTGATTCCATATCTTGGCTGTCGTGAATAGTGCCGCTGTAAAGATGCGTGCCGTGTCTCTAAGCTAATGATTGTACTTCTTGTGGATGTATGCCCAGTAGAAGAATTTAATTCTATCTTCAGTGTTTATTGTTCTTTGTTTTCCAGACAAAGTTTCTCTGTGTAGCCCTGACTGTCCTGGAACTTGTTCTGTAGACCAGGCTAGCTCAGAGATCCACCTGCCTCTACCTCCTGAGAGCTAGGATTAAGGGTGTATGCATCCCCATACCCAGCTCTATTTTCAGTTTGTTGAGGAGCCTTCATATGTGTTTTCATAATGACTGTCTGAATTTACATTCTTGCCAGCAGTGTGAAGGTTCCCATCTGCATCTCCTAGCATTAAGAAAACTCTTGGGCTGAGGTTAGGTATCTCATTGCATTTTTGGTTTGTATTAGATAGCTAATGATATCTAGAATTGTTTTTTTTTAACATTTTTTTTTGAGATTTGTATTTCTGCTTTTGAGAAGTCTCTTTTCAGGTCATTTGCCCTATTATTACGTTTTATTGAAAATATTTTTTTTCCATCTAATGTATTCTGGTCACTGTTTCCCATCCCTCATCTCCTCCCAGATCCTCCCCACCTCCCCAGCCATCCAACTTCTTGCCTTCTTTTCCTCTCCTTTTAGAAAGCAAAAGGGCAGATATTTTAAAAAAAAAAAGAATTAAAAGCAAACAAAAAGTAACAACAATAACAATAAAATCTCCAAAAATACTATAAAAGTTCCTTTTTTGTTGACTCTACTTCTGGGCACGAGGACTAACTCAGTGCAGTTTACATACCTAGTGAGCCTCATTGGAGAAAACTAACTTTCCCTTTGTAAGCGGTTGTCAGTTGGAGAGAGTGTCTTGGTCAGGGATGGGACCCTGTGTTCACTTCCCCCTCTCAGCACTGGGACCTCACTGGCTCGGACTTGTGCAGCCTCTGCATGCTGCCACAGTCTCTGTGAGTTTGGATGTGCATTGATCCTGCTGTGTTTGGAAGTCACTGTTTCCTTGGTGTTTTTCATCTCCTCTTGCTCTTACAACCTTTCCACCTCCTCTTTGCAGAGTTCCTTGATCCCTGAGGAGACGGGTTTGACGAAAACATCCCACTAGGGCTGAGTAGTCCAGTTTCTGTACCATGTCCAGTTGGGAGGTCTCTATATTACTTGCCTGCTAATAGGAAGAAGGGTCTCTGATGATGGCTGAGCAAAATACTGAGCAGTGTCAGGCATGGATTCCATCTTGTGGAGTGGGCCTTAAATCCAATCAGGAGTGATTGGTTACTCCCACAACCTTTGTGCCACTATTGCACCAGCATATCATCCAGGCAGGTTACTGTAGACTGTAGGGGTTGTAGCTGGGTTGATGGTTACCTCTCTCCTCAGTGTGCAGAGACCCTTCCAGGACTGTGAACATTAGAAGGAGTAAAGGCTATAGTTAGGCCCCAGCTCAACTTCCCCAGCCTTCAGCATTCAGGCCATATCATCAGTTGTGGAAAGCAATCAATCACCTTGACAATAGCCTGAGCTGTTTGGGTGTTTCCAAGGAGCCCCTTGCCTTTGCACATTCCCTAGTTGAATTATGTTGTTGTATTAGTAAGGCTTTTGAATCATATTCTAGAGATCAAGTCTCTGTCAAGTTAATAACTGCAGATGTTTCCTCTCATTCTGTGGTTTTCTCTTCAGTCTCACTAAGGTGGGGTGGGGCTGTCACACTGAAGTTAGGTCCTCTGACTGGTGGATATTCCTGATGTCTGGTCCCCAGAGTAGCTCATTTTCACTTAAACAGTAAAGTCTCTCTCAGGATGGTGTTCAGTCACAGTCCTTCAGGCCACGGGGAACAGTAAACTGGGGTTTTCTCCACTGCTAAACTGTTCTTCTGGAGAAGTCGCTGTCCCACCAAAACCTGCAGCATGATTTGGGGCTTGCAATAAAGTGTCCTGCGAATAGGACTCTGGCTGTCTCTTCATCAGGCTCGCCAGGGTCACCTTTAGGATGCGGCTTCTGTTTCCCTCTTCCTGCACTGCGGAGGAGCACTGTGGCTGGATCTCCATGGCACCTTCTCTTCTTCATACCTTTGAGCTGTTGTCTCCCCTCTTGTGAATTTCTGGTGCTTGCTCTTATTTTTGGGAGAGTCTGTTCTTTTTACTCTGACTCTGATCCTTCACGACATCACACAGACACAGCTCCCGACCGCCATCCTATCCCCACCATCAGATCGGGTCCACACTTTTGTGTTTCTATGGCTCTTCCTTTTCAGAATCTAAGATCGATTGTTTTTTTTTTTTTTTTTTAAATCTGTTGAATTTCTTGTGCTCATTCCGGACTCTTATCTTAATTTCATTTAATTTCTGTCTTTTCTAGACTATCTTTAGGATTTAAAAGTATCTTTTGAATTGTTTTAAAATATTTAATTTATTTCCATGGTGGACATTTGTTGCCAGGAAGCTGTGCTCCTCAGGAGGTGTCAGTTTCTCATATTTCTTGTGCTGCTATGTTGAGATTCACATTTCCAGTGGAACGGACATCTCTGCCGCTGTGCCGTGGGAGGTTGCTTGCTGTGCAATACTGACTTTGTTTCCAGCTAGCAACTGTTGTATAGCCTCTTTGAAACATCTGGGCACAGCGTACCATGCTGGAGACTGCGAGGCTCACTGTCTCTGTGGTATAGGCATGTGAGGCAGACAGATGTGGGTGGCGTAGCATGTGCAGTCCCCTCTACAATGGCAGGGATGGCCTCTGTGACTTGATGGGTTTCCTTGGGCACTGCTGTTATCTGCAAGAGTCTCAAATGCTGGCTGTGCCAGTAGAAGTGAGCCTATTCCCATTAGACTTGGTACAATGCAGGTGCTCTACAGGGCAGTCAGGGCAGGAACCACAGCACCCTTCTGTGGTGCTCATGCTCAGTTTTGTCAGCAAGAACGTGATCAGACAGTTTTGGGGTGACCAGTGTAAGGGATCTGCTTGGGTGTCATGGCATCAAGATGGGAGCTTGTAGTAATAAGTGCGGCGGGGCTGCGTCCCCAGCACCCCAGCCGCCTGTTAGCTCATGCCCGAAATAACAACACACAAATTGTATTCTTTTAAACACTGCTTGCCCATTATATCTAGCCTCTTCTCGGCTAACTCTCGCACCTGGACTAGCCCATTTCTAATAATCTGTGTAAGCACCCCAAGGTGCGCTTACCAGGAAGATTCTAGCCTCCGTCCATCCTGAGTCGGAGCTTCATTGCGTATGCCCAGGAGAGTGAAGCAGGGCCTCTGCTCCAGAGATCAGAGCTGTCGAGTCTGTCTGAGGAGTCTTACCTCACTTCCTCTTCCTCCTGTTTACTCCTCCCACCTATGTTTTAACCTATCAGGGCAAGCAGTTTCTTTATTTAATTAACCAATGACCTTCCTCCATCAGGAGCTGTTCCTCTCATCTGTCACTGTGGGCATGCTGGTCCAGGAGCAGGACTCTGCCCCATGTACCCTGCCCCCAGCCATGTGTGTTTCTCCTCTCGTCTTCCACCTGCAGTGTCTGCCAGGCATCTGGTAGGAGTGGGTCACAGTTGGAACTGGGTAAAATTCCTCTCCGCTGAGATGGCTCCCAGGAGTGAGCCAGAGCAGAAGCAGCCAACATCTGGCAAAGTTTCTTTGCAGACCTACGACTGTGTGGCTCAGGGGTGAGGCACCAGCAGGAACCACCTTGGTATTGCTCGAGGCCACCCAGAATGCCTCTGCAGTCAAAGGAGTGGTGGAAACTCAAGTTCTTCCTCCATCTTTTTAGCAGTAGACAGCCATGTGTGGTGCTGGAAAGAGGGGACCCAACCCTGGCTTCTGTGTTAAGTGTGCGTGGTGGTCTACACTTGTGGTCTAAGGGCAGGCTCTCCCAACCCTGCTTCCCGAGAATGCCACTTTGTGCTTTCCTCTAGAGCACTGCTCTTTGTCCTGGGTCCTTCCCAGTGGGACGGTGAGAGTCATTCCACTGTGGCAAGTCTGCTGTGTGTTTCTGACCTCTCAAGCAATCCAAACCCAATGGGTTCTTCCCATGGTGGCTTCTGGCTGCAGCACCCTGGCTGCTTGCTAGGAAGTGAAATGAATTCCTTTTCCAGAGCCAGGATGGTGTGTAGATTCCAGGTTCCTTATCCTCCTAGGCTGTGAATCTGTAAGGGACTTTGCAGCGACTAGGATTACTGTTTGTACAGAGTTTCCTGGGGTTTTTTCATATCTACCTTTGCAGGGGCTGTGCTAGTTATGGATCCGGGCAGCAGGTCTTGGAACGCTTTATTTCTCTTGTTATGGGGCTCTCTCAGATTCTCTCTCTCTCTCTCTCTCTCTCTCTCTCTCTCTCTCTCTCTCTCTCTTTCACTGTGTGTGTGTTTAAACATGTACATGCATGTATATGCACGTACAGTCCAGAGGTTGACCTTGGGTGTCTTCTCCAATCACTCTACACGTTATCTTTTGAGACAGGGTTGGTCTGTCATTAAACCTGGGGCTCACCAATTCATCCATACTGGATGGTCAGTAAGCCCCAAGGAGCCTCTGTATCTATCTTTCCAGTATTGACATTAGAGGTATATCATGCCCAGGTTTGTTTGTTTTTGTTAATTTAAATTTTTATGTGGGTTCTGGGCATCTGAGTAGCCCTATTCCCAGCCTCAGTTTTTGTCTTTGTATTGCTGCGCTCTAGCGCGTTCCTGTAATCATCCAGCTCAATACGCAGCCATGAACCCATTACTTGGTTCCTCTTTGAGGAGTTAATGAGTGCTGAGCATCTCTAGGCAGCTTTCCTGCCACCCTCTCACACTTAACACGTCTGTATATAATAAACATGCTAATTTATGCAGAAGACTTAAGAACGAGCATTTAGTAAATGCTGCCAAATGCATTTTAAATGGTAACAGCAGATTATTGACCATTGGATGCCCCGTCTGTTCAGATGTCTGGTGCTTTTGGCCTGTGCTACAGTACAGAGATCTTGTGTCCTAGTTTGCCCATGGCAGTCGCAGTTTCACCTGTTGCCCTGGCGTTATTACAACAGGGTACCCACTTCACTCTCAAAGGCCCAGATGGAGCTTCAGGTCTAATTATTCTCAAAGTGGATTTGGGTGGTTCCTCCATTGTAGTTCAAGCCACTTCTTTCCTTAGTCTTTGTCAATTTGGTATTTCTGCGTTAGATGGCATGTTTAAAAAAAAACTATTGAAGTGTTACCTCAATTTTCTGTCACCACCACAGTGCTTCCCCTTGTCATGAGGCAGAGCCACGCCTCAAACACAAATTGGCCTAGCTCTAAAGACCATTTTCCCCCTTTCGCCAATTCACCTGGTTTTAATTTGACTCATCATTTTATTCCATGAAGATCTTTTAGATTCTGATTCTATCATCTAAATTTTTTACTTTTTTTAAAAAAAAAACTTTATGCTGCCTATACCTTTTTTTTTTTTCATTCTACATCTGATGAATCCCCACAGCATGCCAGGGAATAGAGCAGTGAACCAGCTCATAAGGCCTTTCTCCTAGAGAGCTGACATTTTAAGAGCTTGTTTTATGTCTCAAACCAAGCAGGCAGGGCTCCCAGAACAGGGACATTGTGATGGCTATTCTTGGTTGTTAACGTGACTACATTTGGAATTAACAACAACAAAAACAGCTGGGCACACCCATGGGGGTTTTAGTTACCTGGATGATTTGAGGTGGGAAGACCCACCCTAATTCTGAGCTATACCTTCTCTTGGCAGTTGATATAAAAGAAGAAATATGCTTTTGAATTTTGCCTGTTTACCCTCGCTTGCTGGCAAGCTCATCTATCCTGTGACTCAGGCATTCCTTCACTGGCCTTAGAAACCCCTTCTTCAGGATTCTAACATATCCTGAGGACTGGCTGAGACATCCAGCCTCCTGGACTGAATAACTACTGGATTCTTAGACCTTCCATCATTGTTGAACTAGCTGGACTACAGACTGTAAGCCATTCTAATATTAGAATATATATCACACATATATACGATATGTTATCTATATCACAAACATATATGAGATATGTATATATGTATTTATAATGTATGACACACATAAGCATATATGATATGTGTGTATATGACATATATCTATATAACAGTTTATTCCTCTAGAGGAAGCTGACGAATACTGTTTCCCTGAAGTGTCATCTAAAGTCCTATAGCTGGTCACTAGATACTGTCCTTTGGATTAATACCAACTAAAAAGTAGAGTTTAGTTATCATTTAGCAGATTATCACAGAACCTGAATTTTTCCTTGTCCAAAAAAAAAAAAACCCAACCTATTTTCAAAAAATCCCTTTTAAAACACTCGATGCCTGAACTTGGAGAGATGCTTGCTCAACAGTTAAATCACTTACTGCTCCTCCAGGGGACCCAAATGGGGTTCCCAGAGCCTGCATCAGGTAGTTTACAAGCTCTTGTAGCTCCAGCGTCTGATGTCTTCTTGTGTCCTTCCTGGGCGCCCACACACATGTGGCAGTCTCACACACACGTACATAAAAATGATTATACTATGTCGGTCTCACTTCCTGGGCTTAGTCTGCGATGGAAGAAGGATGTTATCTTCAGTAAGTTAGCAGTGATTCCTGGTGGCTCGCTATGCTCTAAGCGTTCACATATTGCAATGATCTATTTTAGATCTATTATGGTCTAATTTGTTACAGAACCACAAACTTCCTGTAGTTTTTGTTTCTGTTTTCTTTCTTTTTGAGGCAGGGTCTCATGTGGCACAGGCTGGCCTCAAATTTACCGTATAGTTCAGTATGGATTGGAACTCCACCAGCTCCTCCCTGACTCAGCCTCTCTAGTGCTTGGATGAAAGATGTCTGTCTCCATGGCTGTCTCTTGTACTGACTGTTTTGAAAATGGGTCTTTTCCTTTGCTACCCTGGTTCTTTCCTTATTTGCTAAAAATTCTTGAAGAGCTGGTTTCCTTCCTCTTTATGTTCTTTATTTATATCTTGCTATTTACATTGACTAGGACATAAGATGTAAACTTTATTTTTGTCTTTATTTATTTTTTAAGACAGGGTATTATTATATAGCCCAGTCTGCCCTTGGACTTGAGAGCCTCCCAAGTTCTGGAGTTGTAGGCTTGCACTACACTCTACCTATGCCTGCTCCTTTAGGGAAACTGAGTTCTGTCTCAACAATTCAGGCACCTCTCTGTTTATATGGAATATATGGAATTCTTTGTTTAAGACTGGAAAACTTGCTGGGCGGTGGTGGCTCACGCCTTTAATCCCAGCACTCGGGAGGCAGAGACAGGCGGATCTCTGTGAGTTTGAGGCCAGCCTGATCTACAAGAGCTAGTTCCAGGACAGGAACCAAAAGCTACAGAGAAACCCTGTCTCGAAAACAATACAAGGTGGGTATGTGGGGAGGGCAAGGTCGCATGGGTGTGCTGTCTCCGGGGTGGGGTGTGGACCCTGCTCAGGACTGATGCGAGGGTGAGTGGAGAGCACAGCACCCTGAGAGTGGGCACTGAATAGGTTCTTGACAAAATGGCCTTCTAAAGCTTCTCTGACGTGAGGAAATTATTCTCCCATATATAACTCCCCATTTCAGTAATAATTCAGGATCTTAATTTGCAGTGTTATTTTACTTCATAATGGTGAAGCTCTTAAAACAAATTAGTTTTGATGCAGTGGAGCATGGGTGGGTGGGTAGGGAAGAACAATTTGAGGCAAACTGTGTACTTGCTTTTTTGGTAAAATATCCATAGTGCCTATTTATTTGAATTTCCTCATAATAAGACTGCATGTGACAGTGTGTGTCCTCAGTGACCGTGTGTGACTGTGTATAACGCCTCAAAGATCACACGGGACAGTGTGTAGACTATGACTCACCAACCCCTGGGTTCTGTTGGACCCCCCCCCCCCCCCCCCCCGTCTCCCTCTCCCTTCTCTGTAGATGCACGTTCCTTTCAGACAGGATGCTGTTACCAGTGAGTTTACTTTTATTGGTTTCTGTCAGTCTAACTTTCCCCAAAGATCTGTCTCTGTTGAATTATCAGCAATAGGAATATACCGTTTTCTTATTACCATTATGATAAGATGGAGCTATTGAGAGAAATCCCACATCTCTTCTGTTTACCGCTGCGTTTTTATGTCTGAGCAGTGTCAGAGGAGTGTTGCCACATGAGCTAACACATGGACTAGTTGGTGGAGGACTAGCTCTATGCTGTTTTGGAATTCTTCTCCAAAGAATTGTTTTATTGTTGATGATGATGAGCTGGGAAGCAAATATATACAGATTTGCATGTGTGCACGCGTACACACACACACACACACACGATAGAAGTGTGAGAGTCTCTGAAAGTGTTACCACTGGAAATACTTCCTAAGCTTTCGGAGAAGCCTTGTTAGCTTTGTGAAGATTTAGTTCCCACACAAGCTATCATCAGTTCAACAGTAACAGATAAAAGGGCTTCAAGGGTGGAGCCGAGGCTTTTCTTGTCATTGTCAGTTGCATTGTGAGCTCCTAATAGCTCCAGAGGCTGACAAGGCTGGGCATTGCCATTCGATGCCTTCTGCCTTGAAGTGGGAAGATCCGGTGGGAGCCCTGGACCCTGAAGGACAAACCTGTGTGCAGGTGTGAGCACATCTCAGCAATGGAAGGCCAAACCTACCAAATTTGCTGTTGGCCTCCTGTAGATGCCCATGGCAAGGAATGAGAACCTTGCCTTCCCTGTGTAATCTGAATTAGAATTGTGTATCAGTGTTTTGTTTCAGAGTGTGTATGTGCGTCTTTCTGTACTTAAAACTTTATTCATCTCAAGTACTTACTTTGAAGTAATGTAAAGAACTCTCTTTTTACTTTTAAAATATTTCAAAGTTCAGCTTTGTGTATGGTATGGTATGAAAGGTATGGGCAAGAAAAGCAATGGCCAAAGAAGAACATGGGATGTTCTCACTCATATTTGGTTTCTAGCCATAAATAAAGGACATTGAGCCTATAATTTGTGATCCTAGAGAAGCTAAATAAGAAGGGGAACCCAAAGAAAAACATATAGGCATCCTCCTGAATATTAACCGTCATCAGGTGATGAAAGGAGACTGAGACAGAGACCCACATTGGAGCACCGGACTGAAATCTCAAGGTCTAAATCAGGAGAAGATGGAGAGAGAGCACGAACAAGGAACTCAGGACCACGAGGGGTGCACCCACATACTGAGACAATGGGGGATGTTCTATTGGGAACTCACCAAGGCCAGCTGGCTCGGGTCTGAAAAAGCATGGGATAAAACCAGACTTGCTGAACATAGTGGACAATGAGGGCTATTGAGAACTCAAGAACAATGGCAATGGTTTTTGATCCTACTGCACATACTGGCTTTGTGGGAGCCTAGGCAGTTTGGATGTTCACCTTACTAGACCTGGATGGAGGTGGGTGGTCCTTGGACTTCCCACAGGGCAGGGAACCCTGATTGCTCTATGGGCTGACAAGGGAGGGGAACTTGGCCAGGGAAGGGGGAGGAAAATGGGAGGCTGTGGCGGGGAGGAGGCAGAAATCTTTAATAAATAATTAATTAATAAAAAGTCAAAAAAATAAAAAAAATAAAAAGAAAAGCAATGGCCTGTTTATAACAGCTCGGCAGTGCCATCTACTGGTAACTACCTCAGATTGCAACTAAGAATCAGCGTGAGACTTGCCTGAGTGTGAAAGGCAAGTCATTTACTGTTTCCGGCTTATATCATAGAAGGGCGTCTTATTTCTCCAAACAGCAAAGACTGTGGTCTTCTACAAGACCCCCCAGTGTCTAATTTTTAAAGCACAATAACATTGGAAATTGCAGTTAGCATTCTCCAAAACATATGTGATTATTTTTTTGTACTGTCAGCTCTTATTTCTGGTAAAAACTGGGATTATTGTTTAAATGGTATAAGTGGTAAGCAGATGTAGATAAGTCAAATCACGGCAAGAGTGTGATCAGATCAAAATATATCTTGTCCACGCATATTGTGTGGTGGTACAGTAATATTGTGACTCTTAATTTGACTACTACTTCAAAAATATTTCATCTGGAAGTTAACAAACTTTAATTGATACAATTGGAAAGATTAATTAGTATTAAATCTAAATGGGTAAATGTATGAAATCTTTGAACATAAATCTGAATTATATTTTAAAACTATAATAATTTCAAAAATATTAAACCAATTTCTTTTTTACCTTTTGCCCTACCTGTAATGGTAAAATAAAAATGCTGCAGGATCTCTGGCGGCTGCAGTGGCAGAAACGCTGCAGGTCCTCCAAGTAGTGGCGTGGGCAGCGGGTTCCGAGGGCAGCCAGTCCTAGGCAGGGACTGGCACAGTTCCCCAGTGGCTGCAGTGGGCCACAAAGAGAGACAGATGGGCATGCACGAGACCATGCTGCAGGTTTTCAAAGGTGACTAGTCCCAGGCATTGAGCCATGTGGCAGTGGGTGAGAGACAGAGACATGGATAGGCATGCCATGCAGGTTGAGGTTGGATATTTACTTAGTGGGTTATGGAGGGGAAAGGAAAAGGGGAAAAACAGAGAAGGAGAGAGAGAGAGAGAGAGAGAGAGAGAGAGAGAGAGAGAGAGAGAAGGGAGAGACGGAAGCTGGTTCTTCCAGAGGGAGACAGAAAAGGGAGAGACTCAGGCTGGAAGCTGAAGATCAGTTTGGCTTGGTGGACTGGATGGGGAAGGAGTGGGCATGGCTTGTCTCTTAAAGGGACAGGACAGATCATTATACTACCAACACACATTAGTTTGGATTTAGCATGAAACATTCATTAAACTGGTCTTTTACATTTGTTTTTATTTTCTGTGTATGAGTGTTTGCCTGTATCTAAGTGTGTAAACCATGAATGTGCCTAGTGCTGGAGGAGGCCAGAGGAGCCAGAGGAGGCCATTGGATCCCTAAAACTGTAGTTACATATGATTATGGGTGCTGGGAACCAAACTCTGGTCCTCTACAAGAGCAGCAAGCACTTTTAAGTGCTTATCTATCTTCCCAGCCATTACATTAGTCTTGTTTTTGATAATTCTAAGCCTTCCATTGGAGCTTCTAAAAGTTGTCACAAGTTGTTCTCTGCCTGTGTTTTTGGGAGCCACAGTTCTTTACTGCATGGCCCTCTGCAGCTTTCCTTTCTAGTTACAACAGTCATGCAATGACTGTCATTGGTCATGGTTGGAAGTCAGGGAGCTCATTCTCTGGAGACTCAGCCCTGGAAACAGTCACTTAAAACAAGCTGCTATACAATTTTCAGGTGTGACATTTGTTAGTGAAACATTTTTCCTTTCAAAGGGCCCAGGAACAGGTGCACCTCATTTTCACTTCCATCTGTGGTGCTTTCTTTTAGGGAATTTTCTGTCACTCTGTTTTTTCTGCTAAGATAACCAGTAACCCCACCGTCACAGTTGGGAGCAGTAACCACTTGTCACAGTGAGGAACAGTAACCCCATTGTCACAGTGGGGAGCAGTAACCCCATTGTCACGGTTGGGAGCAGTAAGGCAGTAACCACATTGTCACAGTTGGGAGCAGTAACCCCGTTGTCATGGTTAGGAGATTTGGGTTTTCTTGTTTCTCTCTTCCATGCTGACCACACTGTCCCTGCAGTGCTGTGCAGGTTCCTAACACATTCAGATACTCGTCGTCATCGCTACCCAGAATGCTTAGACTTTGCCTGTCAGCTAAGGTGGCAAAGCCACAAACGTCCTCTGACAACATAGGTCCCTGGGTGAACCCATCTGGCCTGTGACTTTAAGCACCGTTGTAGCCCTGGCTTCTCTGAGCTTTAGAGGCACATATTCAACGGTCTGTTTTCTGTTTTTGACATCTTTATCCTGATGGCATCCCAAACAGCTCTAACAAGAACGTGTCACAACTCTTACCACGTTTCTTCCAAAAACTTGTCCGCCTTAACTAATGGCATCACTGACTACCCATTTGCTCAGTCAAAGGCTTTAGAACAGTCTTCGGCGTCTCTTTCCTCAAGGTCAACATCAGTCTACCAGCCTTGGTCGTTGTACATACTTTTATCTCTTACTTGGGTTAACAGAATCCCGTCTCAACTGTTTTTCTACATTTTCCCTGTTACATGCTATCTCACTACCCTGTTTAAAACATGTATTAAACATCTGATACTAATTGTGTATTGGTTGTATCTGGATTTCCTCTGCAAAGCAGATCTCTACAGTAAGCTCTATAGGGCAGAAGCTTGGTTTCACAGGAGCTTGAAGCTCCTGGCCTTAGTAGATTTTATGTGAATGCAGGAAGGGAGGGAGGGAGAAAGGAAAGAGGGAGGAACAGAGAGAGGGAGGGAGAAGACAGAAGGTAAGTGTGGGCGCATATTCTGATATGCCACAAAAGCCATTGCCCCGGTTTGAGCTGATACGTAGCTCTGCAGACAAGCTGTCTGCCCTTAACAAAAGCCAGGATGCCTTGCTCCTAGCTTCCTTTGTTAAAGTGTGGATTACCTGAGAAGAGGTGTTGACTGAAACTGGTCAGGATGTTTGGGGTTTCTTTCCTTATGCAATTTGAAGGTTATCTTATAGAGATGCTAATTCAGGGCCTACCTGACTGCTAGACGTGACTAAAGTCCAGGCACCTGGTTGCCTAGGCAACAGCCTTTGTGTGTTCCCACTCATTTGGGATGGATATATAAGATGTTGGGACAATAAACGGAGATTCTGGCCTTTTCCAAGATGACCGTGTAACTTGTGTCTGATTATTCCTCGCGACTCCGTTCCAGTCTAGTTAGAGAATCTGTGTTGGACCCAAACGGGCTCCGACAGGTAAGAAGGAATGCATCTAGTCCTCTTTCATTGTTTTATTTTGTGTTGAGACAGAGTCTTGCTATGCAGCCCAAGTTGACCTCATATTCAATTGTTCAGCCTCTAAAGTGCCAGGATTACAAGCATGTGCCACCTCACTTAGATACTGGCACTCTTTCAGTAGTTGAGGAGTCAGGAAAGAAAAAAGACAGCCCTTTACTGTTTTCCTCAGGGATTGGTTGTGTAGTGTTGGAAGACCATCATTTCATGATGCGCTCTTTGGAGTGAGTTTGGTGTAATAATCTTAAAATGCAGACTCATGTGAAACTCTTGTGTCTTGCACCTTGAGATGGTGCTGAGAGCTTTTCTGCAGAAAGTCCTCGTCATTTGCCTTGAGTTATTCTTTCATCAAAGGTCACCTTCAATGAAGAGAAAATTGATACTGGACTTGATTAACAGATGTTAAAACTAGAAACTTAAAATGCAATCCTAATGATCCTGAAATTCTAGATGTCAAAAAAAATCAATGACTATCAAGAAATAGGAAGCCAAATGAGAGACCAGTAGAGAGAAGGATTGACTGGTCATTCTGTATCTAGACTGCTGAAAAATTTCCTTTTTGCACCAATAAGAACTGGGTTTCGGTTCTGCTTCTGCCATATGTCCTTGAACATGTTACTTCTGGAATTTAGGTGTCTCAGTTGGAGGATTAGGATGGTTGTTTGGGTGATTATTGGGAAAGTTCTTATAAGTATAATATACTTACATATAATATGCTTATAAGTATAAGCACAATATAAGTGTAGTGTGTTTCCTGCCTGCTGTCCCAGCACCCTGGCATGGGTCCAGGTCCCATCCTCTTCTTGTTCTACTCCGAGGTCCCAGAACTCCAGAGGCTACAAAAAGACCCAGATCTGAATTTGGGGATTCATAAAACCAGTCAAAGTAATTTTAGGTCATTTCTCTGGGAATTTTTTCCTTCTTGTTCTCTTGATTGTTTATGTGTAGCTGAGGATAATAATAGTAACAACAACAACACTGTTTTCATGGCACCATCTATGAGGCTTTATTCTTTTACTATAAATTTGTTAGTATTCCCTAAGGTCATAGAGATGAGGGATTGTGTGGCTTTAAAAGCAGTCAAAGACTCAGATCCCGAGAAGACAATAAGCACCAAGAACAACACTTCTGCAACCATTTGTTCCTAACAGTTTCTTAACTTCATTCTAAAAGTGAACTAGGGATGAACACAGAAGCCATAACAGCTGGAAAGCCCTGTTTAGTTAAAGGAGTTGGAGAAGGCTTCTGAGAGACCCACAAGTTAATTTGAGCTCAGTAGTGTTGACTGAAGGAAGGGTCTAGGAGGTGGCACCCATAGGCTAGGCAGTGCTTCAATGGTTGACTGTGTGGGAATTGGTGTGGATTGCGTTGGGTGGGCTACTCAGTCTAGGGGTTAGTAACCCACCCTGCAATCCAGTTATTCCAGGGTCTCGGAGGGGCGCTACCTGGAAGGGAATGAGCTAAGACAGAGGAACGAGACCAAGCAACTTTGTCAAGGCCTCCGTTTATTAGGGACGGGTTACAGTTTATATATGGTAAGGGATGAGGGGCAGGGTACGGGATCTCGCAGGCCGCGTGGTTCCGGTCACGTAGCTCGGTTACATTCAGACAGACAGGCCAGAAGTCACAAGTGGCCACACCTGGTTCCCTGGATAGCTGGAATGTGAGGCGGGTTCCGCTAAGATTAGCAGTTAATTGGGTGAGGGGCAGGTTTTGTCAATAGAACATAACTATGGGTGTGAGGTTCTCTGCAGACTCCCTAGAGTGAT
>NW_026067905.1:16161184-16402537 GCF_014885135.2 Alexandromys fortis
CTGAGCCATCTCTCCAGCCCCCCCAGCAGGAAGAGGAGAATCAAAAATCCAGGGTTAGCCTGTTCAGCAACCCTGCACCAGGAACTAACTCAATACAAAACCAGACTGCAATCCTGATAGCAATCCCGAGAAACTGCAATCGAGAAAGCCAGACCACATCTTGAGAAACAGGGAGTTTTCCCCTGCAGGTACTAACTGGAACTAGCTGATTATGACCTTGGGAGTGGTCCCGAGAGGCAGGGAGCCGCGCCCTCGTGACCATCCGTAGGTTTTTAAAATTTTTTTATGACCCTTCTGGACCACTGGCCTGTGGTCTCTTCACAAAAATTCTTTTTCCTGGTCACTGGAGTCGAACTCCTCCCCCACCAACCAAGGCCACGTGTAAGCGACCTCAGCAAGGACGGTCTTTGGTGAGCCATGAGGGGGGGCTGCGCCCTCCCAAGACCTGAGTGAGAGTCTCCCCAGCTGTGAGGGACCTCCATTATGTAAAATTAGGCAGATATCTACCTCAAAACTTAGCAGTACCCCTTTTTGGGCCTAAATACAAAGTTGTTTAACCATACTTAAGGACACGTGCTCTGCCATGCCCATAGCAGAACTTTATCATAGCCAGAATTTGAAAATAACCCAAAGGTATCTCTTTTACACCTAGGATAAATGAGACATTATCCTTTTAAAATATCCATGAGTACCACAAAATATCTTGGAGTAACCTTAAGCAAGCAGGACAAAAGTTTTTGGGTCCCGTCATCTCTGCCTGTAAAGGTGGAAATGTTTTTTACTTTTAACCATTATCACTTGCTAAGAGTATAACTTTGGCCCTTGATAAATTTAGTGAGAGGCCTGAAGCAACACCTGGCAGCAGGAAAGAACCTCAAGCTGAAACATTATGATTCCCACCCAAGAGCGGGCCGTACAAACGAAAATTGTCGGATAAGAATTTTAAATCTTGAAAGATCCCCTACTTTCTTGCGAAAGCAGAAGAAACACAGCAAAAATGACAATTTCACTGAAAGCAGTTTACGGATTCAGTGTAAATGTCCATTAAAAATTATAGCAACATTTCTCACAGAACTCACATACAGACTTTATGTAATGTTCATTAAAATTATAGCAAAACTTTTCACAGAACTCAAAAGAACAATACAGAACTCAAAAGAACAATCCCCAACCTTATAATAAAGAAATAAAAACTCAGCCTAAACAATTCTAAAAATCCTCTGAATGCATCACAATCTTTGACCTTAAAACTTTTTCTACAGAAACACAGTACTGAACTTAATCTACCTTAGATATAAACTTTTACACCTACAAACTAAAGATTTTTGACCAAGAAGCAAGATTTTTAAAATGGAAAAGAAGCATATTTACATGCAGCTGCAGCTTTTTGAGTCTAGACTCCTTTATAGCAAACCTGCCTGTCAGCTTTCGCTCCATGTGGCAGGGAGTTAAAGACATATACATAAAGCAAACACATAAATCTCTGTTTTTGACTCTTACTCCTCTGTCCCTGAGTGAAATCTTAAATTGCTGTATGAATTTCTCTTCCTTTGAAAGTGATTGTCTCACCCCTTGTGGGACGACGTGAACCTGCGCCTACCTCCCGTTCTGCCATCTGTCCGAGTACTACAGCCGCAGAACCTTCATTTTTCTTCTTGTTGTCGTCCCGGGACTGCGCGTGTCGTCCGATAGCTGACCGTACTCCGAGTCACTGGTTCGGGCGCCACTGTGGATTGCGTTGGGTGGGCTACTCAGTCTAGGGGTTAGTAACCCACCCTGCAATCCAGTTATTCCAGGGTCTCGGAGGGGCGCTACCTGGAAGGGAATGAGCTAAGACAGAGGAACGAGACCAAGCAACTTTGTCAAGGCCTCAGTTTATTAGGGACGGGTTACAGTTTATATATGGTAAGGGATGAGGGGCAGGGTACGGGATCTCGCAGGCCGCGTGGTTCCGGTCACGTAGCTCGGTTACATTCAGACAGACAGGCCAGAAGTCACAAGTGGCCACACCTGGTTCCCTGGATAGCTGGAATGTGAGGCGGGTTCCGCTTAGATTAGCAGTTAATTGGGTGAGGGGCAGGTTTTGTCAATAGAACATAACTATGGGTGTGAGGTTCTCTGCAGACTCCCTAGAGTGATGGTTTCTGTAATGATTGTTAGGGGGGAAATGGCTCCTGACAAATTGGTTTATTGAAGAGCGTTTACTCTGGGAATCAGAGGCCTTTTGTGCACCGTGTTCAGGTTTTAGAGATACCTAGAACCTCTGAGTTATTAACAAAGTGCTTTATCTACCAGTGTGGGCAGTTTTCAGGGGCCGTTTTTCAGGAAGAAGGTTCAGCTTTGAAAGGTAGATTTTGAAGTCATGCTATGACTTGCAATTTCAACCAAGAACAAGTAGCACTGGTACTCACTTGCCCTTTCCTGAGGTCTTGAAGGAAGAGAGGAGGAAGAACACAGAGACAGGAGAAGGATTGAAAGAAGTTGGGCTGATGCTTGAAAGACAAAATAACGACACACCTATTCCCAGAAACACTCATAGCCACAGGGCCTCCTCAGTGGTTGTGAAGGGATCCTCTAAGCAAGGGAACCTACAGTGTGGGACAAATATTTCCTATTGAGAGAAATGGAATACTGATTAAAATGAGTGAAAAGTTTTCTCACTGCTGTTCCAGCGAAAACACTGAATTAAAAAGTAGCAAGTTCTGTAGACTTGATTAGACTTCTACTTTGTCACTGTTTATTTTACCCAGCTAACAGTCACGCTTGTAAATTATTCTAGGTATTTTTCAGAGGCAGAAGAGTTGTCTTACTGGAAAATCTGTGTTTGATCATAAAAATGAAATATAATGAACTTGATGGTAATTTGCGATAGATGTGTGCAGGCATGTGGCATGCGTGTGTGTGTGTGTGTGTGTGTATAAAGCCAACAAATGCATAAACAATGTTAATTTAGGAATGTTGAATTTGAATTCAAGTATTAAGAAAATATGTGGGGCTGGAGAGAGGGTTCAGTGGTTAAGAGCGCTGACTGCTCTCCAGAGGATCTGGGTTCAATTCCCAGCTCACACCTGTCTATAACTACAGTTCCAGGGCTTCTGACACCTTCACACAGACATATATGCAGGCAAAATACCAATGCATATAAGATAGAAGAAATTATTGAAAAAACAAAAATATGTAAGTTTCACAGATTACTCTGATTGGATCATTATACAGTATGTACATATGCATTGAGATATCATGTGCCTATAAATATGTGTCATTATATCAATTAAAAATAAAATAAAATTTAGAAGAAAGATTAAACACCAAGAGCTATGCCAGTGAATGTTCAAAATGTATTTTTTCTGTAGTGATCTGATTTTACTTATCAAATGTAGTAACTTTATACATGAATAAATATTAGAACAATATTTTAATATGATAATATTATTAATTGTATACTTTTTATTTACAATGATTTAAAATTAAAATATAATTACATTCTTTCTTCCTCTGTCTCCTCCCTCCAAGCACTCCCATGTCTCCCCACCTCACTCTCTATCAAATTTATAGCCTCTTTTCTTTAATTATTTTATTGCTACATATATGCATATATACACGCATGGCACATTATTTGTATGCATAAATATATAAATACAACCTGATGAGTCTGTTTAGTGTTGTTTGTGTGTATGATTTCAGGGCAGACTTGGTTTTGAATAACCAGTTAAGGGGCTCATCCCTGGCAAGCAATTCTCCCTCACTCAGTAATCATTAATTGTCTATAACTCTTTGTCTAGCGTGGGGTCCTATGAGACTTCCCTCTCCTCAGTTAGCATGTCTGTTGGTGTTATCTTGTTCAGGTCTTTCAGTTTAGGCAGCCATATTGTTGAGGTATCATGGGTGTAGCTTCCCTGTCATTTCTAGGAGACACAATCTCTCACCAGACTTCCTCACCCTCTGATCTCCTATCTTTCTGCCTCCTCTTCTGTGCTGTTCCTTGGCCCACAGGTATGTGAATTGTGTTGTATTGGTTGCATTTGGCACTCCACGATCAGTTGTTCTCAGCACTTTGACCTGTGTGGTGTCTGTAATGGTCTTCTGCTGGAAGCTGCTTTGATGAGGGAGGCGTGGGAGCTTTACAATATCTTCCTCTCCTATATTGGAATAACAAGTGTATAAGTTGCTTTTTGCTTTCTATGATAGAAGAGTTTATTGTAGCTTGTGGTTTCAAGGAGGCATGGGAGTGGACAACCACAACAGGAAGCTGAAAGATCACATCTTAACCACTCACAGGAAGCAGAGAGTAAGCAGGAAGTGGGGTGAGACATAACCCCTCAAACTTCGCCCCTGCCGACACACTTCTTCAGCAAAACTGCACCATTGAATGGTTCTATAATTCCCCCAAAACAGAACCACCACTGTGGACCAAGTGTTCAAATTCCTCATTCAAACCAGAACAGGATTCCATTCTAAGTTTGAACAATGTTCCATTATGTTTATAAACAACATTTTATTGATCCATTTATCCACCAGATGACTCTTAGGTTGATTCCATATCTAGGCTGTTGTGAGTAGTGCTGCCATAAACAAGCGAGTCCAGATGTCTCTGCAATGCACTAATTTAATTTCCTTTATGTATGGTTGTGGCAGTGCAATTGCTGGATCGTGGTAATTGGATTTCTATTTCTTGAGGCACCTCCATGTGTTTTCCATAATGACTGTGCTAATTTGCATTCATACCAGCAGTGTAGGAGAGTTCCCTTTCTCTGCATCCTTGCCAAATTTGGTTATGTTTTCTGTTTCCGATGATTACCAGTCTAACTAGTGTGAGTTCATTTGTGGTTCATTATGGTTTTCACTTCTATTTCCCTGACAATTATCATTGAACATTTTCTCCCAGGTACTTGTTGGCTACTTGTGTATTTTTTTTTTAAAAAGAAATATCTATTTGGTCATCTGCCAGGGGTTTTTTTTGGGGGTGGGGCTTTGAGGTAGGGTTTCTCTTTGGAGCCCTGGCTGTTGTGGCACTCACTCCGTAGACCAGGCTGGCCTTGAACTCACAGAGATCCACCTGCCTCTGCCTCCCAGGTGCTGGGATTAAAGGTGTGCACTACTCTCAGCAGCCGGCTCTATTTGCCAGTTTTTAATAGCTTTGAATTTGCAGATGTCTTCTCAAGCTCTCTGGCCATCTCCTCCCTCTGTTGACTGTTGCCTTTGTTATGCAGAAGATTTTCAGTCTGTTGTAATCCCATTTGCCAAATTTTACTTTTCTTGAACAGACTAATGTCCTGAAACTTTTTGCCTGTGCCTTTTTCTTATACTTTCCTAGTTTTAGGTCTTGCATTTGAGTCTTTGCATTTTGAATTGGCTGTGTGTGTGTGTGTGTGTGTGTGTGTGTGTGTATAATGAATGGTAAGGATAGTTTCATCCTTCATCTCTAGTTTTCCCAACACCATTCTATAGAGACTGTACTTTTCCCAGCATATGTTCTTGTTGCCTTTGCTGAAAGTCAATGATTATCCATGTGTGGACTTATTTTTAAGTTGGATCTCTTCCACTGGTCTGTGCATCTATTTTTCTGTCACTATCTTGCTGTTCTGGTTAGTGCAGTTTGGTAATATATTTTAGCAGTACTTGAGCTATAGCTGGAGTTATTATAATGCCCTCCACTTTATTCCTTTTGTTTAGCATTGCTTTGGCTATTAGGGTCATCTTTGGTATTATACAACTTTGATTCATGGAAAGAATGTCCTTAGTATTTTGATAGAAATTTCATACGATTGATTACATTGAGCAATTTGGATATTTAAAAACTACTGATGCTTCTGATCCATGAACATGGATGTTTTTACTTTGTGTGTTTTAGGAACCATTTGCTTCCTCACTTCAGCTTCTCATGAGGTATTTTTGTTGTTTTTTGAAGTTATTGTGGATGGAATTGATTTGTCTCATTTTTAAGAACCAGTTTTATCATTGGCATATAAAAAATGATATTTTTTAGATTTATGTGTATGCATTAACATATTCATGTATGTGTGGGTGCTTGAGAAGGCCAGAGAAGGGGTTGAATCCCCTAGATCTGTGGTGATTGTGAGCTGCCTGACATGGGTGCTGGGAACCAAATAAGGCAGGAACAATGAATGCTAAAGCCACTGATCCACCTTTCCACCCTAGTACTTATTTTTGAATGGTGACCATATTTCCTGCAACCTATGTGTTTTCAGTCCTTTCCTTCTCTCTTCCTCTTTGGCTTTTTCCTCTATAAAATTGTCTCATATGCATATGGGGCTAATTTGGTGCCTTTTATTTTTGTTCGTAAAATAGAAAGTGATAACAGGGAAACTAAGAGGGCTCTGTCTGTCTGTCTGTCTGTCTCTCTCTCTCTCTCTGTGTGTGTGTGTGTGCGCGCGCGCGCGCGCGCGCGCGCGCGCAGATACACTCACTCTATATCCCTGCGTGGAGACCAGATGTTAGCCTTGGGTGTTTCCTTCCATTCTTCACTTTATTTTTTGAGGCAAGCTCTGTCACTGACCCAGGCTGGAATTCATCAAAATTGATAGATTGGCTGAGCAGCAAGCCCCAGGACCCTCCTGCCCCTGGGGGTCACAGGTGTGTGCTGCCACATGTAGCTTTTATGCGGGTGTTGGTATCTGGTTCACATCTCCTGGCCAGATGAAAACGATGGCGCTGACTAAGAGCAAATGGCACCAGGAGGGCCACAGCAGAGTGCGGGTCCCCAAGCGTCGCCTCTGCCTGTCCCTAAGCGCTCTGGGCTGGTGGAGAGCTCGCCTGGAAGATGCTGCTGTAGAAGCTGAGGATTATTTGGCGTACACGTTTTTGTTTTCGCCTCTCTTAAAACAGAACTTCTTTCTTTCTCACTCTCCTTCCTTAAGTTTGCACAATCTGACATGCCCAAGTGTCATTCTGTGTCATAGAAGTTTTGCCACAAGTGGATTCTGGTGGAAGGGACATGGAGGTGAGCACTTTTCTGTTCTAGCTTAAGAGTGGACAGTCAAGCCATAATGGAAAGGGAACAGCCTCCTTCTCACCGGGCACCAGGCACTCTGGGATACCCAGCCCTCCTCCTCCCCAGGGCATTCTGGGATACCCAGCCCTCCTCCTCCCCAGGGCATTCTGGGATACCCAGCCTTCTTCCTCACTGGGGCACTCTGTTTCAGGCTTTGTGGGGGAGCTGAATATGTAGTTTGAGTTAGAACTGAGACAGAATCTAGAAGTGGATGTTGTCCAGAACTGATCAGAATGCCCTTAAATAGGCCTTGCCTTTCCAGAGGTCTTTGGTTAAACCTCTTAGTTTACTCTAGTTCAAAGTCATCTTCATATACCTTTGAAAGAATAAATTTGAGTCTTGGTCCGGAATCAAATTTAAATCAGTCTCCTAGAGGGCCTTCAAGGCATAAGGCAACATGGTTGCTTTCCTCAATATTGTTTCATTAACTTTTCGTTTCCTTGGCAACCTTATTTCTGCTTTTCTGAATGGATGTTGCTCTGGTCATCTGCCTAGAACTCAGCTCTAGACGAGGGACTGCTGCAGAGCACTCAATGTAAAGTCTGGGAAGGGAAAATTTTTCCTTTCCTTTAAAGCACACTGGCTGCATCCTTTCTGATCTGCCTCCCAAGCCGTAGCTGTGGACAGAGCTGCTTGTGAGTCACAGCTGCCCCAGCCTAAGGATTTCAGACTCAGAGAGTGGAAGATTAACTCGACGTTCTTGATGTCTGCTTTCTGCATGGCAACCTCGTTAACCATTTCTGCTTTTGGTTCTCCCCCTACGCCAGACTGGATTTTAAGCTTTTAGCTGGAATAATAGAGCAACTAGAAGTCTTGATGGTTGCCAACCCAAGTCAGAGTCCTTTCTTAAGAGCTTTTTAACATAAAGCATTTGCCTTTTAGCTAGTCTGGAAAGGGACTGAAGAATGTGGCCAGTAATTGACTTCTTGGAGTTGAATCTTGGAGTATCAGGCTTGTGATTGGAGTTTGCCATCTGATTTCTGCATATCCTGTGGACATTATAGCGCAGACTTGCAAGTCTGGTTACTGTTGGGGCGGTGGAGCGATTGTTTCTGACTGGATTGCACAGTTAAATGTAAGGTTAGAACTAAAGCTAGGAAAGCAGATGGACTTGGAAAGGGAGGTTGACTTGTCTTCAGGTCATGTGTGAAGCCAAAAAATGGCTGGAGCAGCTCTAGGAGCGTTTTCAGGAAAATAACATTTCCATTTCAGCAGTCTGCAGTCTGCCTGAAGCTGGAGCGCTCTCCCACCAGGCTGGGTATTTGGGCAGCTGGTTTCAGAACACACACAAAATGAAAAGCAAAGGCGTCCTTAGAATGGCTAGCATCCATCCCTGTCACCAAAACTCTTGGATGACTTGAGTGGAAAGAGCTGAAGCCGTGCAAGTGCAGGTGTGCATGACACAGAACATGTGTGCGGGCTGCTCTCGCAGATGTGACATCATGCTCTTGGCACCTGAGAACTTTGGGCAGGCTTCTCAGTGCCCCAGCCTGCACCCCCGAATGTCCTCCACAGGACTGCACCGTGTGTCCTGCTTTCTTTCCATTCACGGGAGTCAGTGGGACCATCTGCCGGCCTCATGAATACCCGACGCTTGCTAATTGCTGCGGTTGCCCTGTGTTGCTATGTCACTTACTCGTGAGAACAATGTGTTTGCTCCTAAGGCCTTTTTAATCAGCCCTTCCGATGTTATCATTTCTGATGTACAGAAAAGAGTTCAGAGAATTTATGTGATTTGTATGAATTGTATGAACAAATTATAGGATCATGAGGATGTTAGCCTTTTTTGGCTACCTGACAACTTTCAAGTATTTGAAGCTGTCTGTACAGTAATGTATAGACGGGTACTTAAGACTGTGGGTGTACCTGCTGTAGTGACTCACGCCTTTAATCTCTGTACTCAAGAGGAAGATGCAGGTGGATCGCTGTGAGTTCTAGGCCAGCCTAGTCTACATACTAAGTTCCAGGCCAAATAGTTCCAGGCCACATAGTGTGGCCTTGTCTCAGAAAACAAACAAATAACAAAAACAAAACAATGAGCAGAACTGGATTGTATCAGTGATTTCTAACGTAATTTTAGACAATGAACACTATGCAGAAGCCCGGTATATCAAGTACAAGTTTGATTTTATTTGCATAACTTCTTTTAGAAGTACCTGCTTTTAAAACTACCCATTTCTCGTTAGCTAGGTATGCACTGAATCACTGTTTAGCCAGACTTAGGAGTTTTCACTTTTTCTGTCCCCACCCCTCTGGGGTGTGTGTGTGTGTGTGTGTTCAGTACACCTGTGGAGGCCAAAAGTTGATGTTGGCTTTCTACTACTCTATTTCTCTGTTTTTCTCCAGCTTACTTTTGAGACTGGGCTCGTCACTCACTGATTGGCTAGATTGGCTTGCCAGGAAGCTGCTGGAATCCTCATGGTGCTACCTCTCAGTGCTGGTGTTATAGGTGCACGTGGCCATATGTGTGCTGGGGTCCTCATTCTTGTGCAGTGAGCACTTTACCCACAGAGCCATCTCCCTAGCCCACCAATCTGTGAAACTGCACTTGTCAAGTCCCCACACCCCCATGTAGTCAAATGTGGTTAAACATTCTCAGTTCTCACCCCATGGGAACTGTAGCATGGAAAACTCAGAGACAGATATTGGGGTTGAAGCTGAAGATCAGAAAAGCAAGCAGCCACGGGACTAGAGAGCTCTTACCTCTATGAAACCTTTAGACTGGAAAGAGAGCAAGTCTGTCTCATCCTGCCTTATACTTCCCTCTAGTGCTGGTATTAAAGGGGTACACCACCACTGCCCAAGCTCTATGGCTCTAGTGTGGCTGCTGAGATTAGGGGTGGGTGCCACCACTGCCTGGCCTGTATGACTAACTAGTGTGCCTAGCTTTGCACTCTGATTTTCAGACAAGCTTTATTTGTTAGATTAGAAACAAAATATCACCATAAGGAACCATTAACTTATTTGATTTTCACCAGGTTTTATTCCAACCTCACTGGCCATTTTTCCCCTTCTGCTTTTGCCTTCACTCCCTTGACTATGTTATAGACATAAGCAGTATTTCCCAAATGTCTAACCCACAGAACACAGAGAATTATTAGGCTGCTTCCTCAGTTTTTTTTTCTCCAAAGGAAAGAAAGTTTACTGTCCTAGATGTACAAGCAGGAAATTAATTCATTACACATAGACCATGTGTGCCATAGAGCACTGTGGTAATGTTTCCGTATGGCCTCTATTAGGTACAAAGCTCATTCCTAGATGTTAGGGATTTGGTCCAATTTATTGTCTGAATTCCATGTATATGTCAACAAGGCCACAGTTTATGTCTCCAGTTTTGTCTTCCACCTGAATACAAGGTAGTTACCATTCTAGCCAACATCTTGTCTTAAATATCTTAGCATGTTTAGAACCAAAACTCACTCTTTCTTTCTTTCTTTCTTTCTTTCTTTCTTTCTTTCTTTCTTTCTTTCTTTCTTTCTGTCTGTCTGTCTGTCTGTCTGTCTGTCTGTCTGTCTGTCTGTCTTTCAAGGTAGGGTTTGGAATCTGTCCTGGAACTAGCTCTTGTAGGCCAGGCTGGCCTTGAACCCACAGAGATCTGCCTGCCTCTGCTTCCTGAGTGCTGGGATTAAAGCTGTGTGCCACCACTGCCCGGCTCCAAAACTTGCTTCTTATTTGCAAAGCTGTTTTATTAGAGCTGCCGCTAGGCCCCACGTGTAGTCATTCCTTGGACTTCTGTGTGTCACATCACACAGTCCTGTTTGTGTATCTTTGAACTACATCTTGACTCTGTTCCGTTGGTCCTTCCTTTGCCCCCAGCACTGCGACCTCACCCACACCATCCTCTAGACTTGGCTGTTTTGCTAGCTTCCTGCCTGATATCCTTATTTCACTGTTGTCTTCAGCAGTGGCCATTTGTGGTGTCAATGTTCAGAGTCCCTCAGTGCTTTCCGTAGCTCCTGAAGGACAACTAAGGACATCCCCTGGCTGCTGTGACCTGCATTACCTCTTTTCTGCTGAGCATTCTCACTGTTCCTGCCATGCCTTGAACTGCTCTCAGAAGCACTTCCCTCTGCCTTGAAGAGACTTCTTTCTGCCCCCTCAGGCCTTACATCTTACTCTCATTTCTCCAAGTGTGATTGGATGAGACCTCAGTGAGGCCTTGCTCTAGCAATCGTTAGCAACAGAGAACCTTCAGCTTCCATCCTTGTTCCATTGCTGTTTCCCTGCTTAGTGCTGGTAATTTTCTAGTGTTTTATATGAATTGATTATTTTTGTTGACTCCTGTTAGTGTGTAGGCTCCACACAGACAGGGACTTGGTCTGGTTTGGTCCGTCACTATATGCCCAGTGTCTGGAACAACCCACCCAGTAAGTAGATGGTGAATAAGCATGTGAATGAACGATGAACAATTTGAAATTCAGAATGTGATGAATGGAATTTCAGTCATTTTCTTTTATCATATTGCACAAAGTTTCCCTTGAGTGTATCTCATAACATCTTGAAATATTCAATAGAGCCATTAAAAACTCAACTATCTTAGTAGTTATCCTGTTTAATCTTTAATTCCAAGATTCAGCTGTCACTGGTGTTGCATGTTGAGGACAAATCAGAATGTTTTTGGAAGCATGGTTTCCAATAGACTATATGGGAATGCCAGACTGCAAAAGCCTCGTATCATCGCCTCCCGTCCTAATTCTCTTCGGAATGGGGGAGTGGTGGTGCCTCCCGGTTGCGTTTCCCCTGTGTTGTCATCTTTTGGTTCTATGAGACCAACGCAGGAGGAGGCTGTGGTGGGAGATGGAGGCAAGGTGAAGTGAAGGACATTCTTTCTCTGTTTCTGTCAGCAGCGGGATCTATTGCTGTGTCTGTGGCTTCCATGATTCACTGTAGGAGCAGTAGCTCAGGACTTGCTGAGCTCACCCAGTATGTTCCTCGCACAAGGGCTGCTGTAACTTGTCCCAAATGATGTTTTGAAGTTAATTTTCAGCACCTCGTTCTATTGGCCAGATGGATTAACCATCACAGAAATGAAACTGTCAATTCTTCATCAGTGTCTATTCAGAGTTGCCTTCGGCCATGGATTTAGATGCAATCCCACCTTTCATTTCTCTGACTTCATTACAATGACCTTCAAGGACTATTGCGGTCAGCCTGTCTTTCTATATAGAAGCCTGAGACAATGCCAGGATATGTAGTCAAGGCTGGTCTTGAGTTTGTGATTCCCCTGCCTCCACCTTGGAGTGGTAGAATTCAGGTATGAACCACCATTCCTGACTTTTTACTCAGAGTGGCGCAAACAATGGGCTGTTCTGTGGAATTTTCTTATTATCTATGGAGTTTATACACCCTGAGAGATTGTGTTAAGTCTAGCATTAGCGGCAGTTTCCCAGTGTGGAATCCGTCCTTCCTCAGATAGAACCTCTGGCTTGGGTGTGCTGGTCTCTCCTGACTTATTTCCCCTGCTGAAGCTGGATGCCTCTGTCCCTTAATCCTGGCTTGAATAATTTAGTCTTTGCTTAGTTCTAATGCGTACTCCTTTGTACTTTCTAGAACTGACCCTCTGACTGTCGTGGTCTTGTTTACCTGCCTATTCTTCAGTCTCTTTCTTGTTTTCATCCTTTCCCCAAGACCTCCAGAGATGCCCCCCCAAATTTAGCCCAAAGTCTGGGTTTTAGCACTTGTGGGCAGACTTCCTGGAAGTTCGTGAGGTCTGCCTTCTTGTTGCTCTTGGGAGGGTCGGCCTCCAAGTGCTGTGTCCTCATGTTAGTACCCTGGGTCTCCGCCTCCGTTTTTCCAGCTGCTATCGTTATATATTGGGTGTGATGCTATGTCTGCTGAACTGAGCTTTCCCATATGACACTGGGATGTGCCAGTTCTGTCAGTGACTGCGGTCAGACAAATGCTGAATTCTAATTCCTCTTCTCACTCCTGTCTCCAGCCTGCTCAGACCTGAGCAAAGAGACGAACCAGCCATTTAAATCCCATGATAAACCACACTGTGCACTTAGCAACTCCAATTATCAGGAGTGATTTACAAGAAGAAAGAACTGTAAGTCCGTGGTTGTGTCTGTTATTAACTTAGAACCTCTGAGCGCAGCCCCTGAGGAAGGTGGTACGGTTAGGTTTCAGCTTTGGAAGGCTACTTAGAGGGCATCTGTAGGTGCACTGGCATGGCTTTCACATGAAGCCATATCAGGGAGAGACAGAAAACAGGCTGCAGGGTTCTTCGGCAACTGGAGAATCAGAGGGAATCCAAGGCATGGATTCATCAGTTGTTAGCCCTGAGAATTACCACAAGGACCTGGTAATAGAACAGGCCCTGGGCTTTAGTGTTTGGAGACTACAAGTTCTCTAGGCTCGAGAGTTCCAGTATTTTGACGAAGAGAAGTGTTTTCATTTCTCTGAAGCCTTAAAGTAATGTATTATTAGGGCTGCCCTGGCCCTGACCTTGTTGGTCATCTGGTTATGAGTCTGAATCCTTGCTGTGGCTTGATTATGTCCCCCAAGGTTCATGTGTTGAAAATTTAATCCCTGTGCAATATTGTGGGGAGAAGGGGCCTAGTAAGAGTTGATTAGGTCAGTATGTTCTGCTCTCCTGAATGGATCAATGCCTTTATTATGGAAATGAGATCACCCACTTCCTTTAGAATTGGTTGCCAAAATAACCAAGTTAAACTTCGGCCTATTCCTTCTGTTGGCTACTGTGCTGTCCTCCCCGCTGTCCCCATCATGAGGTGACACAGTGCAGAGGCGCTCACAGGTGCATCCAGCTCCTTGATACTGGAATTCCAGCGCCATATCCTAAATAAAGTTCAGTTGTTAAATTGAATAAGTAAATTAACCAGCTCTGGTATTTGTTGGAGGAACATAATATAAATTCAGCCCTCCGAG
Organism: Alexandromys fortis; assembly: GCF_014885135.2. Taxonomy (NCBI): domain Eukaryota; kingdom Metazoa; phylum Chordata; class Mammalia; order Rodentia; family Cricetidae; genus Alexandromys; species Alexandromys fortis. The sequence goes on from NW_026067905.1 coordinate 16,175,088, forward strand.
GTACTCCTGCTGAAGTTGGCTAGGGACCAGGGATATGCTCCGTTTCCCAGCCTGTGTTTAGAGCCTTTATCACATGACTGGTGAAAGGAGAGGTGGCATAGAAGAGCATATGACCCACCAGGAGAGGCGTGAGGTTCTATTTGATTCTGGTGTCCCAAAGTCATTTGCATATCAAATAAAAAACAAACAAGCCAGACGTTTCTGAGCCCTAGCAAACAGTTTTAAAGATGGATCATGGCTCCATCTTTAAATTCACCCAGAACAACACCAGTGCTACAGATAAATTTAATAAAGAAGAGGTAGCAGGACTCTGGTGAACACAAGCCCCTCTCTTACTTTAATTAGAAAATGTTTATTTATTTTATATGTAGGTATGTATGCTTGAGTGTGTGAACACAGAGGTCAGAAGATCTGAATGGACTGGATGGATCCAGTTGGATGGATCCCATGGAACTGGAGCTATAGACAGTTGTGAACCGCCATGTGGGTGCTGGGAATTGAGCCTGGGTCCTCTGGAAGAACATTCAGTGCTCTGAACCATTAAGCCATCTCTTCAGCTCAATTCCTATTATTTTAAAATGAAGATGATAAGATTTTATTTCCCTCCCTTGACCCATAATAGCCATTCTTTTTTTTTAAATTTCAAATATTCTTGTTAATCCACAATAAAGAAAACAGTTTTAAAAAGAGGAGATGATAGAAATCTGGAGACAATTATCAACTTTCTGTAGTCAACAACCTAGAAAACACGTGATATCATTTTCATACAACACAAAGCATGACCAGGTCGGTGTTTACAGTGTTTACAAATTAATCTTCACATATAATGGAGCAAGTGTAGCTTTCATGTGCATCTCAGCCTTATAGAAATGCATAATAGTCATTCTGTACTAGTAAATCAATGGAAGGAATGCTGATTGCTACAACAAAAAGTCATTGTATCTTTTAAGACAAGGGTCTTTTTTCCCCTTGACACAAAGTGTCACTTTATAGCCTAGGTTGTCTGGGAACTCACTGCATAGCCTAGCCTGATATCAAACTCTTGGTGATCTTCCTGTCTTTGTCTTCCAAATTGTGGGATTATAGGCATGAGCCACAATGCCCAGCTAAGACAAGGGTTTAGATTCACCTGGGAGACAACTACATGCTATCTAAGAGGTGATCACACATGGAAAGCATGCTGGTGTGGACAGGCATGTCAAGACTAGACTAGCTGTCAAAGGTTCCAGATGAATGGTGCGTACTTTAGAGAATTGCTTCCATGAGAATAAGGGAAGAGAATGGATAATGGACCTGTGGTAGGTACCTTTCAGTGCCCTGTGTGGAAAGGGAAGTGAGAGGGGGGAGTCTAAACCAGAGGTGGGGGTTGGTAGGTGGACAGAGGAGTGAACTACCGCCTGGTTGGTTGTACCTATATTTCCATCATCTCTGTATGTGAGTGTTTATACATATGTGCGATATGCTTGTGTGTACAGGTATGAAAACCCATGTATGCATGTGGAGACCAGAGGAAGATTTTTGGGTATCTTTCACTGTTGACTCAATTTGGAGTTAGGTTGCCAGACAGAAATCCCCAGTGTAACACGATTAATAAAAACCCAGAGACAGAAATTGGGGTTCAACCTGAAGATCAGAAAAGCAAAACAGCCAGCCACCGGCTCTTACCTACCTCTACCTCAATCTGAAATGGTGATCTTGTCTCCAGGAATCTCAGAATGAGACTGTGTCTGAGAGCTGTCTCCTCCCATCTTATAGTCCTCTCTAGGGCTGGGATTAAAGGCATGCACCACTACTGCCCAGTTTCTATGGCAAACTAACATGGCTACTTTGATTAAAGGTGTGTGTCACCATTTACTGGTCTGTAAGGCTGATCGGTGTGGCTGTTTTACTCTCCGAATTTCAGGCAAGCTTTATTTTTTAAAATACAAATGAAATATCACTACACCCCAACGATCCTGTTTCTGCGCTGCACTGCTGGGGTTACAGGCATACTTGGCCAAGCCTACTTGGGTGGTAGCATTTGAACTCCTGTCCTCGTACTTATGTAGCAAGCGTTCTTCCCTGCTGAGCCATCTCCCCTGTTCCCATGATCTTGTAATTGCTCTCTTGCATCAAGAAAAGATTTCCAAATGGACTTTTTCTGTTTCTCTGTCACAGTTATACATGGAAATGGCATCTCTTTGGGAACCAAGAGACGGCAGTGTTATACTGTGGATTCCTGACTGTGTGACCTGAAAGTTCACACTTGTGAAGGAGTTACCATAATGTCCTGCCTTGGTGGAAGTGGTTGGTGTGCCTGACTTTGCTCTGGGAGACAGGTTTCTTGTCCCAGTCAGCCTTGAATTCGAAGGAGTTGAGGCAGATGTTGCACATCTGATTAATCTGCAGATTAAACTTGTCTTCCAGCATTTCTATTCTTCCACCTGGGCTTGCCAACCACTACAAAACTGAGCAGGAAGGAGCAGGTGGCAGTGGGATCCAGGTCAGACACCGTCACATGCAGCACAGGAAATAGCCTTCTGTTCTTGCTCATGGTCACCTCGTTAGTGAGCTCCTTGCAGTCCCCTCCCTTTCTTGCTCTCCTGGCTCATGCATGGCTGCTCTCCAGCAAGGCCTTATCACTGCTCTGCTGGCAGGGATCTTCCTCTTCATGGCCGTAGAAGTGTCTGGTGCTGGCACGAGAGCTCAGCCATATCTTCATTGCCAACTCACTGAGAGCCACCTTCACCTCCTCTATGGCCAGCCCAACCAAGACCTGTGAAGGCACCTGAGTACAATATAGACCCAGAGGAGAATGAACCAACTGTGTGGGGGAACCGCTGCAGAAGAGGCCGTTACACTTGGAATCCTGTGGGCACGGCTATAGTGCCCTAGTTAGCTGTGACTGTCACCTTGACAGATCCTAGAAATCACCAGACAGGAGAGCTGCTATTGAGGGTTTCCTAGAGCAAGCTGACCTACCGGCAACTGTGGGGTGTTGCCTCGATTGTTAATTGATGTAGGAGGACCATCCCCTGGGCAGGCAGTTTGGGGCTGTCTCAGCTAGCTGATTAGAAAGCTGTAAACGTCAGTAAGCAGTGTTCCTTTATATTTTCTGCTCCAAGTTCCTGCTTGAGTTCTTGCCCTGACTTCCCTCAGTGATGAATTGTGACTGTGACCCGTAAGCTGAAATAAACCCCTCATTCCCCTAAGTTCCTTTTGGCCAGAGTGCTTTATCAAAGCAACATCAAGGAAAGTAGAGTAACAGAATTCTTGCTCATTCCTTTCCCATTCCTTTTGTCTCCTGGGTTTCCCCTAGATCTGAGAAGTGGATGACTAGCAGGAAACGGGTTTATCTGGGTACTGCTTGTCTGGGCTCAGCTCCTTCTGGGCCTTTGGCACTGTGTGGCTTGCTTACACGTGTCTTCTCCCTCTGGGCTGCCGTTCTGCCTTCTCTGGGGCCTTTCTGTGCTGATCTTTGATTTTTATCCCGAGCACCTGCTCCTGGAGGTTGATCACGCAGGCTCCTTCTTGAACAGATCTCCCCAAAACTTTCCAAGTCTGACTTGCTCTTCACAGTCTCTTTGGACCCCAGGAAATGCAAACAGTGTCCCTACTCTCCAGGAAAGCGTAGCTTGCTTTTAGCTCCTCACTCTAGTTTTGCACTTTGGCTTCAGTCGGCCTCTTCAGTTGGAAGAGGTTCCAAACTGCTCTCCAGATCCTAAAGACATCAGTCGTTCTCCCAGGAGCTGTCCCTGGATATAGATAATCAAACACTTGTCACCCGAGCCTGCAGCCACTCCCAGTTCCAGGGAACAGTTTTCCGGGATCCCTTCAACTCTCTCATCGTCCACTGCATTCAGTGTGTGTGGGATTGTGTGTGAGAATAACAGGGAATCATCTTGGGGAGCAACGACAGATCACAGTCCACTCTGCCTGGTAATCACCCTACTTCTGGTCACTAAGGCGAATGGGACCCCTGGGCCTCCCCTCGGCAGGCCATGCAGGGAAATCCATTTTGCATCCTGTTATGGTTATCGGAGCAGCCCTCTTGTTCAGGACTTGCAGCGCTCAGTGGGATTTAAGAACGTAGTGAACTTTGCCAGGTGCTATGTTAGATAAACCCACCAGTTCCTCTCAAGCTCTACAGTGTCTCCCAAACTCTGGGGGCAGGAGGGGGTTTGCAGAGGAGGAGCAAAAGGCATTCACAGTGGATATTTCTGATAAGCCCCAGATATGGTACGAGGACAGCACTTTATCTGTTCAGAGCTCAGCGGCCAGTCACCAGTGCTGCCGCATGGTAGTGAAAAAGACTACCTGTTTTCTCATTTATAAAATTAGATTTATTTTGTAGGTTGTTATGGGGATCAAAGTACCCTAAGTCTTGTAATTAAAATAGTCATAAAGCATTTTCCAAATGCGAGAGCCACGGAAATGAGAAAGCTACTCTCCAGGAAACCCGTGAGGGGCTCTGCCCAAGCGTCAGCCACTCCTCCCGTGCTAGCAATTTTCTGGCAGGAACTGGCTTGGGAGGGGCCTTGACAGACATTACACAGAGCTCATTTAAAACAGCCTGATTGACATGTAGTTATTATTTTATCTTTGTAAAGCTGCAATGTGAGGCCTGAGACAGTGGGAGGAGGCCATGATGTATTCACTTGACAGCCTGCCATCGTCAGCTCTAATGGGAGGGAGACGCAGTGGCCAGAGGATGGCCTTGGGTTGTAAGTGGTTCATTTTTAGTTCATCTGAAAAAACTGCTGCTGGAGATTTAATGCTCTGACTTTGGGACACTCCCTGTGTGCTAGATAGAGAGGGAGGGAGGGAGAAGGAGGAAGGAGACATTTATGTGAACAATGAATGAATGGATCCTGTTCATTCATACTGTGAATATCTGTGTGTCATGTTCTTTTAGGTTTCTGAGGCTTGGGCTAGCATGTTTTCCTGGGAGGACCGATTTGTAGGCAAGGGCCGACTCAGTAAGCCATGGAGTCATTGCACTCACGCTTCCACCACAATGGAAGCTGCTTAGCAGCAAGGATAGTTGAAGATGGGAGAGGGGTAGGTGGAATATCAACCTCAGTTCCTAAAACACACTGGCCTAAAAGGAGGAAGTGTTTTGTGGCAGTCTCAGCATAGAAGGGAAACTGTAGGAAGCTGGGAAGTCTCCACTGCAGAGACTTTGAGGATTCATACACCATCCATCCTGATGAGCAAAGCAGCGATGAGGCTATAATTTCAGTTGTCATTGGCCACTCCATGTGATCTGTGATATGCTTGGTTGTCGTTTGGTGACTAGATGCCAATGAGATGGTTATTTTTTGAAAGGAGCAATTTTGCTTTTATAAAAAAATCTGAAAGCATGGCATGCTGTATTTTTCAAACGACAGGTCTGGTTGAACTCTTGTAGCTAATTGTAGGGTAAGAGGTAAATTTCCCACTACAGTATGGTTTCTACATGCTACAGATGAACTGTTTCTTTTGCCAAAATTTATGTATTAGAACCCAGTCCCTAATGCATTTGGAGATGGGACTATAGGGAACTAATTACAATATAGTTTCTGCAGGCTACAGATGAACTGTTTGTGTCTTCCCAGAATTCATGTATTAGAACCCATTCCCTGATGCATTTGGAGATAGGGTTACTGGGGGCTAATTAAACCCCAAGAGCAGATTGAAGGGACTCTAGCCAGCTTGGGCATGGCTGTGGCAGACCTTGCCTTTCTCCCTCATTCCTTTTGCCTTGCTAGAAACTGTTAGATTACATTCCTAAAGCTACTTTTCAAGGTCTGTCCCCTTATTTGGTCAATCCCTTCTCCTGAGGCTGACCACCTATCAAGGTCCAGCTATCAAAGTATTAAAGTCCAACAATCAAAATCTCCCTTTTGACTCACCTAATTAACATTCCCAATTAAAATTAGACACCTCATCCTAGCGTGGGGCTTTCCATTTTACCTTTAAACTGCCATTTGCCACATCTCTCTCCCTCTATTCAGAGGCAGTCTTGCACTCCGCCCCCACCAAATCTCCCTTCCCCTTCTTGCTCATCCTCTAGCTCCCATCTTTGTCTCTTATTCCCCGCCTTCTTTTCCTCTGAGGCAAATACATCTCCTTTGTGCTGAGAACCTGGTCTTGGGGGTCCCAAGCTGATTGTTTTCCTTACACAGAGCCCCTAAGAATGGCACACGTTCTTTATGGAAAGGCCCCAGAAAGGTCCCATTCTTCCACCCCATTGAAGACTGGAGCAGAAGGTGTAATCTGTGAACCAGATCGTTAGGCAAATCCATCCTTACTTGGCCTTCCATTACCAAGAACTGTGAAAAATGAGGTTCTGTTTTGTGGAAGTCGTAGTTTATAGTGTTTCCCTGTAGCAGTCCAAGTGGAAGGAGACACCGGAATGAAGACCTTTTGTACTGTTCATTCACCACTGGGCCTCAAGCCCTACAGCTAACTCTGCTGTCTGCTCACGGTGTCCAGTAAACATTCAGTGCTCAGTACGTTCACACTGGTTTAATGGATTTGACTCAGTGAAAAAGGATCTAGCCTGACATTGGGAGTCTTTTCTCGACTCAGCTTGAACTCGCCTTTGAGGGCTAGCCATGCAGGTGTTGTAAATGCTAACATCTGAGGGCATGAGAAATGTGGAATTTTCTCCACTGCAGTGGTCTGGGAAATCACTACCCAGTGTTTTTTCCCCTTTTCCAAAAATATTTCTCAAATAAATGGATATCATACATGGGTAGGGAATTACTCCTTTCTCTTTGGAACAAAATTTTATTTTCTTATTTCATTTATTATTTCATGTAGGTGTGTAGTAATGTTAACTAAACCCAGATACTGTTTTTCTTCATTGTTTTTGTTTTGCATCTTAATCACACTTAGACCTGTGTCAGACAACAATGCATCTTAGCTTTCAAATGGCCATGTGCAGTTTTTAAAAGCAAGGTGATCCATCCTGTGCTTCAGAACTAATTGATTCTGAGAACTCAGATAAACATTCCATTTCTTGCAGCTTTGCCTGTACACACAGAATCCCAGGAGTAAGAACCACGAGGCAGGATTAGGGAAGATGGCGCTCCTGGTCAGACATTAGTAAGCAAGCAAGATTTTAGACTCAGTGATAATCCTAGCTTCATTCTAGGATTTCAGGTCTTTGATTTATAACAGAGGAAACCAAGGCCCAGAGGGGTGCAGACGAAAGAAGCCGGAGAGTTGAAGTTAAGAAATCCTGAGTCACACTGCATTTTCTTTGCGATATTACCACAGCTAGCCACTGGGAGCAAGTGCTTTATAAACTTTTTAATGACTATGTGTCAAGCAAAGCCAGAACAAAGAGTTCAGATATTATTAGTGCCATATTTTCACTGTCTCAGCCCCTGGGACACCCAGATGTGCTTCATGGGCAGTACAGTACAGATGGAGAGATACTGAGCTGGGGAAAAGAGGAAGCTTGGCTTTTGGTTCTGTCTGAGTGGAAGAAAGGAACTGAAATTCTCAGAGCCACTGCCATGCAGACACATTTTATTGTCTTCCAGCCCAGTTCCCACCTCTGCTAGGTGAGTGCGGTGGACTCTGTGGGTAAATGAAGAAGCTGTGGCTTGGGAATGCTCAGGAATGTGCTTAGATTAGGGCCACCTAGCCAATAAGTGGCGGAGCTGCTTTCAGACCTCAGTCTCCATGAGTGTTCAAAAGTTACTGCCAAATTCCTCCCTCTGAGGGTACAAGGCTTTGGAATCTCAAGTTCACCCCCAGTGACTTCCTCCAGAAAGGCCACACCTTCCAAACCTATTCACACTGCACCACTAACTGGGGACCAAGTTCACCAACATTTTAGCCTATGAGGGACATTCTCACTCAAACGACATTGTATCCTTAAGCACGATGACACAGACTTTCTGTAACAAGATTATAATCAGCTTCTCTGTGGAGACCAGGGCTGCTCCTAGATTATAACTTCAATGCAGGCCATCTCTTTATAAACTTATTATTGTTGTTTTCTGAAAATAATTATGTGTACAGAGTGTGCACATGCCTTTGAACACGATGACTTGGTGCCTACTGCGCTCTTTTCTTGTCTCTCGGCTGCTGTCCCTTGATGTTTATTAGAGTCCGAGAGTGATATCCTTGCAGTTGTGCGAGTGCTCAATGGGGAACGACAGGAGCCATAGTCACAGGGTCCTCGTCCCATAGCACTCAGACTTTAAAATGACTCTGGCTAGAGTTTGTAACACTTGTGTGTAATTGTGATAAGTCATACAGAAAAGAATTTTATAGAAACTCCAGTGTTCAGCAAAGTAACATAGACATAGATGGACAAGCACCGCATAATTTTCTTCTCATCTGTAAGAACTAGATGGCATGGGAGCAAAAGAAGGACCACTAAGGTCAGGGAGGGAGCCTGTAGGAGAGAGAAGAGAGCAGTGAGGGAAGGAGAGAGCAGGGACAAGATAGGGGACATAAGAGACACACTAGAGGCACACTCTGCCTAGTCAAAGTTTCAGAGACACACTAGAGGCACACTCTGCCTAGTCAAAGTTTCAGAGACACACTAGAGGCACACTCTGCCTAGTCAAAGTTGTCAGAGAAATTCATTAACTTGGTGAGGTTTGGGGGGATTGTTTTGGTTTGAGTTTTGAGATTTTTTTGTTGTCTGTTTTGTGTGTGTGTGTGTGTGTGTGTGTGTGTGTGTGTGTGTGTGTGACATGTATGCAGGTGCCCTTGGAGACCAGAATCAGGGTTCCCTAGAGCTGGAGTGGCTGATGGTCATCAACTGCCTGATAATGGGTGCCGAGAACAGATAGATCTCAGGCCCTGTGCAGGAATAGCAAGTGCTCTCAACCACTGAGTCATCTCTCCAAGTTCCTGTAATCAGTGTGAGCTAGTAAATAAATGAAAATTACCTTAATTTCTTTCAAAGTTTAACAATATAGAACAAAATGATTTTTGGCATAATTTGAGACTTGCTGAAGAAAAATGTCATTCATACTACCACCACAGTGGGTGGTTCTAAGGTTTCTAAAGTATTGCTTAAAAAAAATCTCTTTTCATGTCTTCTGTAAATGTTCCTCTCATCCCTGATGTAGTAGAATTTTCATTCACTAAATGTGTTTTCTCTCCTGATTAAAAATGATCTGGTAGAGTATTTAATAGCAAAAGGCTGTGTGCATGAATCCTCAGTTGGAAGCTGAAAGACGACAGTGGTTCTGCAATGTTTTGCACCATGGAAAAATATTTTAAAAACTATTTATGTGTATGTGTGTTTTTCCTGCCTCTCTGTGCACCAGGTGCATGGCTGGTGCCTTCAGAGGCCAGAAGAGGGTGTCGGGTCTCCTGGAAATGGAGTTATTTCAGTTAGTTCACTAACAGATGTTCATGAGTCAACATGTGGGTCCTGGGAATTGAACCCCAGTCCTCTGGAAGAACAATCAGTGTTATTAACTACCGAACCTCTCTCCACTCCCCCTTTAAACTAGCTATCTGGACATCATTGGTCCAGTTGAGTTAATACATTAAATTAATATCATGATATACTAGAACTATTATCCTATCGTACTTTGAACAGGGCTGAAGTGACTCAACATATCAAAAGGGTGATATATCACAAAAGCCTGTCTACTAATTAAGGCAGTTTGCTCTTATAAAAAATGGGATCCAAGATTTATACTGATTTAAGCATAATTCAGGTTTATTTCTTGCTTATAATGAAGTACTGGTCAAATTATTCGGGCAACAGGGTGACCTTTTCATTCTCAAAGCCACATCAAAACACAGCTTCTGAGTTCATCCTTGAGCTTGTGCTTCACTCAGGCAAGTGGGGTAGAAAAGCTCGAGGAGGAGGCCGGAAGGGAGGGTTTTATGAGCTGTTAATGGCTAGCCACGCCAATCTGTCTAGTCCTTTGTATAGAGCAGGCATGGCTGTTAGCACCCAACCACTAGTGGGCTGGGAAGCCCATTCCCAGAACTGACTCTGCACAGTGGATGGAGGAACATGTGTTTTCAGAGCTTAAGTAGGTATCCACCCCAAACCTGAATTCACTGACTTTTCTGTCAGCTGGAAAGAGGATTTTAACTGATAGCCAGGTATCATTTTGCTTGGCACATTCCATGGAAAGACAGACAGATAAATCCTTGCTTGGATACCGCGGAAAGTCCTGGGTGAAGGCAGCACATCTCTCCTGGTGCCCATGAAGTGGCAAAGCTGGGGCAAGTAGGAACTCTGATACATATTTAACTGGATAAATTTCTATTTACTGGGCACTGTAACATTGGTTTCTTGGCAGCAGTTGGGGGAACTTCAGGGATCTTTTAACTGGGGTATGACTACCCTGGAGTACATGAAGATTTTCCAAGGGGTTACAGAGAGTTTAATAATTACTTATGAAATACCAATAAAAATATATCTCCCGGTAGCCAGGTAGTGGATAACTCCACCAATAAATAAGTCAGTCAATCAAGCTGAGTTAAAGTTCAGGTTTTAATCCGAGCAAACCATTCGTGGGTAGTCCCAAGGGAAGTGAAGAAACAGAAACCATGAAGGGAACCAAGAAGAGGGGGCTTTTAAATGCCCTGGGAGGGGTGGAGCCATCGATGGTGGGCTTTCTCAGGGGCGGGGTCCAAAATGGCAGGTGCGGTGCTGGGTGGAGCTTCCCAACAAATATGTCTTATTTAAGTTATTTAGATCGATTATATAACCCAGTAAAATAGTGTTTAAGCTATAGCCTTAGTCTTAAAATTAAAGCAATAATTTTGATTAATATATGACTTTCATGTTTACAGCTGTTTTGTATTAAGACTGTTCTAGAGCTTCTCAAGAAGCTGAAGGGATGATGGTGTAGCTGTTAATGTTAGTGTGCTGCGGAGGGAGACAGAGCCAGTATGGGGATTAGTGAATGAAGAAGGTAATTCCAGGCCATGGCAGCTCTGCAGGCAGCTCCAGGGAGCGTGCAGCAATTAGAAGTTCATTTTAACTTGTAAGGACGGAGAACAAAGTCGATGGAAAGTTCAGCTCATGCGTTTGCCTTTGGGCAATCTGTGGAACAAGTGGCTAGTAATTTGATGACATACCATTTTTATCCTCATGCCTGGTTCCAAGGCCAGAATCACCTCAATGCTTATAAAGCAGTTCCAAAATATTTATGGGACAAAGAGAGGTTGGGTTCAGAGTTTGCAGTTGGTGGTAAAAGTGTGCTTAGCTCTTCTCTGCTCTACAAAGATTTCTGTAGGAGTTGGTGCGAATTCTACAAAAAGTATGTGACCCACAATGTAGCGTCTCACCAATTCTCTACCTTGTCTAAAGAGCTATTTTAGCATTCTAAGAAAGAGTAATTACAGAAAGTAGTTTGCAAAGTAGCCTGTGTATAATCTGGACCTTGAATCTTCATCACCATGGAGGTCCTGCTGAGTGTAGACAGTTGGGAAGAGGGCATTTTTAGCACCATTTTTATTAGTTCTTAGGGAGTTTTATACAGTGTGTTTTAATTGTATTCGCCCTGCCAACTCCTCCCATTGCCACCCTGTCCATTCCTTCCATCCCTTCTTACCCAGCTTGAGATCCCTTCCTCTTATAACTTACTGAGTCCAGTGTGTGTTAACCAGACGGTCTTGGGGGTGGTACTGACCCTGGTTTGTGACCAGCCTACCAGGGTCACATCTTTAAAGGATGGTCTGCCTCCCTCTCCCAGCAGCCATCAAATATCATAGCTCCTAGGGTAGATTTCATGTCTGTCTGGAAGAAGACTTTTAATCTCCAATAAAAATGAAGGAATATTTGGTGTGATATGCTATTTTCTTGATCACTGTGAATCTCAAGGTTTGGAAGATTTACTTTTTAAACAGATCCCTAGGGTCACAGGAAATCTTATGTTTAGTAGGTTTGAATTAACCCTCTTCCTCCTGTAAGTTGTGGTGTTTTATTACAGAAGTAGATAAGTAACTAAGGCAGCATGGCACAAGGAAGACTGTCCCGGGAGTCAAGATGAACTATTAGGAAAGTTCAGATCGATGGTCAGAAAGATTTTCTAAGAGCAAAACACTTAAAGAGTTTAATCTTCCCAGATGCTGAGAAAAACAACTTACATTCCCTTCCCCCTTGCAGACAAGGTCTCACAAGAACAGCCATGTAGCTCTGGCTGTCCTGGAACTCACTAGATAGACCAGGATGGCCTTGAACTCACAGAAATCCATCTGTCTCTTCCCCCAATGTGCTGGTATTAAAGGTGTGCATCACAATACCTGGACTATTTACAGTCTTAAAAGAAATTACTGTAGCATTCCAATATAAACATGTTTTAGATCACATGGGCCAGGTTATTTTTATTTTTTTTACTTTTTTTTTTATATTGTATTATACCGTTTCTCTCTTGTTTTCCCTCCCTTCAAACTTTCTTATATACCCCTCTTACTCTTTTTCAAATTCATAGTCTCCTCTTTCATTCATTTGGCTTTTTATTAAACCAGTGAGAACGACATATCTTCATAGTGTACAAAAAGATTATTCCACAACATTTCCCTCCTTTTGTCTAAATAAAAAGGAAAGTTTTAACTCTAACATAGTGAAACTATATGCAGTAAGAACAATCATCAAGCAAGAATCACACTCACAATGACCAGTCCACCTGCATTTGGCAATATTTGGAGAAAATACTCTATTACCTATTCTAGCTGATGAATTCAAAGTTTTATACCTAAATAATTTTTTATTATAATTTGTCTTACCATCCTAAAAATATCTTTTTATACCTTAAAACATCTTTTCAGATAAATAACTTAGGCTTTTATATTTTTCAACTTTATAAACTTTACATCTCTTATATAATTTTTTTTCTGAATTTGGTAATAAGGAAAACTGTAACTATAACTATCTAGTCTTCAACTCAGAGACCCAAGAACAATAAAATGTTACTTGAATAAACAGGCAGTGCACAGAAAGAAACTTCCAAAACTAAGAAATGGCAGAGACATTTGGATGCCTGAACAGTCACCCCAAATTTCCTCTATAATATTAGGGCAACCATCTATGTTAGTTCTATGGGCCTAAAATATCTGCAGACTTTTCTGTGAAACAGGAGTTTTTAAAGAATTATCCTACCCTATCTTGTGAAATTTGACAGTTACTTTCTTTTCTGTCCTGCTAGTTCAGTTTGGACAGGATACTTCCAGCAATAGAGGCAAGGGTAGTTTCTTGGCCAAATGGCTAGCTTTTGCCACAAAAAAGTATATTCCACATGGAGTTTCTTTGATGCCCATCAGCCTTTTTGGAAGTAAATTGGTGCTATCAGGAACAGATATGTCTCACTGTCAAGAAAAGTTTTATATTAGTAAAACATCTTAAATGCCATGTTCTATAGATCTTTGAAGTATTTGAAGACTATCTGTGTATCTAAAATGTATCTCTGTTTGACCTTGGAAATATACCTAACATGGCCACAAATTTGATTGTTATAGATGACTAACTAGTAACCTACATTTATTAATTATCTTTTTAATAATTATTATTTAATTTAATAATTGTTAATAATTATCTTATTAATTATCATTTCTATACCACATCCCTTTTTTCTTCAGAAAGAGATCCTTGAATTTAATATCCTTTGTTTAGCTTTCTTTCTTACCATGACCCATAACAATTTTCAACCACCCCTAAATGATGAAAAACATCTACAACCCACCTAACAACCTAAACCGCCCATCCCACCTCTTCAGAATGTGGATGTTGTGTTCTCTGGTCTGTTTCATGTTGTCTGGGGGTGCTTGCATCTTTTGGTGACCTTGAGAAAATTGGGATAATGGTCAAGTCCTGGGAGAGGTAGCTGAGCCATTTGTTGTCCAGTCTCTGTGTAATGGGAAAGTGCAAGGCTTATCTGAAGTCCTAGCTGGAGTATTCTGTGAGGCTGGACCATCTCAGCTAGCAGCTTTGAAATTGTTCTGTATGTAGATTTTGAGGAAACTGTAACTGAGGCATTCTGAGAGATTGGATCATTTGGGCTACTTGTCTTATCTTTATTCATTCTGGTCCTTTTGTTCTGAAATCATATAAACGTTTAAAGGTAGCATACATATCTGTAGTAACACAAGTGTGGAATGTGTTGTGTGTACAAGTCAGCTAAAGATAACTTGATTAGCTATATGTTTGAGCAGGTAAAAGACATCTGTCAACTTTCCAAGTCTATTTGGACCATATAACCAAACTGTCACGAGGACTCTGTAGCCAATAAGATTTATCATATCTGATTCAGTCTTAGAGTTGTTTCCATGTGGAAGGATCAGCATACACGTCACCCGTCCTGTAGTCTTTTCTAGCTTCCTCCCTGTTGTCTGCAGCTAAGATCCTCAGGAGGTCTCCCCTGGTCAAATCTGATCTTTATTAATTTTGAAGAAAACCATAGCTTTTCATTTCCTGTGTAAATAAAAGCTTATCCTCTCTCCCAGTGCAATACATTTTTTGACTTCCATCTTAAAGTTAAGACATCCCTAAAGTATCTTGGCAGGTTTAATTCAGCAGTCCCTCCCACAATACAATGTCTCCCAACAGCTGTCATTTATTCGTCAGCATTGAAAAAATTCACAGTCAACAAAGCAGTATGCAGGATTCAGGTTCCCTGTGATTTATTTCCAATTCGAACATGGCCTTTTTAAAAAAAAAAATAAAATATTACCTTATTTTTTTAAAGATTTTACTTTAGTCAGATTTTTCTTAATTATTCTTAACAGTTTACAATAACTTATTAGCTTTTATAAGGCTAGGGCTTGCTGGGCTAGGGTTTGCATGATCAGGGACTGGGGAACCTAGAGGCATTGCTAGTGACAAGTTAATAGGCACCAGTCATATGTTATCAGAAGGGCCATAAGTTCCTTTTGCCACAGATAAGGAGAATGACTCCCCTTTTCAGCAAGCAGAAGCTTTCTTCATGCCCCTAATAATCTTGTGTATATTGTGAAGATTTGTCAGTCTCATTGGTTTAATAAAAGGCTGAATGACCAATAGATAGGCAGGATTTCTTAGAACATAGGATGCTGGGAAGAAGGGTGGAAACACCAAGGGACTCAGAGCAAGCAGCATGGGCATTACAAAGTAAAGGGAACTGAGCCACATAAAGGAATGTAGATTTAAAAATGAGTTAATTTAAGTCATAAGAGCTAGTTAGAAATAAGCCTAAGTTATCAGCCAAGTTTTCATAATTAATAAGAAGTCTCTGTGTCATTATTTGGGAGCTGGCTGCTGGGACAGAGAAAGGCTTGCAATAAATATCACATGACAATGTTAGTTAATTTGTATAACTTTTTATTTGATTTTGTGTTTTAGGAATTGTCTTATGCTATATAGAGTTCTATGTAGATGATGGGCACTTAAAATATATAGTTTTTTCCCCCTCTTTCTTTTTAAAGCAGAAACACCCACACAGGCTTTCATTTCTAGCCACAAGAAAGAATCAGGTCCCCTCCTAACTTCCTCCCTCAATTCCTTGTCAGATAAAGGACTGGCGAGTACCAGGAGATTGTCCTTGCCTGCCCCTTCAGGCGATTTTAAACTTGGAGGAAGAGGGTGAGAAACAAATAGAGCCCGTGCTCCCTGAGGTGTGAAGGGAGAAGTTAGTGTTAGGTGACTGAGACAGCTCCACTGTGAGAGACTGAGTGCGGAGGGAGAGCCCTCTGGGAGGAAGGTGTTCCAGAACCTGCGTAAGAGTGAGGCTCCTGGAAAAGAAACATTATTCGGTTTTGTGCACGCAGTACCATTCACCGAGGCCACACAGGACCAGAAGTGATTTGAGTTTCTGCTAATGAGAGTAGAGAGAGCTTAAGTCACACATGGCACATCCAGCAGAAACCCTTTAGGGCTCAACTGTTAGTGATGGGGTGGAAATAGTTTAGAGTAGAGGACAATTTAGACACTCACTAAAAAGCTTTGGAAAAAGCACCAACAGATTTAAACTAATCTACAAAAGGTTTAGTTCTCATCAGAACAATGGACAGCATTTTTAAAAAAGGAATTAAAGTCAGTACTTAATGCCAAGTTCAGAGTGCTTAGCATCTGATTTTTTTTTTCAAAATTGCAACACATACAGAGTTCAGGGGAAAAATTAGTCAAAATCACGAGCTCCAAAATGACAGGGTAAAAAATTAGGGATGACCCGAAAACATGATCATAAAAATACTCAATATGATGAACTGGTAAAAAGTAAAATATGAGCGTAATGAGGAGAAGAGGCAACATAAAAAGACAGAGTCCATTACCCAAAATGAGTTTCACATGATGAAGGGGTTAATGACAGGATAGGCCTAGCTGCTGCATAGCTTCTTCTGGGGAGACTGTAGAATATCTCTTTACCTCAGGTTGGACACCAATAGAACAGAGGAATTATTTGTCCCTGAGTTTATCCAGATTATATAAAGGGGTCATGGGAGAAGGTTGACATCGTACAGGACCACGGCTAACTCAGGGATATCC
This sequence comes from Alexandromys fortis, assembly GCF_014885135.2. Taxonomy (NCBI): domain Eukaryota; kingdom Metazoa; phylum Chordata; class Mammalia; order Rodentia; family Cricetidae; genus Alexandromys; species Alexandromys fortis. The sequence continues at coordinate 16,191,511 of NW_026067905.1, forward strand.
ACATCACCAAAATGTCTCATCCTTTGTTCATGATAGTGCATGCAAGCCGTGTCACCGGAGTCCCGACACCAGGCAATCTGGACACTAGAGTCCACCACGTGCAACTAGGGCAGGGATTCCTTGTGTTTTGTGAGGGGTCAGGAAGGTATGTGAGTGTTGGAATCTCAGGTGAGGGTCCGCCGACATCCTCTGCTCTGAGGGAATGACCTAGGCCAGACCTCATGAGAGTTTCTCGTAAGTTATCACAGCTGCTCTGATTTCCAGAACATCAGGGCCCTCATCGTGCCCAGAGGGCAGAGTTCTACAGTGATGTCAGTGATGTCGCAAAGATGCTTGGAGGCTCAACAACAGAGCATCACACGTGACTCTTCCTTATAGACAAAAAAAAAAAAAAAAAAAAAAAAGGCTAGAGAAAGCAGTGAATTGCTGAGGCAATGGAAAAGGGAGAAGCAGAAGAACAGGAAAAATGCTCAAACAAATGGCCAAATATTTTTCCAAATTTTGTAAAGAAGACCACACCAAAAAAATCACAGTCAAACCACAACTGTTCACTTCCTGTGTAAACAACTTTGTGAAACTAGATGGAGAAAAGAGGGTATGCTTTATGCAGAGAGGGAGAGAAGAATTTCGACATCTTTTCTACTTCCCAAAGGAGTGCGAGTTAGAAAACAATGAAAGTTCTTTAAAGTACTGGAAAGATTCTTACCAATCTAAAATTCTGCACCCAACACCTTGTAGAGATGGAAGTGAAATAAAACACTTTCTCCAGAGCAATGAAACTATGAAAGCTTGTAGCCTGTGCACAAGATATAAGGGGGCCAGGCATGGAGGTCCTGGCTGTAATTCCTGTTTTTGAGGGGCAGAGGCAGGAGGATCAGGAGTTCAAGACCAGGCTCCACTATAGGAGACCCAGGCTCAAGAAAGAAAGAAGGAAAGAGAGAGAGACAGAGAGAGAGAGAGAGAGAGAAAGAGAGAGAGAGAGAGAATAACAAAAACCAAATTGATACGTTAAAGGAAATTCTTAAAACAAGAAAAATAACTGGTGAAAATGTGAATGCACACATGTGAGTTAAATGTTCTATGCTCAATGGGACTCTGAAAATGACAAATATGTGGGTAGATATCAAGGACTCTTACTGTTGTTTAGCATTTATTTAAATGTAATTGATCACTTAAATGTAAAGTTAAAAACAATATATTGTGGGATCTATAACATAGAAAATTGAAAATTGCATGGCATCATTAGTGCAAAATGCAGGAGACTGGAAGGAAGTATACATCTATGAAAATACTCATATATAAGAAGTATGCCCAAAGTGGGCAAACTAGAGAAGAGCAATATAAACCATAGGTTAATCATTTAAAATAGAGTATAGGTAATAAACCAATCATATTGTGATTGAAAAATAGTTAATGAAAGAGAAGAGAGGGGCTGGGAGATGACTCAGTTAGTGGTGTGCCTATTTCACAGGTGTGAGGACTCGGGTTGGATCCTTGGTACCCAAGTAAAATGTAGGGAGTGGTGGCATGTATCTGTAACTTCAGTGCTTGGGGGACAGATGCCTGAGGTTCAGGGACCAACCAGTTTAACTAAGTGAGTGAGATCCAGGTTCAAGATGCAAGATCGTGTCTCGAGATAAGATGAAGTCGGGGGCTGAAGAGTTGGCTCAGCTGCTGAGACTTCTTACAGAGTTCATCACCAGCAATGGCGCTGGGTAGCTCACAGATGCTGAACTAACTACAGCTCCAGGGGACCTGAAACCATCTGGGCTCTGTAAGCACCTCACTTGTGTGCACGCGCGCGCATGCGCACGCGCACAGACACACATACTTAAAAAGAAATCTTCAAAAAGCATACATATGTGTGTGTTTTAAAAAGTTAAGGTGGGATGAAGCCTACTTGATCATAATGGATTTTTTTTTAAGATTTATTTATCAATTATGTATACAGTTTTCCCTGCATGTATGCTGCAAGCCAGAAGAGGGCACCAGATCTCATTACAGATGGTTGTGAGCCACCATATGGTTGCTGGGAATTGAACTCAGGACCTCTGGAGGAACAGTCAGTGCTCTTAACCTCTGAGCCGTCTCTCCAGCACTGGATAATTTTTTTGATGTGCTCTTAGATTCAGTTTGCCAGTATTTTATTGAGGATTTTTGCATCGATGTTCTTGAGCAAGATTGGTCTGTAATTCTCTTTCTTGGTTGAGTCTTTGTGTGGTTTTGGTATCAGGGTAACTGTAGCATCATAAAAAGAGTTTTGCAATGACTCTTCTGTTTCTATTATGTGAAATACATTAAGGAGTAAAGGTATCAGCTCTTCTTGGAAGTTCTGGTAGAATTCTGCATTAAAACCATCTGGCCCTGTGCTTTTTTTGGTTGGGGGGTTTTGTATGACAGCTTCTACTTGGGGGAGTGGGAGGGTTGAGATGGAGGAAGGGCGGATAAAGGAGCAGGGAAGAAGATTATCTTCTTTAAGGGAACATTTTAGTGTTGGCAAGAGACTTGGCTCTAGAGGGGATCCCAGGTGTCCACAGGGATGTCCCTTGCTAGGTCCTTGGGCAGCAGAGGAGAGGGTGCCTGAACTGGCCTTGTCCCATAGTCACACTGAATATCACCATAGAACCTTCGTCCTGCAATGGATGGAGATAGAGACAGAGTCCCTCATCAGAGCACTGGACTGAGCTCCCAAGGTCCAGTTGAAGAGCAGAAGGAGGGAGAAGATGAGCAAGGAAGTCAGGACCGTGAGGGGTTGTTCTACTCACTGAGACAGTGTGCCTGATCAAATGGGAGCTCACCAAAACCAGCTGGACTGGCACTGAATGAGCATGCGATCAAACCGGACTTTCTGAATGTGGCTGTAAATGGGGGCTGACTTGAGAAGCCATTGATAAAGGCACTAGGACTTGTTTTTACTGCATGTTCTGGCTTTTGGGGACCCTAGTCTATTTGGGTGCACACCTTCCTAGGCCTGGATGGAAGGGGGAGGGCCTTGGACTTCCCATAGGGCAGGGAACCCTACCTTCTCTTAAGACTAGAGGGGGATGGAAGACGGGGAGTTGGGGAATGGAAAGGGAATGGGAGGAGGGGAGGAAGTGGAAATTTTTGAATGGAAAAATAAAAATATAAAAAAAGAGAAAAAAGTTAAGGTGGGGATCTATCAAAGAAGATATCTCTTGGTGATGCTAGTCTCCAAGTATGCATCCACTCCTGTGCTCACACCCACAGGAACATGTAGTAACCCTCCCACACATAAACCAAAATACAATTTAGGCTTAACAGAAAGTGCACACAATATTTGTGAAATTCAGCTGGAAGGGAAGTTTCTAGGCTTAAACGTTTACATCAGAACATAAGACAACTCTACAAGCAACAGCCTACGCATCCCCATTACACTAAAAAACAGAAGTGCAGACAACTCTCAAATAGAGGGAAATGGTAACAGGGTAGAAGGAGTTTTAGTGACTTTGGAAGCTTGTTCTGTGAAACTCTCAGGATAATACCCTCATGCTTCTGCTCTGAGATTGATAACAAGCTAATTTGTATTGGAGCATAGATGCCTGAATTGGTAGAAACTGTCTTGACAAAGAATTAAAGAAGAGGAGTTACTAACTTTAGATCTTACACTGCTGTAGTGATCAAGTCAGTGTGTTTTGGCACAAATTTGACAGACTCAATGAACACAACAACATTCAGAAATAGACCCATACATATTAAAATTGATTTCTACTGAAGATAGTAGGCAATTCAACATAGAAGGTATTACCCTTCCAATAAATGCTCTGGAACAACTTATCTGTGTAGGAAAAATACAGAACCTGATTTTATCTTACTCAAGTTATCTCCAAAGTCTCTGTCCTGGTTAGCTTGTCAACTTGACACAGCCTGGAGTCATCTGGGAAAACCCTCAACTGAGGAACTGGCTGATCAGCTTGGCCTGTGAGCAGGACTGTGAGGGGGTTCTCTTCATTGTTAACTGATGGAGGAGAAGCCAGCCCAGGGTGGGCAGCTACATCATCCCTATTGTGAGGGGGTTCTCTTCATTGTTAAATGATGGAGGAGAAGCCAGCCCAGGGTGGACAGCTGCATCATCGCTACGCAGGTGGTTTTTGAGATGGCTAAGCAGGAGCTTGTGAGTGACCCAGAGAGCTAGCTTGTAAGCAGTGTACCCATGGCTCCTGGCTTGACTTCTCTCAATAATGGATTATCATCACCTGGATGTGTAAACCAAATAAATCCTCTCTTTTCCATGTTTCTCTTGGCCAGAGTGTTTTATCACAGCAGCAGAATAAAACTAGAATAGCCCCAAATATGAATGGTAAAGTGATAGAACTTCCCAGAAGAAACATTGTCACCTCTGTGTAGACAAAGATTTGGTAGCAAGAACCCCAAAAACCAGGAACATAAAAGAAAAATGTTGTAATTTGGAACATATTAACAATTTAAAAGTAATGTTTTTGGAGCTGGAGAGATGGTTCAGCAGTTAAGAACTCTGCTGAAGAGGTTGTGGAGAAAGGGGTACACTCATCCATTGCTGGTGGGAATGCAAACTTGTGCAACCACTTTGGAAAGCAGTGTGGCGGTTTCTCAGGAAATTCGGGATCAACCTACCCCTGGACCCAGCAATACCACTCTTGGGACTATACCCAAGAGATTCCCTAGCATACAACAAAAGTATATGCTCAACTATGTTCATAGCAGCATTGTTTGTAATAGCCAGAACCTGGAAACAACCTAGATGCCCTTCAGTGGAAGAATGGATGAAGAAAGTATGGAATATATACATATTAGAGTACTACTCAGCAGTAAAAAACAAGGACTTCTTGAAGTCTGCAGGCAAATGGATGGAAATAGAAAACACTATCCTGAGTGAGGTAAGCCAGACCCAAAAAGAGGAACATGGGATGTACTGACTCATATTTGGTTTCTAGCCATAAATAAAGGACATTGAGCCTATAATTCGTGATCCTAGAGAAGCTAAATAAGAAGGGGAACCCAAAGAAAAACATGTAGGCATCCTCCTGAATATTAACCTTCATCAGGCGATGAAAGGAGACAGAGACAGAGACCCACATTGGAGCACCGGACAGAAATCTCAAGGTCCAAATCAGGAGCAGAAAGAGAGAGAGCACGAGCAAGGAACTCAGGACCGCGAGGGGTGCACCCACACACTGAGACAATGGGGATGTTCTATCAGGAACTCACCAAGGCCAGCTGGCCCGGGTTTGAAAAAGCATGGGATAAAACCGGACTCACTGAACATAGTGGACAATGAGGGCTACTGAGAACTCAAGAACTATGGCAATGGGTTTTTGATCCTACTGCACGTACTGGCTTTGTGGGAGCCTAGGTAGTTTGGATGCTCACCTTAGTAGACCTGGATGGAGGTGGGTGGTCCTTGGACTTCCCACAGGGCAGGGAATCCTGATTGTTCTTTGGGCTGACGAGGGAGGGGGACTTGATTGGGGAAGGGGGAGGGAAATGGGAGGCGGTGGCGGGGAGGAGGCAGAAATCTTTAATAATAATAAAAAAAAAAGAACCCTGGCTGCTCTTACGAACACCCACATGGCAACTCACAACCATCTGTAACTCCAGCCCCAGGGGATCTGATTCCCTCTTCTGGCCTCCTTGGGCACTGCACATGAGGTGTGTAAACATGCGTGCAGGCAAAACACTGATACACATATAAATACATTTTGAAAAATTAATGTTCTAAACAAAACAACAGTAAGAAAATGCAAGTACAAAGGTGGAACTCAGACTGCCAGTAAGCGTGTGTGTGTGTGCACGTGTGTGTGTGTTTGTATGTGTGTGTGTGTGTGTGCATGTAACGAACCCTTTTCTGTCTTACCAGCTCCCAAATAATGACATGGAGACTTCTTATTAATTGTGAAAGTTTTGGCCTATAGCCCAGGCTTATTCCTAACTCTTATAACTTAAATTAACCCATTTATATTAATCTACATTCTGCCACTTGGCTCATAACTGTTACTTCTCCTGCACATCCTGCTTGCTCTGCTTCTCCTGGCATTTCCCCACGCCTCGATTCTCCTCCCCTTCTCTCTCTCAGCCCAGAAGTCCCACCTATACCACCTGCCTAGCTACTGGATGTTCAACTTTTGTTACACCAGTCACAGCAGTACATCTTCACACAGTGTACAAATATCCCACAGTATGTATGTAGTTCATTTTCTATGTTACTTTGTAAGGACGACTTACTCCTTTTCTCTTTGCTGTGTCAGAATTCCTGAGCAAAGCAACTTAAGGAAGAAAGGCTTTCTTCTGTTTCTCAGCTCAAGGCCCACTATGGTGGGGGAGACAAGGTGATAGGCACTCCAGACAGCTTGTTCCTTCTCTTCTGTAGTCATTAGGCAGAGATGGATGACTTCTGGTGCTCACTTCGCTGTTTCTCCTTTTTACTCAATCTGATACCCACCCACGGAATGCTGTCACACCCATTTAGTGCTAACTCAACTTAGGAACTTCTCTATAGACTTGACCTTCATAGACTGCTAGGTGATTTTAGATCCTGTCAAGTTGACTGTCAATATTAACCATCACAAAGTCATGTCTAGAATACATACCAAACTCTGAAGTCATTGACAGAGCCAATAAAAAGCCAGGCAGTGCTGGCACATGCCTTTAATCCCAGCACTTGGGAGGTAAAGATAGGTGGATCTCTGGGAGTCTGAGGCTAACCTGTTCTACATAGTTAGTTTCAGGACAGACATAGCTACACAGAGAAATCCTGTTTTGAAAACAACAACAACAACAACAACAGCAAAAACCTAGCAAAAAAGTCAGTGAAAAGTGATAATTTGAATACATTCTTTTTATTATTATTATTTTATGTGCATTGGTACTTTGCCATGGGTGTCAGGTCCTCTGAAACTGAAGTTACAGGTAGTTTTGAATTGCAATGTGGGTGCTGAGAATTGAACCCGGATCCTCTGGAAGAGAAGTCAGTGCTCTTAATTGCCAACCCATCTCTTCAACACCCTATTTTTATTGTATTTTTTGTATTTATTTTTATTGTATGTGCATTAGTGTTCTGCCTGCATGTATGTCTGTGTAAGGATGTCAGATCCCTGGAACTGGAACTATAGACAGTTGTGAGCTGCCATGTGGGTGCTGGGAATTGAACCTGGGTCCTTTGGAAGAGCAGCCAGTACTCTTAACCTTTGAACCATTTCTCCAGTCCTTGAATATATTCTTCACCAAGGGAGATATATTGGGGGTTCAATATCATTTGTCATCAGAGAAATGAATTATAGCCACAATGTGATGCTACCACAGGTTTATTAGATTAGAATGGGTCACTTTGAAAGGCTGAAATGAACACATTTTGATAAAAGATACAGAATAACTCGTGCACTACATACAGGAGTATGAAATTGTACCAGAACCACTTGAGTGGATTGTGTCCGTAGTTTCTTATAAGTTAAATATGCACCTACCATCTCATCCAAAAATTCCATTCTTAGATGTTTATGTAAGGGAACTGAAAACATGTGCCCATGTGAAAAAGTGTGCACAAACAGTCCTCTCACTTCCAAGGAACCACCCTGGAAACAGCACAAATGTCTATTAACAGGTGGATGTATAAATAAGACATTTAACAATGGAATATCACCCCACAATGTGGATGAATCTCAAAAGACAAGCTGTAACTGAAGAAGCCAGGAAGCAAGAGGAGACATTGTAGGAATGTTCAGAAAAACTCTGGGAAAAATCTTAACATAGGCTCAGGAAGGAAGTCCATGGTTGCCTGGGGCTGAGAATGGCGTAACTTCAACTGGGAGTCTATGGTTGCCTCAGGGTAAGAATAGGGTAACATCAGCTGGGACAGGTGGTAAGTGTTCTCTTTCTTGATCTCACTCCCAGAAACAAAGGAGTATACATTTGTCAGAACTCATGAACTGTGCTCCTAAGATGAGATTTGTGTCTTATGGCTCACTTACACATTTCCACAGTGGTGTGGGACCTCGGAGGTGATAATTGCATTTTCTTTGAAAGCCTATCAGTGGTTAAAGGCATATGCTTTGGAATCAGAGTGATTTGGAATGGAATTCTGGTTATGTTATTGACTGTGTTGGGTCAGAATCAATATGAGGTGCCATAAGGTCAAGGGTCATGGAGTCACACAGGTGCTTACTAAGCATTAGTGCTTGTGTTGCAGAGGGATAACAGGGATAAGAGGAGGGTTCTGGATGGGAGTGACCATATGCACCACGGGAGGGCACAATTTCAGAATAAGGCAGTGTATGTGGGGAGGGGAGTTGGAACAGCGTAGAGGAGAGCTTATGATCTGAAGGGTGGGATGGGGTCACACCATGAAGGACTGTGCTGAGAACCCTGGGCCCTGCCGTGTGGTCGGACATTCCTGCTGCAGGTTCCTAAGCAGGGCAGTGGCGTGTGAGAGGGCTCTGGGAAGATGCCTCTGATGACACTGGAGGAAAAGGAAGAAGGGGGAGGTCAGTCCCATGGCTGTGGCAGGAGCTCGGCTCAGAGACAGTGGAGGTGTGTGCGAGGATAGTTCTCAAGTGCAGAGACGGCCTAGTCTGGATGCCCTTCAGGAGAGGAATCAGCAGAGTGTGGTGGTATTGGACAAGGGGCTCCATGACCTGAGCCCTGAAGAGGATCGTCCTGAAAAGTCCAGCTTGGGTGCCGGGGGACGGCGTGGTAGGTCACAGAAACAGGACAGACACGAGGAAGAAGTTATTTTATGAGTTAAAACAGTGGCTTCTTTGTGTGGAGAAGGCAGTGGCTTTGAAAGTGTTGGCATACTTATTCTTAATATACATTTTTTGAGTATTCTCCAATACATTTAACTATTTATATGTTAATAATATGCATGCAACAATCTAATATTCATATGCATTATAAGACATCCACAAAGAAGAAAAATCAGATGAAATCAGAGACATACATGAACCAACATTGGAAATCCGCCCCCACAAAGCACCAGGACATAGTCTTGAGTATCAAGAGGGCCAGGTCACCTGCAGTCCTGCAGAGGGAGGTGCCGGGGTGCCTTCTCCTGGGGAAAGCACTTTCGTCCTTACTTATTCTTTATTTTCTTAAAAGTGTTTTTTCTGAGTTTATGCTAAGAAGGGGCATATTTGTGAAACTTTCTTAGTATTCATGGTACCGTACTCTAGAAGGTCATTGTAATTCAGAGAAGCAAGTTTTAATTTTCCTGGCACAAACTTTGGCTATGACATGAAGCACCCTTCCACCTCAGAATCTCTGGTCACGAGTAGCAGCAGGTAGGGCTTCTCTACTGGGAGTCCCAGCCCAGGAAAACCTGGAGAGAGCTGCTTACAGGGTTGGGCCAGCACAGAGGAGTCCATGACCTCTCTCTCTCTCCTCCCTTAAGATAATAGGAGTACACTCATTACTCTGACAGCTCAGAGCAAAACACAGGACTCTACATTAAAAAAATAAGTGTCGCCACTAATGCACTACTGCAGTTATTCAAGGCTCTGCCTTTCTATTGCAGTTTCTTTGTGGTTTTGTGAGGCCAGTTGTGACAGTCTGCTATGCATAGGGGGCTACTGCTGCCAGGTTTTAGTTCCGAGTGTACAGAGGAGAATTTTGACTAATTGGTCCAGTAGGAACTGGAGTGGGATCTGAACAACTCTGGGGGTCTGTGGCAAGGAAATGGGGAGACTTCAGCCTTCCTCCAGGCAGCCTTCTGACAGATTGCCAGGCGGACTTAATCAATGCATTTCTGCCTCAGATAAGACCTGAGAACTGATTGGTCCAGATTCCATTATACCTCATGCTGTCTGTGGTACTATATACACAAAACCATGAGCCTGAAATTCCTTTTAAGGGCATAGAACAGAAGAAAACATAGCATGAAACTCTACACCTTCTTTTGGTCCAGACTGCAGCGAGGAAGAGAAGGAGTGGGTAGATGGTTGGCTTGCTGACATCTGCTTAAGCTTAGCTGGTGTGTGAATGGACCTCAGGTCTCTGTGAGGCTAGCACTGCAGATCTCTGGAATCCAGAGTCAGTGGTGAGCACAGCTGGAGCCAAGGCCTGGTGAATCACAAGCCTGTCCCCCCGCAGAAGTGTGGGGAAAGGAGAAGTCAGTGGGTATTGTAATAGGTGCCACATGTGGCTTGAAGAAAGACTTCAAACGATTCGATTTGCAGATCATGTCATTCTGTAGTGAAACTTTACATTCGTGAGTAAGGAGCAAAAGGCCAGCTGTCAAGACTCTGCTTCTGTTTCCGGACTCTGTCGTGGTGGTGTGCACTGTTTATTTTGCCGTGGAAGGGGAGGGTCAGGAAGGCTGACAGAGCCAGGGATGGGGAGGGGCGGGCGGAGTGAACCTGAAGAGAGCGTGGTAGATGCAGTGGCCCAGAGGAGAAGAGCACCTTTCCCTGCTGCCCTATTGAAGGGAGTCAGGACTTTTCGTTAAGTGAGAAAGTTACAAGGTCAACAGTTAGAGTTGCTGTCATTGTTATTAACCTTTTCTTTTAGTTTACCAGGCACATGTTTCATTAATTGCATTCAAAAACATACGTACATTATCATACTTCGCTTTTTCTCTGTCTCTCTCCCAGGCTGACCTTGCACACACCCTCCCCCCCACCTTGGGAGTCTTTCTTAATAGTCTGCCCTTCTGTTCAAGCTGCAGCTTCCGAGTCCATTGCCCCCATCCCATCCCTTAAGCTTTCTTCCTCCCCTCTCACTTTCTCCTTTGAACTTTCCTGTCACACCCGCTTTTGAAATCTAGATTCTGGAAATGAGAAAAAAACACTGTATCTGTTCTTGTGAGTATGGTTCATTTTGATTAACATAACAACTTTCTGTTCTATTTTCCTGAAAAAGTCATGACTTCATTTTCTTCTTTCCTGTGTCTGTGCACTGGACTTTCTTCCCAGTCATCTGTGGGTGGCCATCTAGGCTGGTTCTGTTTCCTGGCAATTGTGACCCGTGTCGCAATAAATATGGATGTGCAAGTCTCTTTGTGGTGTGTTGACTTTGGGCTCTGCGGACATGTTCTCAGAAGTCGTACATTTGGGTTACATTGTAGTTTTACCTGTAGTTTCTTTAGGATCTCCCGTACTGATGTTCGCAGTGGCTGTTGGAGCCTACATTCTGACTAGCGATGACGTGTAGACTCTCCTTTCGCTGCATCGTTGCCAGTGTTTGCTGTGGTTTTCTGCCTGTTAGCCACTCTGACAGACTGAGATGGACTCTCAAGACAGTTTTTTATTTTCCTTTCCCTGGTGACAAAGGATGTTACATACTTTCCCAAGTAGTTCTTCTTTTTGAGAACCATCTCAATTCAATAGCCCATTTTCTGACTAATGATTCGTTCTTTTGGTGTTTAATTGTTCCCGTTCTTTATGTATCCTGTCTATTAATCCCCTCTCTGTTCTCCAGTAGGCTGCTCCTCGCATTGCTGATTGTTTCCTTTTCAAAGCCCCAAATTAACCACAATTCTGTGGCAAGCGAAGGTCACAGAAAGGTGGTGTAAGAATAGAATTGTTCTGAGTCAGACAGATCTATTTTCAAATCTGGGCTCTGCTGTTGACCTTGGATAGGTCACTCGAGTTCTCTGAGCTCCAGTTTCACTGTAAGAAGGAATCGCTCCCTACTGTAGAGAGTGGTCTGTGTAGAAACTTCCAGCACCTCTCCTGCTTTCTGAAACGTGTCTCCTCCTCATATGCATGTGGACTGTTCATTGATTGTGTTTAAGAGACCTCACCACTCTTATTTACTTTTGGTTTTCCCTGTATTGTACACACCTGGAGTGAGGACTGGTCAGTGGCTAAGGAAATGGCGTGTCTCCTCCTTCCCTCCCATGCGCTGCATCTAACCAGCTGCATGCTGCATGCTGGTCAAATGCAGTTTCAGCATGGCCCTGAATGTTTGCCCTCTTGAAGCTGGAAGCCAGATAGTGCAGCCAGGAAACAGGCAGTTCAATCTCAATCTATATTCACAAAGTTGCTGTTAAGTATTTAGACTCACTGGGCAGTGGCACATGCCTTTAATCCCAGTATCAGGAAGCAGAGACGGGCGGACCTCTGTGAGTTCAAGGCCAGCCTGGTCTACAAGAGCTAGATTCAGGACGGGCTCCAAAGCTACATAAAAACAAAGGAAAACAACAACAATAACAACAGAATTTAGAATCCAGAAATGTTCTCTTTTGGTTTTACTTTGGTTTACTGGAAATAGCAAGATCAGTCTGTGGTGCTGAGAAAACTGAAGAGGAGTAGAAAGGCCTTTGTATTACTGTGATAAAAGCATGCTGGGAATGAAGGATTTGTCTCAGTTCATGGTTTCAGGGTATATGTTCATCGTGGCAGGGAAGGCATGACGGTGGCTGTTATATCACGTCCACAGTCAGGAAGCAGAGTGAATGTAAGTGATGAGCTGGTTCCTCTTCGGTCCCTTCTTGGTCCATGTGAAGCTGCAGCCTGTCGGATGATGCCATCCCATATTCAGCTTGGGTCTTCCCTCTGCAGCTGGACTGCTCTGAAATACCATCACAGACGTGCCTCGAGGTGTGCCTCCATGGAGAGTCAGAGCCCAGCCAAACTGACTGTGGAGATTAACCATCACAGTCCTGTAAGGATTAAGGAGGGGCAGCCAACAGAAAGAAAAGAAACTGCAACCTAGGAAATGAAATGGTGCTGGGGAATGAAAGGCTTTCCCTTCAGACAGACCCTGGAATGCATTTCATGTGGATGGTGAGACAAACCCCACATTCCACTGGCTTCTCGTTTGCTGTATAGAAACTGAGGCGTTTTGCAGTTTGGTTATCAAATACTCTATGCATGTGGAAAATGGGCCAATTAGACCAGAGCAACATCTGTCCAAGCCCTTACCCTAGTGAAAACATAATCCAGGATTAACCAGTCCTGCAGATGTGCACAAGTAATTGACTGCAGCATTTGAGAGGACGGTGCTGGCTGGTGCCACCCTGAAGGCTGACGAGAAGTCCAGGCATGGGCCTGCTGGGAATGTGTGCAGCTTTAAAGAAAAAATTCAATTCTTATTCAATATCTGTTTAATATATTCCAGCAAGTCTTCCCCATAGGCAGAAGTCTTGAAACATTCTCGACTCTTCTTTTATAAAGTGCTTTTCGAAACATATTTTGACCATCTGTTTAAAATTTGAGAACCAAATTTAGTTTTGGGTTGTTTCATTTAGACTTAAGAGGCTTTTGTTGTTGTTGTTGTTTACGTCAAAACAATATATTTTATCTTTAATGGATGTAGAGTTTAAATTTTTACAATTTCTCTGCCCAATATGCACAAGAACACTGGGGACATTGCCCACAGTACAGTGCATCCATGTAGGGCTTGAAGTAAGAGGGAAAAGGAGCCTGTAGGATGAAAAAACTTGCAGTATTAATTTTTAAAGGTTTATTTATTTTTATTTATGTGTGTGGATATTTTGCCTGTACATATAACTGTGTATCATGGATGCCTGGTGCCCCCGGAGGTCAAGACAGTGCTTCAGTTCCCCCGGAATTGGAGGTACGGACAGTTGTGAGTCACCAGGCCCTCTGGAAGAGCAGCCAGTGCTGGTAACCTCTGGGCCATCTCTCCAGCCCACGTTGCAGTATTCTTAGTTCAGCTCACTAAAAGACAAATGAGAGTCTCATCAAAGAGAGACTGCATTTCCAAGATATGCAAAGCATAATTCAAATCATGATACAGCATTTTCTGATGAAAATGTAATGATATGATATATGGCAAATTCATAATTTAAAAAAATGTAAAAAAAAGAATTCTGTTAAGCTGTGACCTTGGTGAGGTGGTTCAGTGGGTAAAATGCTTCTGCACAGCACGCTGACTTCAGTTCAGTTCCTAGAACCCCTTGGGGGAGGAGGAAACCGACTCCTAAAAGAAATTTGTCTTCTGATTCTAAAGCCTCAGTGTGGCATGTTTACACACACACACACACACACACACACACACACACACACAGCCTACCTTAACTTCATTGGTGTTCTTCATGCCCTGGCCATGCAAGGTGTGAGCAGATAGCCTTAGAAGACCTAGGCAACAGGCAGGCTCAGCATCACCGTTGATAGAAGCTCCCTTATTTTACTGTGGCATAGCATTCCTGCATTTACCCGGGCTGTTGAGTGTTTGATCCCATTGAGGATGGGCTTCCAACTAAAGTTAGATCAGATGGAAGTCTCCAAACCAAGGAAGTTTAAAGTCCAAGTTAGTAGATGAGCTTACTCCAGCACAACATCTCAGACCTCCTCCCTGGGGTGGTTGTGGGACCCAGTCTTAGATTTATTCCTCTTCTAGGGACCAGGGTCAGGAAAGCATCAACACATTCACATGGAGATTCTCTGCCAAGTGCCGTTTCTTAGAGCTGGTGATTATCTTATGGCTGGGTCCTGGGCATCACTAACTGGGTATTCCATTAGCACATATTGGAAGCTAGTGAGTGAGTGCTGTGTGGGGGGCACAGTGTTGTCAGGTCAAATGAAGAGGGCTGCAGTTAGCAGCACATGATTTACTGTGTGTCCTTACTACCTGGAGGTTCTGAGCACAGACACAGGCTGTTTGAGAAGCGGCTCCCTCCTCGTACCTCTCCCAGAAGGGTTCTTTTTTTTTGGGGGGGGGTTCATTTTTTTAATTAATTAATTTATTTATTTATTTATTAAAGATTTCTGTCTCTTCCCCACCACCGCCTCCCCTTTCCCTCCTTCTCCCCCCATCAAGTCTCCCTCCCTCGTCAGCCCAAAGAGCAATCAGGGTTCCCTGCCCTGTGGGAAGTCCAAGGACCACCCACCTCCATCCAGGTCTAGTAAGGTGAGCATCCACACTGCCTAGGCTCCCACAAAACCAATAGGTGCAGTAGGATCAAAAACCCATTGCCATTGTTCTTGGGGTCTCAGTAGTCCTCATTGTCCGCTATGTTCAGCGAGACCGGTTTTAACCCAGGCTTTTTCAGACCCAGGCCAGCTGGCCTTGGTGAGTTCCCGATAGAACATCCCCATTGTCTCAGTGTGTGGGTGCACCCCTCGCGGTCCTGAGTTCCTTGCTCGTGCTCTCTCTCCTTCTGCTCCTGATTTGGACCTTGAGATTTCAGTCCGGTGCTCCAATGTGGGTCTCTGTCTCTGTCTCCTTTCATCGCCTGATGAAGGTTAATATTCAGGAGGATGCCTATATGTTTTTCTTTGGGTTCTCCTTCTTATTTAGCTTCTCTAAGAACCCGAATTATAGGCTCAATGTCCTTTATTTATGGCTAGAAACCAAATATGAGTGAGTACATCCCATGTTCCTCTTTTTGGGTCTGGCTTACCTCACTCAGGATAGTGTTTTCTATTTCCATCCATTTGCCTGCAAACTTCAAGAAGTCCTTGTTTTTTACTGCTGAGTAGTACTCTAATATGTATATATTCCATACTTTCTTCATCCATTCTTCAATTGAAGGGCATCTAGGTTGTTTCCAGGTTCTGGCTATTACAAACAATGCTGCTATGAACATAGTAGAGCATATACTTTTGTTGTATGATAAGGCCTCTCTTGGGTATATTCCCAAGAGTGGTATTGCTGGGTCCATGGGTAGGTTGATCCCGAATTTCCTGAGAAACCTCCACACTGCTTTCCAGAGTGGTTGCACAAGTTTGCATTCCCACCAGCAATGGATGAGTGTACCCCTTTCTCCACAACCTCTCCAGCAAAGGCTATCATTGGTGTTTTTGATTTTAGCCATTCTGACAGGTGTAAGATGGTATCTTAAAGTTGTCTTGATTTGCATTTCCCTGATCGCTAAGGAAGTTGAGCATGACCTTAGGTGTCTTTTGGCCATTTGAACTTCTTCTGTTGAGAGATCTCTGTTCAGCTCAGTGCCCCATTTTATAATTGGGTTGATTAGCCTTTTACGGTCTAGTTTCTTGAGTTCTTTATATATTTTGGAGATCAGACCTTTGTCAGTTGCGGGGTTGGTGAAGATCTTCTCCCAGTCAGTGGGTTGCCTTTCTGTCTTAGCAACAGTGTCCTTTGCTTTACAGAAGCTTCTCAGTCTCAGGAGGTCCCATTTATTCAATGAGGCCCTTACTGTCTGTGCTGCTGGGGTTATACGTAGGAAGTGGTCTCCTGTGCCCACGTGTTGTAGAGTACTTCCCACTTTCTCTTCAATCAGGTTCAGTGTGTTTGGACTGATATTGAGGTCTTTCACCCACTTGGACTTGAGTTTTGTGCATGGTGATAGATATGGGTCTATTTTCATTCTTCTACAGATTGACATCCAGTTTTGCCAGCACAATTTGTTGAAGATGCTCTCTTTTTTCCATTGTATACTTTTAGCTCCTTTATCGAAAATCAGGTGTTCATATGTTTGTGGGTTAAAGTCAGGGTCTTCTATTCGATTCCATTGGTCGACTTCTCTGTTTTTATGCCAATACCAAGCTGTTTTCAATACTGTAGCTCTGTAATAGAGTTTGAAGTCAGGGATGGTAATGCCTCCAGACGTTCCTTTATTGTATAAGATTGTTTTGGCTATCCTGGGTTTTTTGTTTTTCCATATAAAGTTGATTATTGTCTTCTCCAGATCTGTGAAGAATTTTGATGGGATTTTGATGGGGATTGCATTGAATCTATAGATTGCTTTTGGTAGAATTGCCATTTTTACTATGTTGATCCTCCCAATCCAAGAGCAAGGGAGATCCTTCCATTTTCTGGTGTCCTCTTCTATTTCTTTCTTCAAAGACTTGAAGTTCTTGTCAAATAGATCTTTCACTTCCTTGGTCAGGGTTACCCCAAGATATTTTATGCTCTTTGTGGCTATCGTGAAAGGTGATGCTTCTGTGATTTCCCTCTCTGTTTCCTTATCCTTAGTGTATAGGAAGGCAACTGATTTTTTGGAGTTGATCTTGTATCCAGCCACGCTACTAAAGGTGTTTATCAGCTGTAGGAGTTCTTTGGTAGAATTTTTGGGGTCGCTTATGTATACTATCATGTCATCTGCAAATAACGAAAGCTTAACTTCTTCCTTTCCAATACGAATCCCCTTGATCCCCTTATGTTGTCTTATTGCTATTGCTAGAACTTCAAGCACTATATTGAAGAGGTATGGAGAGAGTGGACATCCTTGTCTTGTTCCTGATTTTAGTGGGATGGCTTTGAGTTTTTCTCCATTTAATTTAATGTTAGCTGTCGGTTTGCTGTAGATAGCTTTTATTATATTTAGGTATGACCCTTGTATCCCTATTCTCTCCAAGACCTTTATCATAAAGGGGTGTTGAATTTTGTCGAATGCTTTTTCCGCATCTAATGAAATGATCATATGGTTTTTTTCTTTCAGTCTATTTATATGGTGGATTACATTGATAGATTTGCGTATGTTGAACCAGCCCTGCATCTCTGGGATGAAGCCTACTTGATCATAATGGATAATTTTTCTGATGTGTTCTTGAA
Source organism: Alexandromys fortis (assembly GCF_014885135.2). Lineage (NCBI taxonomy): Eukaryota > Metazoa > Chordata > Mammalia > Rodentia > Cricetidae > Alexandromys > Alexandromys fortis. The sequence goes on from NW_026067905.1 coordinate 16,208,923, forward strand.
TTCGGTTTGCCAGTATTTTATTGAGAATTTTTGCGTCGATATTCATGAGTGAGATAGGCCTGTAATTCTCTTTCTTGGTTGGGTCTTTGTGTGGTTTTGGTATCAGGGTAACTGTAGCTTCATAAAAGGAATTTGGCAATGACTTTTCTGTTTCTATATTGTGAAATACGTTAAGGAGTATAGGTATTAGCTCTTCTTGGAAGTTCTGGTAGAATTCTGCGTTGAACCCATCTGGTCCTGGGCTTTTTTTGGAAGGGAGATTTTTGATAACAGTTTCTAGTTCTTCGCGACTAACAGGTCTATTTAGATCATTCACCTGGTCTTGGTTTAGCTTTGGTATATGGTACTTATCTAAAAAAATGTCCATTTCTTTTGCATTTTCCAGTTTTGTGGCATACAGGCTTTTATAGTAAGATCTAATGATTCTCTGGATTTCCTCTGTGTCTGTGGTTATGTCCCCCCTTTCATTTCTGATTTTATTTATTTGCGTGTTCTCTCTCTGTTGTTTAGTTAGTTTGGATAGGGGTTTGTCGATCTTGTTGATTTTCTCCAAGAACCAACTTTTTGTTTCATTGATTCTTTGGACTGTTTTCTGTGTTTCTATTTTGTTGATTTCTGCCCTCAGTTTGATTATTTCCAGTCTTCTACTCCTTCTGGGCACCTCTGCTTCTTTTTTTTCTAAAGCTTTCAGGTGTGCCATTAAGTCCCCAATGTATGCTTTCTCTGTTTTCTTTAAGTGGGCACTTAGTGCTATGAACTTTCCTCTTAGCACTGCTTTCATCGTGTCCCATAGGTTTGAGTATGTTGTCTCTTTATTTTCATTAAATTCAAGGAAGACTTTAATTTCTTTCTTAATTTCTTCCTTGACCCAGGTGTGGTTCAGTAGTTGACTGTTCAGTTTCCATGAGTTTGTCGGCTTTCTGGGGGTAGCATAGTTGTTGCCATCTAACTTTAATCCGTGGTGATCTGATAAGACACAGGTGGACACTGATATTCTTTTGTATCTGTGGAGGTTTCCTTTGTTTCCGAGTATATGGTCAATTTTTGAGAAGGTTCCATGAGCTGCAGAGAAGAAGGTATATTCTTTCCTATTTGGGTGGAGTGTTCTGTAGATGTCTGTTAAGTCCATTTGCTTCATTACCTCCAATAATTCTCTTAATTCTCTATTAGGTTTCTGTCTGATTGACCTGTCCATTGGAGAGAGAGGTGTGTTGAAGTCTCCTACTATTAGTGTGTGTGGTTTTATGTCTGCCTTGAGTTTTAGAAATATTTCTTTTACATAAGTGGGTGCTTTTATATTAGGGGCATAGATATTCAGGATTGAGATGTCATCCTGATGAATTGTTCCTGTTATGAGTATAAAGTGTCCATCTCGATCTCTTCTGATTGATTTTAGTTTGAAGTCAGTTTTGTTGGAAATTAGTATGGCCACACCTGCTTTTTTGTTAGGACCATTTGCTTGAAAGACCTTTTCCCAACCTTTTACTCTGAGTAGATGCCTGTCTTTGTGGTTGAGATGTGTTTCTTGCAAACAGCAGAATGTTGGATCCTGTTTTCGTATCCAATCCCTTAGCCTGTGCCTTTTTATAGGTGAATTGAGACCATTAATATTAAGTGATATTAGTGACCAGTGGTTGTTTACTCCGGTTATTCTTACTGTTTTCGGTAGTAGAGTTTGTGTGTGTCCCTTCTTTGAGTTGTACTGGTGAAGGTTCGCTAGATTCCTGAGTTATTGTAGTCAGTGTTGGCAATGTTGGATTCCTTGGGTTGCGATTTTCCTTCTATTACTTTCTGTAGCGCTGGATTTGTGGCTACGTATTGTTTAAATTTGTTCTTATCCTGGAATGTCTTGTTTTCTCCATTGATAGTGAATACTAGCTTGGCTGGGTATAGAAGTTTGGGTTTGCATCCATGGTCTCTTAGTTTTTGAAGAACCTCTATCCAGGACCTTCTGGCTTTCATGGTTTCCATAGAGAAGTCAGGTGTAAGTCTGATCGGTTTACCTTTATAAGTTACTTGGCCTTTTTCCTTTGCAGCTCTTAATATTCTTTCTTTAACCTGTATATTTTGTGTTTTGATTATTATATGGCGAGGGGATGCTTTTCTTTGATCCAGTCTGTTTGGTGTTCTGTATGCTTCTTGGATATTCAAAGGAATATCTTTCTTTATGTTGGGAAAGTTTTCTTCCATAATTTTGTTAAATATATTTTCTGGGCCTTTGAGCTGTAATTCTTCCCCTTCTTCTATTCCTATTATTCTCAGGTTTGGTCTTTTTATTGTGTCCCATATTTCCTGAATGTTTTGTGATGAGAATTTGTTGGCTTTGCTGTTTTCTTTGATCAGTGCGTTTATTTTCTCTATGGTGTCTTCAGAATCTGAGATTCTTTCTTCTATTTCTTGTATTCTATTGATTATGCTTGTTTCTGTAGGCTCTGCTCGTTGACCTAGATTTTCCGTATCCAGCTGGTCCCCAGTTTGTGCTTTCTTCCTTGCTTCCATTTCAGTTTTCAATTCTTGAACTGTTTCCATTACCTGTTTGTTCGTTTTTTCTTGGTTTCCCAGGGTCTCATGTACGTATTTACTCAATTCTTCAAACTTTTTGTTATACTTCTCATCCATTTCTATAAAGGTGTTTTTTACATATTGTTTAAGGGACTCTATTGCTTTCATAAAGTCGATTTTTTCCACTTCTTCTGTGTTAGGGTGTTCAAGTCCTTCTGTTGTAAGATCATTGGGTTCTGGTGCTTTCATGTTGTTTTTCAGCTTATTGGGAGAATTTTTGCCTTGGCGCCTGCCCATCTCCTCCTATTGACGATCTCTAATTGGTCTTTTAAAACCAGATCAGGTTTCCCTGCTGGCCAGAGGCTCCTCTTGCAAAATTCCCTCGTTCTGTTTCCTGGCTCCTGCCAGGGGCCAAGATCCCTCTCACCCCTCAGACGGGTCTTCAGGAAAAGAACCAGGTTCCCTGTTTGCCCGGGACCTCGCCAACCAAAGGCCTACCTCTTTGATTTAATTGTCCTGGGGCGATCTGCTCTTGGTGTTGCCCTGGTCCCTGTCGCCTGCGTTGTCTGCCACTGTGTCAGTACCCGCCGGTCCCGGCCGCTGCGCCAGCTACATCGCCCGCCGTGCGCGTCCGGTTCCCCCCAGAAGGGTTCTTACAAGAGATTGTCCCCATCCGCACCTGCCGTGTTCCTATGGCCTAGTAACATGACTGTAATGAAGTAGATTCAGCTTCTCTTCATAGGAAACAAAAGACTGTGCAGGCGGGGGCCTTCAGTCTGGACCGTGGTAGGGGGAAGTTTACTGGAAGATTAATTAAAACAGTTCTGTACATTAACTGGTAAATATTTCTACCACAGAATCCAACATTTTAGATTGTGTGTGTATGAGTATCTGTGTGTGTGCATGTGTGTATATGAGTGTGCCAGCGCAGGTAAAGTCGTTCTCCCTGTATGTTTGGAGACAGATTCTCTCACTGAGTCTGGAGCTCCAGGGATCAACCTGCCTCTGCCTCCACAGAGGGCTCACAGATGTACACCACCAGGCCATACCTGGCTTCTTAGGTTGGTGCCAAGAATCTGTATTAGGTCCTTATGCTTGTATGGCAAACACCTATCATCTGAGCATTTCCCCGGCAAGTGCCACGTTTGAGATCTTACATACCTCCCAAAGGAAATAAACGCACCTCTCAAGTTTTGTTTTGTTTTAACATTTTGCTTATTTAATGCATGTATGTGCATTTGTGTGTAATTTAGTGTGGTGTGTGTGTGTGTGTGTGTAGATCAGAGGACAACTTGACAAAGTTGGTTCTTTCCTTCCACTATGTATGTTCCAGGGCTCAGAGTCAGGTCATCAGGCTTGGCAGCAAGTCTCTTTACCCACTGAGACATCTTGCCAGCTTGGAGCTGGGAGTTTTGACATCTGAGGGCACAATTATGTGAGTGGCACAGTGGCTCTGGGAGGCGAGGTATGGAGCTGGGAGGCAAAGCTCCCGCGTTGACACAGGAAATGGGGCTCCTGGTCAGGTTTTCTTGCTGCTGAGGTGACACTTGCTAGGCCCAGTGCCTGTGGGGTGGGTGGTCATGTGGTCCATGTCCATGTCAGAACTTTTGAGACCTAAGAAGGATGGCTTGTACAGGAAAAAAGCCTGCTCCCTCTTGTACTGTGTCTGCTCCCCTAGGGATTCTTTCCTTTTGCCTTCATTCAGTCTGTTAGAGTCTACAGAACTGGGAAATGTTCGTGCCTGGGCCAGTCATGTGATTTGCAGTTCTGTCTCATTTTAAGCTTTCAAGCACATAGTCCATCATAGCTGAGCTGGATGTTATCAGGCTATAGAATACACCGTCTGTTAGAACTCCCCTTGCTGTCCTAGAACCCTCGGTTGTGCTTCCCTGTCCTCTTCCAAGTCTGCCTTGTGGGTGTGTTGCCAGATTGCCCCACTGAGAGGAGACAGGGAGGAGCCCAGCTGTTTCCTGGGGTTGGCAGTGTGCTCAGCAGGAATTCCTGCCCACAGCAGCCTTTCTCTGGGGAGCTTCACGAGGGTGGTACAACAAGGTCTGGATGTTTCTTTCCTTTAAAAAAAAATCAAGAAGTTCTGCCAAATACTATCAGTGCTCAGAGAAAATAGACAAAACCTTAAGTCCAACGGGATCCGCTTTTAGAAATTCTCAGCTTGAGGGGCTGGAGAGATGACTCAGCAGTTAAGAGCACTTTTTGTTCTTGCTGAGAACCGGGTTGGTCCCCAGCACCCACGTGACAGCTCACAACTTTCAGTAACTCCAGTTCTAGGGGAAATTCAATGCCCTCTTCTGGTTCCTCCAGTACTGCACACATGTGCATAGACATATATTCAGGCAAAACATCCATACACATAAAATTAAAATAAATAGTTTTTAAAAATAAAGTTGAATTAAGTAAAAATCCTTCACACTTTTAAATTTTGTTTTGCATTTAACTGGAGACGTTTGCTCTCAGAGTTGGTTCTAACTGCATAAACTCTGTTGTGCAATCTTGCCCAGTCCCCAGTGAGACTTTATGTAATAAAAATTCCTTTGAAAGTGGTTGTCTAATGATTGACATTTATTCCAAAATTTACCATTGATGGCAGCTGCTTAATCCTTTATTCCAGTGAAATGCGTTTAATTAAAAACAAGTGTTTCCAAAGGGTGCTGGTCGCTTTTAAGAAATTGAAGCAGTATATTAAGTTGATGCCCAGTCTTGCTCTTGATGAGCTGGCAGTCTGACAGTGGAGGTCAGAGAAAGTTGTGGAAAGCAAAGCAAGCTGAAAGCTCCCTACAGAATGGAGGCTAACTGCCTTCTACAGGGCAGAAATGCAGTTGACACTTCAAAGAGGAAGATCTCCTGTGGCTCTGTCGCTGCCATGCCTCCTAGCTGACGTACCTGTACCCATGATGTTGCGTCAAATGCAGCTGCTATTTAACATTGCTCTGCAATGACATGCTCCTTGTTTTACCTATGCATAGTGAATACATAGTGTGGGAGTGAGCAAAATATATGTGATGAGCCAAATCCCAATATAAATCCTTATTTATACTAAGCAATGTAAATCCCTTATCGATATAAATCCTTCAGCTAATATAGAATAATAATTCATGTTAGTTTTGCTCCCACTTATGGAGGAGATGAGTACATTGTTCTGTAAGTTGGAGGTGTAAGTCCCTGAAACCACACAAGTGGCTAGACCCCTCCCCCAAGAACCTCTAACTGCCAGGTTCCATCAGTAGAATACTCTAACTGCTGGACCCTGCCCTCACCCTTCTGAATAAAAAGCCCAGTCTCTGAACATGAAATCCCGCTGATCTCCACCGTAGAAAGGTCCACCATGAAAAGTCCCACCCCTCTTCCTAAGAAGCTCTAATAGCCCTGTATCCTATTCAGTTCTCTGCTGTTTCTTGCCTGAGCAGAGGCAGCCACCCTCCTGGTTTCTCCTCTCCCAAAAAATCTCTTGTGTGAGGTTTGTTGTGCGGTGTGACTTTGTGGTATTCTTTGGCTCCTGGCTGCCAGGATACTTTTGCATCCAAGCTGTAGGAGGTCTCTGTAGTTTCTTTATGTCATATTTAAGACATATTTAAGCTGAGGCTAAGAAAGGTGCAATGGTCTGCCATTGAATTACAAAGAAGACGAGCTACTGAGTCATTATCTAGGCTCAGGTCTTCTGCTGCTCTTGGTACTCAGTCTGAACCTGTGAGTCAGGCTGAGATGCAGAGGCTCTTCCTGATGGATGGGGGAGCTGGAGCTAGTAGAAGATAAACAAGCCGGCTTATCTGGACAGGACCTCAGCTCGTCAGGAAGAAGGATGAGGAGGAAAGGGCAAGAGGGTGGAAAAGACACAAGACAAATAATCTTGGGAAGAGAGTGGAGAAGGGCGGATGCCAGACGTTTTCAAGGTGAATCTGTAGTTGAATTTGAAAATTAAAAGATTTCTTCATGTAGAAGCAAAGAACTTAAGAATATATGAGACACAAAGAGAAACTCGTATACTCTTAATACATGTAATGGGCTCTGTAGGGCAGAAGAGAAGTCTGACTCTGATAGAGGAAGACAAGACCCACCGGAGTATCCCGGGAAGGCTCTCCATAGGGAACACTCTTTTCCCTTCCAGAAACATTTAAAGAAAAGAGGGAGGAGAAGAAAAGGAGATAATTGATGAAGGATGTCTCATGCCCTGTTAGTTACCCTAGAAAGAAAGTAAAATTCAATAACTGTGGACTGATTTATCAAAGCTTATCATGGAGTTAATAAAACAGATAGAGATTTATGAGTGCAGTCAGGCCCTAGAACTTACCTTAAAGCCATATTTCAAGATGGTTATCTTTCTATGGTCATCACAGATAATTTACTAATAATGGCAATTTTTTGTCTTTAGGTTGCTACTCGATATTTATGTCTCTAACATTAACCTCTACTCATTGACTTTTGTGCTTAATGGTCATGTAGGTATGAAGCCTTTAGTTCAGACCGTTATTATATCATGGAAAATGTGATGATCTCTAGTTAATAAGCATTTTTGAAGGGAAAGAAACACTAGATTATTAAGATTTTATATACAGATGGTATATTTATAAGCATAGTGGTAGGAGTAATTTTAAAAGAATATACAAGGGCCAGAGAGAAGGCTTAGAGGGGGAAGGACCTGCCAAGTGAGTCTGAGGGTAGAGTTTGGTCTCCAGCACCCATGGACATGCTGGGTGGGCATGGTGGGGACAGGAAGCCTGAGCTACCTGGCTAGCTGGACTAGCAGAATTGGTGAGCTTCGGGTAGAGGTAAGAGATTACCTACTGTGGCTGTGGTGAGGTAAGAGACCACCTCAGTGGTTCTTAACCTGTGGGTCATGACCCCTTTTGTGGGGAGGGGTTGTGTATAGATATTCTGCATATCAGATATTTACATTATGATTTATAACACTATCAAAATTACAGTTATGAGGTAGCAATGAATATTTTTATGGTGGGGGGGGTGACCACAACATGAGGAACTGTATTAAAGGATCGCAGCATCAGAAGGTTGAGAACCATTGCTCTATCTCAGTCTATAACATGGAACACAATAGAGGGAGACACACACCATCATTCTCTGGGCTCTACATGCATGTGTGCATGCATATGGACACAAATACACATGTACACGTGCCTACACGCCACATGCTTGCATACCACAATATAAAAATTATAGACATTAAAAATACAAACTTCGGGTTTAAGAACTATTCCCTTACCAGGAAACGCATCTTTCTCTCTGGCGATAATTCTATTTTAAGGATAATTGTCTCTCCAGTTTTAATCTGCTATTAGTTTTTTCAATTGACACATTTTGATTAGATTGATCCTTGGATCTGACTTAACTCTGGAAACCCCTAATTAAAAGACCAAAATTGTTTAGCTATGGTGAAGACATCAGAATTGCAGGTCTTGAAGTTAAGGTGACCTTGGAAACCCTTATGTGACTTCTGATGGGAAAATCCTTTGTGTCATCTGGGAGCACCCTTCTTCCACTTGCTCTTGGCTTTCCTGTTTTTAATTTTACTTCTCTGCTTCCCGCAGTAGAGACAGCAGGAAATTTTTCTCAAGAAATTTTATTTTTTTAATGTCTAACAGGCAAAATTTGCTTCTGTGTTCTCTGATTATATACTTGCTTTTTAAAAAAGCATTCTACTCCCCTCCCCCAGCCTGGGTCTAGCTTGTGAATTCTCTGACCATCCAGGAGTTTGGTAAAATGGTTGTTTGGGGGTGTTGGGGATTTTAGGGTAACAGATTTTTGTAAGGTTTATGATATTTTGCACTCATTCATAACTAGAAGAGGAGATTGCCATTGAATTTTACATTGATTCCAACATGTATGTGGTGCTCTTGGTGGTTCTTGTCAGTGATATCTGTATGGAGGCTGATTTGTAACCTTTGATCCTCTGTTTTAAGAAAGAGGATAGCACATTACTCTAAGATATAGCACACAGGAGAAAGGCCACAATGTCTCTTGTTCTCAGTTTACAAAAACTGGCTGCCACGTAAACTAGCTGGCCTTTAGGAGAACAAGTAGGAGAATTCTAACTCATTAATTGCTGAAAGAAAATGTAAGTTTGAAAAAATAAAACGTATAAAATACTTTATCGTCAAAGAGGAACAGGCAAGTCAGTGGCTGTATAATTTGGGTGTGGGGTAGCCAAGCATTCAGCCAAATATATGGGATTCTTTTGAGCAAGGGGTCCCATGTGACTAAGTAGAGACTGTCAGTCACACATCTGGAAAGCCTACCCCAGTCAGAGAAGAGAAAAAGGAATAATCAATCTATTGCTGGTGAAATTTCCCTCTTCATCTAGCCTGTTCTTACCTATGTCCCACTAGGGTGTGAGCCTCTCTCTAGGGGGTGCTGTTGTGTCAGAGAGAAACTGACATCAGCCTGGTACACATGCAGGGGTAGGGGTAGCAGGGGGTACTCCAGCAGGGATGAGAGAGGATGGAGAGGGGCTTTCAGAAGTGATGTGAGAGTAGGAGAGGGGATGGAGACAATGCCTTCTTAAACGACCTGGAGGTGGGTGGCGTGCGGGGATGAACTTGGGAACCTTTGACTTCCTAGTAAAAATAGTGACAACCACCTTATGAGGTTACTGTGTGGATGAGAGCTCAAAGGATAGTATGGAGCCCAGTGGCTCGTTCCTAGTGTAGATAATGAGGGTGGGTGGGAAAGACCTCCACTGTCAGGGGTGGGATGGTGGGTGGAGAATCTCCAAGACTTGCAGAATCAATCCTGTAAGAGCTGACTGCCTCTCTGTGACCCTCCTTGGCTGCAGGGTGCTTTAAGGGACTGTTGCCAACACAGAAATGCATGTTTCCCAAGACAGGGTAAGGAGTAGCCTGTGGGAAGCCAGTTCACAGGAGAGTTCAGTCTCAGCCCTGAAAATGGGCCAACTGTCACCCACACGGCCAAGATGGGAGAGCAGCTGTGGCAGACAGCAGAGTCCGCGCTGTGGGGTCACTGGCTTGCACTGTGCTTACAGCTGGACGGTGTTTGTTCTGAGATTTTGTAATTTGTCTCGTTTATCCAGTTACATTTCCATGACATGTGGAGAGTGCAGCCAAAGCCATCTTGTGTAGCTTCCTCACGTTGTTTTGATTTATTATTTGTTGTTTACAGTATTATCTCCAGTAACAACAATGGAATTTTCTTCCCCACTAATCTGGTCTATTTCCATTTTGCCTGTTTATTTTTAATTTCCTTTTTCTTGGCTTGAAACCTCCCCATGACTCTGCCTTGTTTATTTCCTTGCATGTGTCAGCATCATTTATCAGCATGTCCTCTCGGAGGAACTTTGTCCATTCTTAATTGTGTAGGTTGCGTTTCCTGATCCCTATTGCGAGCTCGTTGTGTGCTCCATGTTTCTAAATACTTACGATGGCCTGGGTTATCATCTACTCATGGTGGCTCTCTCCACACCAACAGCCTTGCTGTCTATGGCTTCCAGATGGAGCATGCGAGGCTCTAGGGCAGAGAAAGAACTCCTCTGCAGAGAGACTGTCTCTGTTTTTCTGTTGTCATTCCGACCCTTTCTCTGTCCTACTTTTCCATCTATTCTTACTTGGGATCAGGTTAATGAGCATAAGGCCTGCCTTTTGCAGACATGCTCAACTCCCCGAAGCTAGGGCTATAAAAACCATGCTGTTAATTAATGATCAATTCCATCTTGCAATATAGACACTTGGAATACATGCTAAATATATACTGTTTCCTTATTATGAAGAACTTAACTCACCAAGCCAATGAGGTTTAAGGAGGAGATAACTTGACTTTATTGCTTATTATGTGATTAGCAAAATACTGCCTCTTTTTGATTTCTGGATTGTCATGAGTTACTAAATTACTGGGTTGAAATTCATTTAACATTTATATCTACTTGCTTTGGATAGGAAACATCTATAGTCTCAAGATTCTTAAAGGACTTGAAGAGGGAAATGAAGTTGAAAGCAAGTAGATATGTTAAAGTCGTATGTGTACCCTCAGTGCATAGACAGGGTCCCCATTAAATCTCTTTGGGTGTGGACTAGAGCCAACAGATCACAAATAAAAGCTAGAATGACTAGATGTCTTTGGGATCCATATGTGTTTCTTCTTGTTCCTCTTCCTCTCTTCCTTTTCCTATTTATCATTATCTTTTTTCTTCTTGTTCTCCTTGTTCTTGTTCTTCTTGTTCTTGTTCTTCTTGTTCTTTTTTTTCCTTTTTTTTAAAATATTTATTTATTATGTATACAATATTCTGTCTGTGCATATGCCTGCAGGCCAGAAGAGGGCACCAAACCCCATTACAGATGGTTGTGAGCCACCATGTGGTTGCTGGGAATTGAACTCAGGACCTTTGGAAGAGCAGGCAATGCTCTTAACCTCTGAGCCATCTCTCCAGCCCTTGTTCTTGTTCTTCTTCCTCTTCTTTTTTTTTGGGGGGGGGGGCAAGTTTCTGTGTGTAACAGCTCTGGCTGTCCGGGACCTTCTTCTGTAGACCAGGATGACCTTCCCCCCCCCCCCCCCGCCTCCATTCTCACCTCCGAGTGAGTGTTGGGATTAAAGGCATGCACCACCACTGCCCATTCTCATTTGTGTTTTCAAATGGCTGAAATAGTATGGCCTAGGTGGTGAGTCAGTGGTCAGTGGCGCATGTGCAGAGTGAGAAAAGGGAGGCGAAAGGAGCCAGGTGCAAAGGGCCTTTGCTGCTGTGTGGAGGAGCTTTTGTCTAATTCTCCAGGAAAAATTTTAAGAAGCAGAATATCATGGACAGATAAGATTTTTGTGAAAGTCACCCTAGGAAGGGTATATCTGTGGGCCTTGAATGAAAGCAATAAGGTTCCTTAGGACAGTGTGGCAACGAAGCAGGGCAATGAGATTCTGACGAGAGCCGAAGGAGACCTAGAATCAGGGTCCATTGAAAGATCTTGTTTGACCCCAGCATTGAACCCAGAGCCTATGAAGAGAACGCAGCTGATAAACACAAATGAGAATCTCCTGCTTCCTTTTGCTTCCACTGGAGGAGAATCTCCTGCCTCCTTCTCCTTCCATTGGAGGTGTTTCTGTTTTGCTTTTTATTTATTGGTGTTGGGCCTTTAATCCAGGGCCTAGTGTATGCTAGGTGTGTGCTCAGCCACCCCCAGCCCTCCATCACAGTTTGGAAACATCATTCTGGTGGCATTTCACACATTATATTGTACTGTACACACTATTAAAGCTTGTTTGCAACCTTACTGCCCTGGAGCATAAGGCCTTAGAGATTTGAGAACAAATCTCCTGGATTTTGTGTGTGCCTGACACACAGCTTCGCATGCACAGCAGCCCAGGGTGTTAGAGGAGTTCAACTCCCAATGCTTTAGCCAATGTTTCTCCCAAGCTGTCAGGGAAATACAGAATATGAAAAGACCTCTATGACTTGCCTTTTCTCCCACCCATTTTCACCTTTCCTCTCCAGGGTCCAGAACAAAATGGCAAGAGATATATTAAGCAGATTTTTAAAAAACAATCTTATGAAATTTGTATCACAGGAGATACAGAGATGGCTCCTCTGTTTCGAGCCTACACTGTTCTTGCAGAGGACCCAAGTTTAGTTCTCAGCACTGACATCTGGCATCTCACAACTACCTGTAGCTCCAGCTCCAGGATGTCTCATGCCCTCTACTGGCCTTCAAGGGCACTTGTATCCATGTGCACCGATCCCTCCATGTAATTAAAAGTAAAATCTTTTAATAGTAAAGGTTGTATCACTGTCCATTATCAAGATGTGTCTCTATTCTTCTAGAAGCCTGCATTAAAATACTAGTAATAAATATTTAAATATAAAAAGTGGCCATAAGAATTCTGTCTGTTGTAATATTGTCTTCAGTGGTTTCACTATCCAAAAATCAAGCACAGTAATTTGCTTTGATTATCTTTTCAAATGTTATTTTTGATTTTAACCTAGTTTGTGTTTTATTCTTCCACCAGATCCGTAATGCCTCCGGCTTGCCTCTTTCAAGATGGACGGGAAATCTGAGGGAGAGCCTACTCAAGTGGTGTCTAAAGTCAAACTTTCCACAAAAGTAGAGAACACAGGACACTGGCTGGTGGAGGATCATGCTCGAATATGGGAAGTTTTAAAGACAGAGGAGGTAAGGCAAGACCAATGTCAGAGCTGGTGCAATGACAGATTTACTCATCGCTGACTCTGGAAAATTCCTGGTGCAGCTGACACTCCAGGCCAGCTTGAAAGTCTGTTCAGGGGCCACAAACACAGCTAAGACTGGAGACCAGTAAGCCAGAGATATGTCAGGGGCCACAGCACAGCTAAGACTGGAGGCCAGTAAGCCAGAGATATATCCACTGGGCTTTATTGATGACACAGTGAATAAGGTAAAGGAGGTAATAGCACTAAGAGCCAAAGCATAAAATTATAACTCACATTGATATGCAGGTAACTTGCCCTGTGAACTCTCGGATACCGCCTGGTACAGATGAAAGCCTTCTTCCTGTCTTCTCTCCCAGGGTTGCTCTTTTGGGATTTTCTTCTTTCTCAAGCCTTTTATTGAAGACTCAACAAAAGCTAGTATCATGTGTTTGTGTTTGTGTATGTATGTGTATGTATTTGTATGTGTATGTGCTTTGTGCTCTTGTGTTTATGTATGTGTGTATTTGTGTGTTTGTGTTGTGTGTAGAAGGTAGAAAGTGGGAGATTCGTGGAAATGATATATTTGGCTTTTGTTTCTGTTGTGTGTTTGGGATATGCTCATAAGTAATGATGAGGTGCTGAAGAAGTACCTCCCTGAGGCACAGCTGAACGAGAGGCTGTGACAGGAAGATTGGAAACGAGGATGGAGTTGATACCAAGCTTGGGAAAACCTCCCTTCACTGGCCTTGGCATTTACCCATCCTGACTCCTCTGAACTGAAGTGAAAGCTGGGATATCACAGAAGGAGAGAGCATCTCAGGGAGAAGGCCAGCCTAGAACCTCAGAACAGCTAATGTGGTATGGAAATGTGATAGGGAAAACACTGAATGCTTGGTAAATGGTCCTGGGAAGACAAGAGTGTCTTCAGACGGCTCACCTGGGAGCTTCCAGGGCCTGGGCCTCAGCTGCAAGGTTCAGAAATATTATTTCTCATATGTCTAACAGCAGGGTGCTCATAATAAACACAATATAATAATGCAAATGATGATGGAAGGAGAAGACCTCGGAAGGATATGCTGAGCTGAGACTACACATGCCCATATGTAAGACTTTCCATTTTAATACCTGTTGAGTAAATTTGGGGGTTATTTATTTTAAAACTTGTCAATTTTTTTCTAAAGTGGTGATACCAATAGAATGCAAAAATTTCCACTATTATACATGCCTGTCAACTTTTAGAATTAATAGATTTTATAATTTTTCAAATCTAGTTGATATAAAATAAAATTTTCTTCATTGCTTGTCAATTTTTTTTGGCATCTCAGTCTTATCTGAGACTGCTTTAAAAATTAAAACATTTTTATTAATTCTATGTTTATTTTGTGTGTGAATGTCACTTGACAGCTTGAACCTGCTTTTATTTTTTATTTTTCCATTAGTATTTACTTTTCTGAGAATTACAAGATAGCAAGACTCTCTTTCTCCTACACACACAAACACACATACACACACACACGAATTGATGTCTTTCATTGTGAGTGTTACACAATTCATACTTTCTGTTTCATTCTTTGTTCATGCTCTCCAACCTCGTTCAGAATTACTGTATTTTATTTCTCATTGTGGTCCATTCTGAGGAATCTCATGTCTGTATCCTAATCACTAACCTGTGTTTTACTTCTGAAAGTTCCTTCTTGAGTTTTGGTTTACAAAGTGTCGTTATCTGTTTGCCTCTTACTTCCTAAGCATATTTTTCTCTTTGAAGTCCCATGGGTTAAGATCCAGGAAGGAGCTGAGATTTTGCTCTAGTTGCCACAGTTTCCCCGATACTGGAGGACAGTGAACGACTTTCTTGCACAGTAAAAGCTGTAGCCAGAGTGTGCTCATGTTTGCTTTGGCTCCTTTGTCCGGTCCCTCCAAGAGGGACAGAGGTGGCCTAAGTTGATACCTGCACAGGATGTGAACACTGATCTGGAGTCTTGCTTTCTGTTAGCAGGCAGTAAGCAAGCTTGCCCTTCAATTTAGTGACAGGCATTAGTGCATCCCTCAAATTTCCTTAAGACTAGTCTGTGTAAAGATCATCTGGGACTTTGATTTTTTTGTTGTTGTTGTTGTTTTGTTTTTGTTTTTCGAGACAGGGTTTCTCTGTAGCTTTGGAGCCTGTCCTGGAATTTTTTACACATACAGTAATACTGATAGGAGGCAAGGGAGACTCCATAATGTCTTTCTCTAACAGTATTAAGTGTAATGATTTTAAAGTTCCAATTCTAATTCGAAAACTGTGCGTTTATCATTCTATTCTCTGCTCTGTCTGTTTGCCCTCACATAAGGTGTGGTTTTTGGCTGAAGTTATTTTTCTTGGGAATGAAAGAAATTTCCTCCAGGGAGGATTTCCATTTGTTTTTGATAGCATTACCAATGGAAAGCCATTTTGTTTATTTTATTGAAAATAGATTTTTTTTCAAATAATATATTCTGATTACAGTTTGCCCTCTGTCTGTTCCTCCTAGTTGTTTCCTCTCCTCCCATCCAGATTCACACCCTTCTGTCTCTTGTTAGAAAACAGGCATCTAAGGAATAATAATTACCATAATTAAGATAAAACAAATTGGAATGTCCAAGAACAACCAACTAGAAAAAGCACAAGAAACACATACAGACACAGAGAACACTGTTCATGTGCACACAGTTTCCATAAAAACACAAAACTAGAAACTATAGTAGATAAGCAAAGGACCTGTAAGATTCAAAAACTATAAAGCCCCGACTTAACATTATGAGACAAAGAACCTCCAAAGGTGCTGTTTTGTTTGCTCTGTGTTGGCCATCTAGTGCCGGGCCCCTACCCTGATGCGTGGTTTGTTTCCTTGGAGTGGCTATCAGTTGTAGATAGCTTCTGTGCTAGGGGTAAGGGTGTGTGTTTACTTTCAGCTCTGGGACCCCATTGGTGCAGAACCATGAAGGCCCTGTGCACATACTACCTCAGTCTTTGTGAGAACATGTGCATTGGTCCTGCCGTGTCTAGAAGGCCTGGTTGCCCCAGTGGTCTCCATCCCTCTGGCTCTTACACTCTTTCTGACTTTTCTTCTGCAGTTTCCTAAGCCCCGAGGGAAGGGATTTGATAGATACATGATGTGGGATGTGCTGAGATATCTTCTTTTGATCTAAGTATTCCAACATCTCTCACTGCATAATGTATGGCTGTGGTCTCTGTATCAGCTCCCATCTGCTGCAAGAGGAAGCTTCTCTGATGATGGCTGAGCAAGACACTGATCTATGAATACAGCAGAATGTCACAATGGGAGTCATTTTATTGCTATCTTCCTTTAGCAGAACAGTAGTATTTGGCTTTTCTCTTGGTCCCTGGGCTATTTAGTCTCAGGTTCTTGGTCACCCAAGCAGTATTGCATATGGGTTCCATCTCAAGAGTGGGGATTAACTCAAATCAGATATTGTTGGTTACTCCCACAAGCTTTGTGCCACTATTACACCAGTGTATTTTGCAGGGAGATCACCATTGTAGATCAAAGGGTTTGTAACTGGGTTGGTGTTTACCCTTCTTTGATTTCATGCAGAATACTTTCCAGAACCATGAACACTAGTCCATAGAGGTGAAGGCTCTAGGTAGGCACTAGCTTGACCTCTCTATCATATTCAATGAATTGTATAAGTATTGTCTTCAGCAATTGGGTCCTGTTGTCAGTTTGTGGAGATCCACTTGGGCAATAGCCTGGGTTCTTTGGGGGTTCCCATGGGACCTCTTAGGCCAGGAACTTGATTAGATGTAGCCTGGCACTGGAAGCTTCACTTGGTGACAAGAGATGTCCAGTTGGGGCTCTGTCTTCCCCATTATTTGTTGATTTCATTTAGATTAAAAACTGCATATATTTTAGGATATTAGGTTTAAGGCCCCTCAAATCCCCCTTGGTTTTAGCTTTTCCTCCCAGTAGTCCCTATCCCTCTTCCCTCTTCTCTCCACATCCCTGTCTGATCCTTAATTCACTTACGTCATATCCTATACGAGTTTGTATTTAATTGCGGAGAGTGAAGCCCCACGTGGATGTGTGGGTGTGAAGGATGATGTCTGTTGGGGCAGTACTCTGAGTGAAGGTACAGTACCATGACAAGTACCAGTGAAGCTTGGTTGACAGTTAAACCGACGTCACAGAGAAAAGCAAAGTGTTGCCTGACTTGGCCAATGCCCTCTACTGGATAGACGCTGACCTCAGTGCCCATCTTTGTGGGTTCTGCTTCTAGCTAAGCTTTGGCTTTGGAGAGATCTGAATTTCTTGACAGTTTATCAATGTATTGAAAATGATATTTTATTTTATTTTTTTCTGAGGCAGGTCTCTTTACATAGCCTTGACTGTCCTGTAACTCAATATGTAGACCAGGCTGATCTTAAACTCACAGAGATCCCCCTGTCTTTGCCTCCTGAGTGCTGGGAATAAAGGTGTGTGCCACCACACCAAGCTTAAGATATTTTGTTTTATTTTATCAAACTTTTTTAGTGTGTGTATTAAACTGACTTGTTATTTTTCCATCTTAATTCAATAAATTGAAAATTGAATGTCAGTGTATTAGATATTGTAATGAACGTGTCCACCAGTATTCCGAAAGCAGACACTGTGTGGCTGTGGGTGTCAGGGAAAGCAAGCATCATAGCTAGTGGGACCCGAGTGCATTTTGAAGAGAAAAGTGGAAATTAGCCCAACATAAAGACTTCTGTCAGGGAATGAGATCGATTCTCCATAGGAGGAGTGTTAGGATAGCCTAGAATCCTGAGCACCTATAACAGAAGAGGAAACAGAGTAACTGTGTATGAGAAGTCTGTGCTCCTCCCTCAGAAGTTTGAAAGTGTCCTGTGGTCCCTGGGGAGTCAGTGAAGGGCTTTGGGCATGGTGGTAACTTGGTCAGGTTTATTTTCCAGCAGGTCTCTGTTAGACCTGTGTGGAGTGGCCCAGAATGCTTCCAGACCACACTTGCTTACACTACCTGCTCTCTTTTCTGTCCCCACTGTGCGAGTCAAAGTTACACTAGGGATTATTTGGGGCAGTTCTTTTTCTGCAAGATGGTAATTTTCTTTTACCAGCAAGACTGTCTATCCTTGAGACCGTGTCCTTCCATCTTAATTTTACTTCGCTTATAAACCTCAAAGCACTGGCATCCTTCTAGACACAGATTGAAATAAATACTCAGCTGACTAGTGAATTTTTTCATGATTTAATGGTCATATGTTGTTTCTCTAAATGGTAATGTAAACCAAAATGTTGTCATTTTTGTGTTTGTGGGAGAGTCATTTGATATATTTTTGAGGTAGCATTACGTTCTAGTGATTTGGTTTCTTATTATATTAGATTTTTGTGGTATTGCTGCTTGACTCTTTAGTGGATTTGTATAAACACTAGACTTATCTGTGTTCAGTTTTTGCATGTGTGAGGAGGCCAGCAAAACAGGCACTATTCTCTGTGGCTAGGGGCAGAGACAGTCTGTGAAAGTGAAGAGTATACTGGCTGCCTGAATGGAAACAGGACATGACCTTTCTCTCTTTATCCAGCTCAGGGACCAGGCCCTGCGTTGACACATCACGTTCTTGGAGGAGGGAATAGTAATGTGTTCATCATGCGTGCTTCGGAGATTAAATCATACTCATCCTAGGGACAGGAAGAAGGGGATCTTTTAAAAACTGGATGACAGTTTGGAAAAGCAGTGGGAGTGTGCTGTTAAATTCTGAGGAGCCAGCTCTTTGTTGAACTTAAAGGCTGGGGTTTGATGGCAGAACCCGACTCTTCTATATAATTCTTAGGAATTCCTTTTTCTGTCTGCCAAAATTTCCATATGAGGCCAAGAGGCAAAAATTTACTTGCTAGGAAGTTATTAATGCATCAAGTGCTTTGAAGCATGAGTTCTGAGATGAGCAAAGTCGACAGCATCAGGAGTGAGAAATGAGTGTCGCGATTGAATGCACATCCACTGGAGTCTGTAAAGGAGAGAAAGTATAGTTGACTGGACCCCGCCTTTATATTAGGAACTGTGACTGGCAAATTGACTCTGATTTTTTGGTGGCTTTTGTTGTTGTTGTTGTGTTTTGAAAGAACGTGAAGGTGGACGAGTAGCAGAGTGGGAAGAATCGGGGAGAGGGGAAAGAATATAATCACAATATATTGTATGAATATTTATGAATGAATGTGACTATCAAGGATAAATAAAAACTGTGTTTGGGGCTTTCATATTTAAACATCACAGCCCCAGGAAATCTTCATTTTATTCATAAGAAATTTGAAGATTAGAGATTAAAGCACATGCCCTAAGATAGGTAGCTGAGAAGGGGCAGAATAAGGTTGAAGTTCAGTTAGTCTCTCTCCAGTTCTGCTCTTTGATCTCTTTGTGGAGCTGCTATAAGCTTCAGAACCTGCCTGATTCTACACTTACTTTCCTGTTCTGACCTCAGCCAGTTCTGACTCGGACAGCAACCTCAGCTCCTAACAAACCACAGAGTAGTCAGAGAGCACGGCTCTGCAGCTCCTGTAAGCAGACACTGATGGGCCATTGGAGCCGCTCCAAACATCACTGGCCGTCTGACTTTCCATGTTAGACAGCTCGGACGACCCAGGCTGTAAATAACAGGCAGTTCGTTCGTACAGTTCTGGAGGTGGGAAGTTCTCGACCAGTGTGTCAACTTGGTTGGATTTCCATAAGGGGCCTCTTCCAGGTAACAGACAACTGACATTTTGCTGTGTCCCTATGGGGCCTGGGAAGCTGGAGAACCTCTGGGGTCTCCTTTACAAGACCATCCACCCTGCTCGTGAGGGCTTCACCCTCACAGCCTGAGGACCTCCAAAGTCCTGCTTCCTATGCTCACCGGGAGTTAGGATCTCAGTGTTCAGACTCCGGGGACACATCCATTATTATCGACCTCCTGGCTTTGTAGACGGCAGCCCGAAGCACTCAGCTCTTTGTAGTCCTTCTGTGTAACTGAGCTCTGCTCCACACTGGAGCATCTATGTTCACCAGTTCCCTTCAGTGCATGGTCCTTCCTTGGACATTAAAGCCACCCAGAAGCATATCAATTGTCCTTGTTTTGTGCTCTTTTGTTAGGAGGTCACTGTGGTCATAAGCAGGGTGTGAAATGGTCATAAGAGGGACATGAAAGACCTTGGGGGAAGAAACCAGCTTGTCCTTCTCACAGGAGGTAAAGCAGGCCACTGAAGGCCATAGGGAGGGACAGTGGTGTTTAGGGGACAAGTGGAGAGAAGATTTAGAACCTTGCGTAGGGGAATTAGAGCTGTCCAATAAGGCAGAACAGGTGAACTGCTAATACGGGGCATAGCATCTCTTTACTAGACAGAAGTGGTTCTGGAGTGGTTAACCTGTGAAAGACTTGCTGTGGGCCCTTTACCTTTAGTGATTGACTAGCTTCCCTGAGAGAGGTCTCATGGTCAGTCTCTCGTGGCCAGGGAGAGTTTAAAGATGTCGACCCATCGTAATATTTAGAATGGAAACATTCACAACACAGTTCTTTTTTTTTAATATTTATTTATTTATTATATATACAATATTCTGTCTGTGTATATGCCTGCAGGCCAGAAGAGGGCACCAGATCTCGTTACAGATGGTTGTGAGCCACCATGTGGGTGCTGGGAATTGAACTCAGGACCTTTGGAAGAGCAGGCAATGCTCTTAACCTCTGAGCCATCTCTCCAGCCCCACAACACAGTTCTTGAAGCGCAGTTATCACTATGGGCGTGCATCTGTAGTCAAGGAAGTTTCTCTAGCTCCAATATGTATCCTTCATGGCTTTTCAGTTTTCTCCATTTTTTTCCCATGATATGTCCCTTCAGTCCAAAGTCAAAGGAGACACTCAGGAAGTCAAACTTTCATTATGGTTGAATTTACATTAATATTACATAGTCTCTTTGCTTCTTCAAGGAGGTCATCCTTGACCCCTCTGGTGAGGTTAGTGACATGGCTATGTTTTTCTGTCATCACTTGAGAGGTATTTGTACATCGCTGCCTTCCAAGGCAGGGCCTCTGCCATATTCATCTGTATCAAATATTACCTGGTGTCTGGTACACAGTAGGCATCCAACACTTGCCGAACAGAGAAAAATGCACGGGCAGATGAAGAACCTCACTCTGCAGCCACACTGGCTATGACCCCAGCAGATCCTTTCATCTGTGTCTTAGTTTCCTCATCTATAGGTTGGGCACAGAGATAGGGTCGAGTTACGGCGTGGGGATTCTTAGAGCCGAGCCGCATATGTGATCTGTGGCAGGTGGAATCGTGCTGTTGACTGCGTCTGTAGGGGAGGAGCGCCACTGTCCTCAGCCGTTTCCTGTTGCTAGTATCACAATGCCATCGACTGGAAAAAGATTTGTTTTGGCTCATGGTTCTGGTCCAAGGTTGCAGGGCTGCATGTGGCAGTGGCTTGCATGATGGTGAGTCCCAACAAGGCTCAGGACAGTACCTGGCAAAGGACAGAGAGTACAAGCTAGTGTTTTTCTTCTTTCTCTTGAGCACAGAGCCTCCGCTCTGATGACGTACCTAACTCTCATCTTCCCTCAAAGGCCCTGCCTCTATTTAACCATATTTAGGTTAAATTTCTACTTCCTCCTTCTTTCCTTCTTCTCCTTCTTTCCTTTCATGAGCATGGTGTGTGTACGTGCTCATGAGCACGTGGATGTGAACGTGTGTGTCTGTATGTGTGTGCATGCGTGTGTATGTTCATGTGTGTGTGCATGTATGTGTATGTTCATGTGTGAGTGTGTGTGTACATACATGTGTATGATAATTGCTCGAACTCAAAATGTCTCCTAGATTCTGGAAGTTCTCATAGTCCAGGATCATCTCTGTTTTAAAATGCCTGTTGCATTGAGCCTGGCTGCACCTTCCCTGTGTCTGGTGAGAGAAGCCTTCCTAAGATTCACAGAGGGTCATCTTTCAGGAAGACAACAGGACCCAGTTGAATGACATTGTCTTGAAGTACACAAGTTATTTTAGGATGGGGACAAACTAGATGTTGCTGTGTCAGAATCCCCGGGCCTTCTTTCTCTCCAGCTTTAGCAGTGTGTTTCTCGAAGCAGTGTTCCTGACTTCAGACAGATGGGTTCTCTCCTCTGTGGCTTATAACCTTAGTTTATCCTAGCTGCTGATTTAGGTTGCTCACGTAACAGGTATTTAAATGGGAAAAGGCAAACCCTTCGAGGACATAGCAAGCCAATATTCTTATACAGAGGGCTTTCTCCTAAAAAAATATCTTAGACTTGGAGTCAGTTTAGCCTGCTCTGCTAGGCTCCCTGGCCTGGATTGAGTCTTGCCTTCACTATGACAGACACGGGCATATCTTTGTATTTTTATGTAAAAAATAAGGGAAATCTCAGTAAATTTAATTTAAATAAAAGGCACGGAGTGGGGGGGCATGACAACCAGTTTATTGAAATAATTCATCCTTATTTTCTTAGAGTGAATGTCTTCACTCTAAGAAAAGGGTTTGAGACAGTTTTTTCAGCACATCAATTCTTTCCTTTCCTTTTCTTTTTTTCGAGACTCGGTTTCCCTGTGCCATTCCTGGCTGTCTGGAACTCCCTCTGTAGACCAGGCTGGCCTAGAACTCAGAGCTCCACCTGTCTCTGCCTTCCGAGTGCTGGGATTAAAGGCGTGCTTCTTAAAGTGTGTCTGAAGTAGCTTCAGGATCTCCTCTTGCTTCATCAGGAAGTCCATTTTGTCAGGACACTCTTGATGTGGAGCTATGAAGAGGCAGGGCATGGGCTGAGGGGCTTACAGAGTGACCTGTGTCCTGTAGACATTTGGAAAGTAGCTAAATTAGCCTGTTGTGTCCTGACTTGTCTGTCCTCAGAAGTGGCAAGTGTGTGGAAGGGGTGACGTTATTTAAATTTGTCTCTGCCTTACAAATATTGGGTCAAAAAACTAGAAAGGCTGTACTTTCCCCACCGCAGTGGGTAGCTGGTGCCAACCCCATTCTGCTCAGGCTCAGGTTCCTTAGTGTCTGCCCTTCCTTAGCCTCCCTTCCTCTACAGTCTGGCATCCCGCGCATTCATGGTTTTCTGGATGAGAATGCCTGCTCTAGCAATCCTTGGAAACTTCCTAAATGAAGAGACTTTGAGAAAGGCCAAGTTTTGGGTGAGTCGGGGTAAGGAAGAATACTTATGAGAAAGGGTTAATGTTCTTCAAAACATTGCCTCCTCGCTGGCAACACTACACCTCTGCATAGCACGCTGGTCTCTCCACTGAATGCTGGCTCCTCACTCGGTCCCTCCTCCCCGACCCGCCACACTACAATTCTCACCCATTTTGGTGCCTGTATCCAGCACTCAGGAAACTGAGACAGGAGGACTCAGACTTACCCAGTCTCAACAAAGGAGAGGTGCCCTTGCCCTCCCTCCTTCCCTCCCTTCCCCCCTCTCTCCCTCCCTCCCTGTATTAGTTATTTGAAACATTTTGAAAGAAGCAACTTTAGGGAACAAGGACTTTTCGGGCTGTAGTTTGAGGAGACACAGTGCATCATGGGAGGAAGGGAGGGAAAGCGTGTTGACAGTGGGAGCCCTTTGTTGACTATGGCAGCCCAAGAGTTAGGCAGCTGGTCAGCATCACCTCTGCAGTCACGAAGCAGGGAGGAGTGGACTGGGGCAGGAAGTGGGGCTTGACTGTAACCCTCCAGGTCCACCCTCCAAGTGACAGACTTTCTCAAGTTAGGCTCCACCTCCTGAAGGTTCTAATTTATGACCTTTCAGAGCAGTTCCACAGCTGGGGAGCATGAGCCTGTGGGGAAAGCTTCACTATAGCACTCTCTCGCCTTTCCTTTTCCTGTCCCCCTCCTTCTCTCCTCCCCTCCGTCCCTTCCCCTGTCCCCTGTTCCTCTCTACTGAGCTGTTTCTTTAATGCATATCTGTTGTCTTAATTGTGGTTTGCCTGTTTGCCGCCCTTGTCTAGTAGATGAGTTCCTAGCGTGAGGCACTGCACTGTTTTGCTCACAGCTGTGTCCTTACAATGTTGAGCTGTTTTGTTGAATGAACAAACAATGAACAAATGAGCAAGGCCGTAGGCAGATCCATAACTCTCTTGGTGTGTCAAAGTGAGGATTTCTGTCTCTAGGATAGGAAGCGTTTTCTCTGACATCATAAAAGAACAGACCCAGGGCTCTGAGCCTTGAGTTTCACTGTGGACTTGTACTGACTGATAAGAGAAACATTACAATTTGACAGGATTTCCAAGAATCAACAACATATGCACATCATAGAGGAAACAGTGAAAGAGACAAACAACCGGTGAAAGGCGTCTTCAGTAAGCAGAGGGCTCCTCCCACCCTTGTTGACCCCCATGGGCGGCTGTGCTTACAAACTTGTGCATTGTTGCCTCAAGCATTCGTTTCCAGCAAGATAAATGCCACACCAGAACAAATCTGAATTGTCTCAGAGTAAAGTTGACCCAGGCAGTTAAACATGGCAGAAAAAGAGACTGGAACATTGTGATGGGGGATCATGCTTTATCAGGGTAGGAGGAGAAGGTTTTAAGGGCTAATTGGGAGTGTGGAAGAGTCGAGGAGGCAAAAAGAGCCAGGAGTCCAAACACACAGGTGCGATACCATTTCCTCAGAGAAGTTCAAACTGACGACACTGCTGTCAGGAACGAAGTGAGGGGTTCCGAGGGGAATTCCACCACAGGCTCCGTGGAACAGAGTAGGTAAGCCCTTAGTCTAAAGCATGCACCCGGAGACCAGTAATCTCTGAGTGGAGAGTGGACAGCCATTTCCTGCGGCAAACAGGGGAAGTAAGGAAGATGCGAAGGCTTTGCTGGGCCAGACCCAAACCTCAGAGCCACAAGACCTGAAGGAGAAGACTGGGAAGACACAGGGGAACAGACCAAAGTGTTCATCCCTGCACGTCGCACTTGGTGTTATTGCGTAAACAAATACATAGTTTCCTGATAAAGTCTTACCACACTACTCGCCCAAACTCTCATTCTTGTAGGACCATGAAAACCTTGTAGTCAGTAATTCATCATTTGTCACCTTAACCAGCGGGGTCAATTCAGCCTTTTGCTGCTGCTTTTCTTAATTTGTTTTGATGCATATAATAAAATATGTAAGTGCACATATATTTTTTGCTATGGAGAAATTCCATGGACTCACGTTCCTTCCTCCCTTCCTGTTCTCCAGCTCAGCCTTAACGCAGAACGCTTGCGCATGCAGTGTGCTGTTTAACTCCACTGTCTGTACATTTGTGAGCAGTAGCAGTGCACAGCCCATAGTAGGCACGTCACTGATATGGTAAGCGAATGGATAACATCTGTGGAAGCGCATCCTCTGGCTCAGCAAGCTCATGCTCCTCCCAGACGCTGACAGAAGTCAGTATGTCAGGAATGAGGAGGAAAGCGCCATGGATTATGTGTCTAAGCACAATGGGTTTAAATGTGGTCCTGATATCTTCGGGCTGTGTAAACTTTGGTCAGGAGTTAATCCTTTAAGTCTCAACTTTTAAAAAAAAATTTAGAAGATGTGTATATTAATAGCCTTATAAGAAGATGGACACACAGTCTACACATACCGTTTAGACAGAGGCCCGCACACAGCACGGGCTCATTAATACTCCTCCCAGTTTTTCTCTTCCTTAGTTCACTCAGATTGACCACAAAACCAGTGGATTTTGGTTCTTTGAAAAGTCTTTTTGCTTTTTTCAAAGCATATTTCAATTTTAACTGTGTGTGGGTGTGGATGGGTTGTGGGTGTGGGTAGGTGTGGGAAGGTATGTGTACATGACTGACTGCAGGCGCCCATGGAGGCCAGAGGAGGGGGTTGTATACCCTGAGCTGGAGGTATAGGTGGTTGTGAATTGGTTATTTTTATTTATTTATTTATTTATTTATTTATTTATTTATTTATTTATTTATTTATTTATTTAGGCTCTTTGGGAACCTGCCATTCAGCTCCCAAATAAATCACATGCAGAGAGACCTCTTATTGCTTATAAAAGCCTGGTCTTAGCTTGGCTTATTTCTATCCACCTTTTCTTAAATTATCCTGTCTGTCTTTTGCCTCAGGACTTTTATCTTTCTTTTGCTTCTGTGAACTTCCTTTACCTCTTTCTCCATGGCTGGCTGGGTGGCCTCTAGCACCCCTCCCTTTGTTCTTCTCTTGCTCCTCCTTCCCTCCTCCCAGAGTTCTCCTTCTGTTTATCTTCTCTGCCTGCCAGCCCCGCCTATCCTTGCTCCTGCCTCACTATTGGCTGTTCACCTCTTTATTAGACCATCAGGGGTTTTAGACAGGTAAAGAATTACAGCTTCACAGGGTTAAACAAATGCAGCATACACAAAAGCAACCCAGCTTTACATCATTAAACAACGGTTCCAGAGCATAAACAAATGTAACCCACTTCCAATAAAACTCTACAGCAGCTGTAAGCCAGCTGAAGTAGGTGCTGGGAAGTGAGTCAAGGTCCCCTGCCAGAGCAGAATATGCTTTTAGCCAATGGACCATCTTTCCAGTTTCTGGAAAATAATCTTGAATAAACTGAAGTAATGTGAAAAACAATTGGCATTTGCCAATTCCAGGTATATATTTGTGTTCCCTATGTCTTTTACATACTTAAATATTAAACTCCTAAGATAATTAGCTATAAAGACATTTTTAGAGAAACCATCTAAAATTAACTACTACCTTAGTAAATGCAGGACGGCGAATTGAGTCATTCCATTTATACCGAGCCATGCTTGTCCGTCAGGTCTCATGAGCATCCGTGCTAACACGTCTCTGCCTTGGAGTCTCCAGTTTAGTGCGAATACACACTTATTTGATATCATTATGCCCCTTATTTGGGGCAAGAGCAATTTGATCTGAATGTAGGGGATTGGAAAGAGTAATGGAGGACGATGTTTAGAAGTGGTCATATGTGAACTGGCACCTGAGAGTGAACCGGATGGCTGTGATCCTCACCAAAAAGAGCATGCATGTAGCTCAGAGAGCCACAGGAGAATCGGAGCAGCTCTGTAGAGATGGGGAGCAGGAGCGAGGAGGGGCCAGACCATGGCTTGTCACACAAGGTTCCTATCTCTGGGGCAGATTGTAACCACAAAACCATCCAGGACACCTGCTCCCTTGCTCCCCTCTGTTGCCGTTGGTGAGGTTTCACTCCTTAAAGCATTAGTTTTACTTTCTATGTATCTGTCTGTCTGTCTGTCTGTCTGTGTGTCTGTTTGTGGTGTGTATGTATGGTGTGTTGTATTGTGGTGTGTGTGATGTGTGTGTTGTGTTTGTGTTGTGTGTGTTGTGTGTGTTGTGTTGTCTGTGTGATGTGTGTGGTGTGTATGGTGTGTGTGTGGTGTGGTGTGGTGTGTGTGTGTGGTGTGGTGTGTGTGTGTGGTGTGTGTGTGTGGTGTGGTGTGTACACGAGTGCTGGGCCTGTGGAGAGTGGTGCCAGATGAATCAGATGTCCCTAGATCTGGAGCTGCTGTAAGCCATTGGCATGGGTGTAGTGAGATTTCATTTGTATTTTAATAAATAAAGCTTTCCTGAAGTTCAGAGAGTAAAACAGCTACACTGATCAGGTTTACAGACCAGGTAGTGGCAACACATACTTTTAATCCCAGTAGTCACACTAGTTTTCCATAGAAACCAGGCAGCAATGGTACACGCCTTTAATCCCAGCCCTAGAGAGGAATGTAAGACAGGAGGAGACAGCTCTCCTGCAGTCTCATTCTGAGATTTCTGGAGGCAGGATCATCATTTCAGACTGAGGTAGAGGTAAGAGCCAGTGGCTGCTGTTTTGCTTTTCTGACCTTCAGGTTGAACCCCACTTTCTGTCTCTGGGTTTTTATTAATCATGCTACACATGGGTACTGAAAATTGAACTCAGGTCCTCTGTAAGAGTAGTGATTGCCCTTAAATACAGAACCATCTCTCCAACCACCCAAGCTGATCTTTAAAAATTTACTATTATGCCACTAATCCCAGCACTCAGGAGGCAGAGGCAGGCGTATCTCTGTGAGTTCGAAGCCAGCCCGGTCTACAATGTGAGTGAGTTCTCACAGAGAAATCCTGTCTTGAAAAGCAAAAACAAAATCCAAAAACCCCACCAAAACAACACCTCCTAAATTATTGTTGTTTATTATTTTATATGTGTGGGAGCTCATAACACAGCACATGTGTGTAGGCAAAAGGGCAACTTTGTAGAGTCTCTGTCCTTCCTCTTTTCTGTTCCAGGCTGGATGGCAAGCACCTTCACCTGCTCAACCATCTCACCGGCCCAGAACTCACTTTTTATATTCAGGTTGTCAGTTTAGGAACCGATAATTCAGAGTCTGGTGTCTGGTGGAATGCCATGTTTTCTGGGGAGTCTGGAATCATTGTTGCTATTTTTTTCAGAAGACAGAAATGTATGTTAGTTACATCATGTGAATAAAATCAGCATAGAAGTTTTGTCTCCTCTAAATTTTCAATCAGTGAACTGGTGGAATCTAGCCTGAGCCAGAATGCCTTGGCTGTTCTTGTCAGCAGAAGGCACTGATAGAGGCTTTTCTGGGAACTGTTTGGACTTAGATGCAGACCTGAAGATTGTTGTTTGGAACCTAACCTGTAGGTAAGCGGGCTTTGTAATGCAAAGCTAACTTTTTTCCTTAGCCAGCTGGTTGTCCACTTACATCAGACTGATGTTTGTGAACTTATTCTCGAGTTGTTGAAACTAATAAGTGGCTTTACAATCTGGGAGATATTTCTTTTTAACAAAGCCAATGGCAGTATCATACAGCATCAGGACATTGACATTTGTAACACAATTGCAGTGGGGCAGAGACAAAGGATGATTACATTCTGATGGCAGTCATTTGCAATATCTGATCATGTTCAAAAGCAGGGCCATTACACAGGGGTTCAAAATGGAAAACAAATGGGCCAGACAATTCGGTATACAGCTAACCATCTGGTGACCTCGCCTGTGACTCCTCGGGGAGGAAGTTGATAGCAAAACTGATGATCTGAGCTTGTGACTTGCCCAAAGTTGCAGAATAACATCATTATACTCTAATTTTCAACTATTCTTTCATAGACTTAGTTTTTACAATTCTGTAAGAGTCCCAAAGGCTGAGCGTTACAAATTTAATTATGAGATAAATTCTTGGCCATTCTCTTCTAATCTGAGAGTGTACTTTTTATTGTTCTGCTGGTTTTTACTTTGTTTTATTTTGGGTTTGTTTTTTGCCCTTGTGGGAAAAAAATGACTGGAAGATTTGTTTTCTTCACAATGTTAGCTGTGCAGTTCATTGTGGTGGGGAGGATGTCATCATGATGGGGAGGATGTCATCATGATGGGGAGGATGTCATCATGATGGGGTGGATGTCATCGTAGTGGGGTGGATGTCATTGTAGTGGGGAGGATGTCATCATGATGGGGTGGATGTCATCGTAGTGGGGAGGATGTCATCATGATGGGGTGGATGTCATCGTAGTGAGGAGGATGTCATCATGATGGGGTGGATGTCATTGTAGTGGGGAGGATGTCATCATGATGGGGTGGATGTCATCGTAGTGGGGAGGATGTCATCGTAGTGGGGAGGATGTCATCATGGTGGAGAGGATGTAGCAGCAGAAAAGCTCACATCATGGCGTCCAGGAAGCAAAGTGGGTTCCTGCGTAGCAAAGTTTCCCCTTTTCTCCTATTTTATTCATGCCCCAGCCGTGGGATAGTGACCTCATCTTCAGAACATTCCATTTTGTAGTTTTCTGGAAACCCCCTGTGTGGATATCTCCAGGGTGCGCTTCACTTAATCTCCTGCCTTGTGTGATGGTTAGGGTGGTTTTAATGGTCAACTTGACACAATCTAGGGTCCCCTGGGAATAGAGGCTCAGTGAGGGACTGTCTGGGTCAGACTGGCCTGTGGGCATGTTTACAGGAGATGATCTTGACCATGTTAACTGAGGTGAGACAACCCAGCCTGTAAGTGGTCATTGTCCCCAGGGGCTGGGGCCTCACTATACATATAAAGAGGACAAAGAATGGAGCAGAAATATGCAGGCATGCATGCCTTCTCCCTGCTCCCGACTGTGTACGCATGTAACTGACTGTTTCAAGTTCCTGCCTCTGACACCTTCTCAGTGATAGAGTACATCCTGGAATTGTGAACGAGAATAACCCTCTCTCAGCTCAGGCGTCTTTTTCAGGGTCTGTAGTCCTAGCAGCAGGAAACAAAACCAACACAGCATCTCTCAGTCCCATCAACTGACAAGCGAGATTATCGTGGCAATTCTTATTTGAGTTCTTTTGATGACAGCCCTCCCTCCCTTAGTTCTCACTCTTATCCCCACCCCACTAACATTTCATGTAGAAGTGGGGTGCTTGAGGGGCAGATCACTTTATTGTTCACTTTCTATGTCCAAGAATATCTTTAACTTACAGGTTTGGGGACCATTCCTTTTAAATGCCTCCATTTTTATCCTTCACTCCTTATATTTAACAAACTCAGTAGTTCTAAACAGGATTGATTTATTTTTGGCTCCATTTCTATCCCACATGGTGGCTTTTAGCTGGATCTATGGAATCTTGTTCTCAGAGGAAGGCCTGAGGCCTTGTAAATGAGGTTCAACCACCAGAAGGCTCAACAGGGTACATCAGCAGAATGTGGCTTAGGGTTATTGGCAGCGCCTTCTGTTTGGAATTCTATAGAGAATTCTATAGGAATTCCATGTCCTCTAAGAGACAGCTGGGAAAGCAGGGAGGGAGGAGAGGAGGCCCTGAAGACCAGCAGGAGTCAGAGGTCATTGACAGAATGGGGCTTTTCTTAGTGACCTCATAAATAAGTAAGGGGAAAACTACTCACAAGCTAAGGTTTTATTAAGTTAAGAAAGATAATGTTTAGATACACGTTTTAATGGTGTAAGAGATTTGGAGACCTTATCATGTATAAAATGTGTTCTGTTCTTTGTGGGTATCAACAGAGAAAATGTGGGTTGCCTTGAGAGCCGCAGGAGTTAGGAAGGCTGGAGAACCCAGGATGAAGGTCTACAGTCCATAGTCCAGGCTGTCTGTCCTCACCTGATGGGCTGTGTGTTATCTGTGCTTCAGTCACATAGCTCGGGTTTGGATTTGAAATATACATGGTCAGCTCTTGGTCATTTTTGGAGGGGGATACACTTTCCCACACATTACCAAGTCGATCTCAGTGTTTAGAGAATCAACTGTAACTCCTGAGGTCTGTAGTCCAGCCTCGTTTGAAGACACATGGACAGTGAAGGGGAAGCAGTTCCTAAAGAAACAATTCTGTTTCCTGGCAGAGTTGTATACTTGGTACTGCTAGATGGGAGCCTCCTGTTGACTCTGTTTCAGTCCTTCCAGAGACACCTGCCAGGGGCTGGAGCAGCAACAGTGGAGCACAACCCTCTACCACATCAGACTTCAGCAGGAATGAGCAGAACGGCTACCTATCGGTGTCAGGGAGGTGTCAAAGGTTTAAAGTGACAATTTGCAGTATTACAAAAACAAACAAAACCCCCAAAAACCCTCCTTTGTTCTCTCATGAGTAAAGAGATTTCATTCGAAGGCATTAAGAAGACTCCCAGTGTTAATCTAGGCTGTTGTGTGTGGCAGCCCCCAAAGTTAATTCTAATGTACTTCAGATACTGCACAGATAGTACATGTGTTGTTTCAGATTCTCATTATTTTGTGAATTGTATTAGAGACTTTAAAGCCAACAGACAGACACAGAGATGAGGAAGACTGTTGGTAATTTTGTATGTTTTTATGAATAATGGGGAAACATCTGTGTCATACTCTATGACCCAACCATAAAAAGAAGCCTGTGTGTAGGAGAGTAATCTGTTTGTGCAAAGAGAGCTGGGCCAGCTTGAAGAACTACCAGTTTAGAAGAGAGAAAAGTAGTTAGCCAGCATGGAAGATGCCCAGGTCCAACACAGCTCAATGCCGATTCATTTAGGTTTTATATAAAATCCCTGGTGAGAGATGAAGGATATGAATTTGGCAGAGTTCATACTGAGTACCATTTCTTTTCTAGGGGAACCCCTGTGAGCCCGTAGAACATTTGTACTCTGCTAAATTAATTTTTTTTCTTCGGGGGATGGTTGCATTGGGAAAGCGGGTTCGTGCTATGATAGCCTACTAAAGAAATGGGTTGTCTGAACTCACGACAGTTGCTGCTTGGTAATTAATCTAGAAGTTGTACACATCTGTGAAATGTTGCTTCGTGTTGTCATTCCTCATCTTTTTGGAACAAGTGCCAGGTGATGCAATTTTAATGTCCCTAACATGTTTTGTGTCATTTTGCAATAGCATGATAAATCTGAATGAATACACCCTTCTTCTTTGGACCAGTGCCCCTTGTCATCAAAGGCGTCCATTTTGACCTGAACAGCTGTTCAGGTTTAGGGATACAGGATGTGACCATGAAACAGATCAAAGCTAATTGGCCCATAGGGTAAGCAGGCTCATGACCTTGGCCTTATTAGCCCTGGCTTTAACTAGCTGAAGTCACCTGCCCTGTGGGCAGGTCACCTTCCTTTCCTGGAGAGGATAATTTAGAAATTATCCGATGAGGTATTGTCATCTTGTTGATCCATCTTCTTACCCCAGTGAGGAATGCTTGGGAGATGAGTGAGATGGGGAGATTCTGAAATTCTGAGATTGGTATTTGGGGACCACTGTCAGGTAGACAAAAAATTAGTCATCGCCTGTGTGACAGAATCTGTTTCCAGTCAGTGCCAGAGGGTGCTTCACTCAAATAAATGTTGATAACCTCCACTCTATCCTGGAAGTCACCGAAGTAGGTTTGAAGCAATAGAATGCCACAGTGTGTGTTCTGTGAAGAAATTGAGTGACCCTCTCAGTACATTGGCCTCTTCAGTCTCAACTTTGCCTTCCATCTTTGTACCATCTAGGTAAATGCTTGTGTGTGCCACACATGCAGTGGGCATGCAGTGGATTAATGAAGTTGTAGTTTGAAACTACACAAGAGCCAAGATTCCCTAAAACAAAGGAACCAGGCCATTGGTGGAAATGGAGCCACGGGCAGTTCTCGGAGGCTGTTCTCTGCTCTTCTTTTGTTGGCCAGTTGCCACAAAGGTTTGTCAGCATTTCCTGATGGCCAGCCACAAGGGGAAGGGGAGAGCTCGTTGAGTCTTCTGGGAACCTGGGACCGAGTTGTGATCCTTCATTTTTTCATGTAAGGACCAGCAGTTATTATCAAAGATTCTTTCAAAGTGAAATAAGTAGAAAAAGAGTCAATAAAAACTTGAGATGAGGCCACGACTGCTCTTTTTCTTTCTATTTCCTCCTGCACCTTGACACACAGTAAACATCTTTTTTTGCTGTGTGAGAGTATTATAAATTTATCTTCTAAGAATCTCTTTCTTTCTTCCTTCTTTGCTGTTGAAGGCATCAGCTTAGAGACTCATTAAAACAATAATAGCATATCAGAATTTGTACGCGTATGTATGTTGTATATATGCGTGATCACCTGTGTATGTATTTGTGTGTGCAGGTCAGAAGTTGTCTAGACTCTTTCTTTATCGCTCTCCTCTTTATTTTTTGAACAAGGTCTTTCACTGGATCCAGAGCACACCATTGTGCCTAGACTGATGGTTCTTCCAGGCCCTGGGAGCCACCTGTCTCTGCTTCACCCTCACCTACTCTCAACAACAATGGCTTACAGGCCTGTGCTTCCACACCCAGAGGCTGGAGGTTCAAACTCAGGTCCTCACACTTGTCTGGCAAGTGCTTTACACACTTTCTTCACTGAACCATCTATCTCCCAGAGAGCTGTTGGATGATAATAATTAATAAGAAGAAATGTAAACAGAGTCACGGTATCTTTCCCTAAAGCCAATCCACCTTACTAAGCTGTTCTGAAATTTCAACTCAAGCCCCACCCCACAACACAACCCATCACCAACACAGCAAAAAACCTTAGTCAGGAATAATGTCTTGAAATTCAACCCAGAAGAAAAAAATCACACACATGCTTCTCTGTAGTGAGCTCCATACGTTCGTGTGTTGGTTTGAACATGTAAGGGGCCATTCTGTACATGGTGCTCTCTACTTGGCCTTTTTTCCTCAGTGATGTATCTTAGAAACAATGTCAAGTTGGCACACACAGACCAATTCTTACAACCACTGTATAATGGATTATTATGCATTATATAGACATACTATTTTTATTTAGTCCTGGGGCTGGGAGACATTTTGATGTATTTTTAAACACCATGACAAATTATGCTTTAATAACCATTTCTCTATACTTTACTGAAATGTTCTGTGAATCCATAGAGTAAATTCCTAGCAGTGACATGACTCCTTCATTGAGGAAATGGGTTTATTTTTTATTTATTATAAAATTTATTCTTATTTTTTAGTGCCGGGGATGGAACCCAGGGCCATGTTCAAGTTAGGCAAGCACTCTAACTCAGTGATTCTTTGCATCCTAAAGAGAACTAAATTCTCAAGTTTGAATAGAAAGCAGCCTTCGTTGAATCCAGGTTAACAATGGTATCAGCATGTGCTTTTAATAGTGATCAGTATTGCCAAATCATGCTCTATAAACCTTGTGTCCATTTTCACTCTCAAGAGCATAAACATGTGTTTTGAATAGGTGGAAAAGTGTTGTCTTCTCAGACATGTGTAACCAGTTTCTGTTTTTATTTTAAGACATCTGATATATAAAGAAATGATGTTCTAGCCTCCCTTCTTGCCTCGAGGCTTCATCCAGCTGAAGAGCCAACAAGAGCACCTTCTCCGTCACACTTTAAACATCCCCACCCACTGGCCTCAGGAAGCCAGGACTCTCATTCCAGGAAGAACATCTCAGAGAAAAGAACTGACATCCCATGCTAACCCAAAGAAGAAGTGGGGCTTTGAGAGGCAGCCGTCAGCTGGGTTGCCTTTACACAGTTCCATCAAATCTGTGAGCACGAGAGACGTTTCTCTGATGCTTCCGAAGGAACTCAGCACGGAGCCTCAGCAGGCTTGTGGAGCTCACCTCCCAGAAGGGCACGCTGAGGGGAGTGAGTAATCACTTGAGGGCACTTTGAAGCATGTTCAGTCATAAATGCCCCTCTATAAAACCTGATTCGTGATGCCTGTTTGGCATTGTAGGCCTCCTGACCATTGAGCCTTTGGAGCTGATGCTCTAGTTCTGGGCACTGCATGTTTTTACATACAGTCAAATAGCAACATGACACGTGAAAACCATCCGATGTCAGTATTAAGGAATAGTGTAGACAGGAGACTGTGGTTGGTGGATTATAATTATTTTTGCTGGGATTGTGATCCAACTGTTTCCCCAGGGGTTTGGTGGGATTGCTGTCTTATTTTCTTAAGTATTTGAAAATTCTAAGAGAAAATCTGGGGGGAAGTACAGAATAGTGATGCACAGTAAACATCATGTTGCCTACTCCTCCGGTGGCAGGAGCATAGATGTTACAGGAAGCAGTGGGGTCTCCTTGCCTAGATCAAGGAACAAGAGGTGTTGTGTTGTGCTGGGTGCCAGGACTAACTTCATCCATTTTAACCACACTTGGAAACCTCCACTTGTATGAACTAGTAGTCTCCTGGGCCTTTTCCCAGGTTCTACAGGACACTGAGGGGCAGATAGCGATGTGCTGCCCATGATTGGGGGGTGTGGTGAATGGCTGGAGAGTGCTAAGCACTCAGTGTGAGCTTGGTCAGACCCAGGCTGTGAACTCCCGCTGTGAGATTAAGCCCAGTCTCCTAGTCGGTTCCTTCCCATTCACCAGCTTCCTTTCTCACTCCTAGATGTTGCTCTGCTAAGTAATCAGTCACGGATCTTATTCCCATGATATTTATATCCTCAGTGAGATAAGACATGTAAAATAAGAAAGAATGCAGTAAAATTCCAAATTGATGCCTCGATAATGGGTCACAGGAGATCAGAGGAAGATGGATATATTATGGTCTGTCTTGTTTTTGAGCTTACTATTTATTAGGAATGTCTAAGTGGGATGGAATGGAAGAAAACCTTCTCTAGACTTTGGGGTTGGCAGGACTAAACTGGGGAAGTCTGTAAACATGGGGCATGGGGGGTGGACGAATAACAGTGAGATGACTTGGGCTGGAGTGAAGGGTGTACAAACATAGGAGGCAGGATTTTTCATGGCATGCCAGGGCTCTAGCCTCTATGGCTTTGAATGTCTTTTACTGTGGTTTCAACTATTGTTAGCAGTGGCAGGGCTCACCACAAGCAGCAGAGGATCGAGCTGCACAGTTCAGGGCAGGAACTTCAGGAAGTCCAAGCTGGCAGGCCAAACACTAGAAGAGGTTGCAGAAGAATGTGGCAAGTGACAGGCCAGCACCCAGGCAAACAGAGTTGGCATTGGAAGGGGGAAGGAGGGTTCGGGGACAGAGCAGTGTGGGAACAGGTGGCACTTGGAAGTGTAATCAGGAGCGATGGAGTAAAATGTGTGTATGCAGTTAGCGGGCTCCAGACACTCGGCTCGCTTGGGTTTGTGGGCTGACTTCCAAGCTCTGGAAGGAGAGGGCAGGATGGAAAGCGAGAAGCTGGGCCCCAGCCACAGAGGGAGCAGGCAGAAAGCCAAGCCAGGAGTCAGGCCTGGAACATGGGGCCTGTCTAGCAGAAAAGATGGCTGGATGCACCATTCCAGAGTGCTGAGCCAAAGGCTTTTCATTCCTTGTGCTTACAGTTATGACTGATCTTAGATGCTGGGCTCACAGGTGGGAGCAAAGAGGTCCAGCTGTGTGGAGAGAGTACGGCTGGCTAGAGTTTGGGCTTTGTTTGGTAGGCAAAAG
This sequence comes from Alexandromys fortis, assembly GCF_014885135.2. NCBI lineage: Eukaryota > Metazoa > Chordata > Mammalia > Rodentia > Cricetidae > Alexandromys > Alexandromys fortis. The sequence goes on from NW_026067905.1 coordinate 16,245,335, forward strand.
GGAAAAAGCAGAAGAATGAGCACAGGGAATCTCTCAACTGGACTATTTTAGGGAGATAGTTTGAGCCTAGTGTGGGCAATGAGCTGGAATGAAATGAAGCTTCACCTGTGACAGATTTTTGCCATTTTCCTTCTTATTAGTGAGAGTTCTCTAGGGAAAGTATGAATATAAATATGTTCAATTATATATACATATAATATATACATATCTAAAGATTTTATTAAGTTGTCTTACACTGAAATAGTAACACAATAACAGTAATAGTTGCCTTACACACCTGAGAAGAGGAGAACCTGGCAGGAGCTTGGTCCTTGAGTCTCAGTGGTTAGAGCATCCCTACAAATGACGGCCTCATACTGGAGAGGCTGAGAGCTTGCTAGTTGCTCAGTCAACAAAGCTAGGTGCTTTTGAGTCCCAGTTTGACACCAAAACTCCTGGTCCTTAGTCAGTGATGGAAGTCTGGGAGTGCTGGGTCTAATATCAGTGAAGGAATCGGCAGTAGGTGCAACAGGACAAAATAGTAAAGCAAGAGTGAAGACCAAGTGGGAAGAAGAAAGCCTTTCTTGTGCTGTGTCCATTTTTTTCTGGACTGCTCCTAGAAGGTGCTATGCACTTTTGGGGTGCTCCTTGCCACATCAGTTAAGGCAGTTAGGATAACTCTTCCAGGGAATTTCAGCCTGTGGCATGCTGAGGAAGAGCAACCAGCACACCTTCCGAAGTGTGTCTCCCCTGTGATCATTTCCTGTCGTGCCTCCTTAAACCCCAGGTGGCAGAAGACTGATAGTGTTACAATCACTAAGAAGTAATTCTTAAAAATGGCAGCATTTTATCTGTCCCTTTCCACTTCTTAAGTGGGACATATGCAGCACTCAGTATGACTCACAGAATGCCCCTGGGGCACAGGGGGCAATGATGTGACTGTGACAAGTGACCTTCTCCCCTCTATGTGATCTATGACGATTCCACGTTAGACTCCTAACTTTGGAACACACCTTTCTCTGCTTGGAATCCTCTCATCTTCCATCCTGTGCAGCATCCCTGAACTCCTCTCCAACACCTGGCAACTCTGTTGAGCCTATACACCTGCTGCAGTTGCTGTATGCCCTAAGTGGATGAGCCTTCTTTCCTCTGAAGGCTCATGGGGGGTAGCACGTCTCAAGTCTTTGTTCCAATAGCTGGTCTTTTTCTCCCACTTGTTAGTCGGGGGTAGCCCTGCCATCTGAGCATTTCCAAGCTGAGACTCAAAAGAGGCCTTTCCTTGAAGCCTGGGTTCTTGTCCCAGCCATGTCCCTCCTGAGACGTGCGCGGCTATGTTTGTAAATGGAACACAGTGTAACACTAGCGCTGTGGTTTGTAATTTGGAGTCAAGATGGTTCCATACAAGTCACAGTTACCCTCATAACTGCTTACCATACACGTGCCTGTGTTTGTCTCATCTATTAGACTTCATAGTCTGCCTAACAGATCTAGACGGAATTCCAAGGACTGATTCATGCACTCGTGGGAGCTGAGAAGTCACAGGATGTGCCATCTATCAGTGAGAGATCCAGGAGGGAGGTAGTGCAGTTCTGAGGGCAAGGGCCTGAGAATCAGGAAGAGCAAGGATGTGAATACAGGCTGAACTCAAGAAAAGATAGAGGTGATGTCTCGGGTCAAGGAGTGAAACAGGAAAATCCTTCCTTCTTCTGTCCTGCTCAGGTCCCCAGCAGTCTAGGTGAAGCCCACCCACAGGGGAGAGGGCTGTGTTCCCCATTAGGTCCATGGTCTCAAATGCCAGTCTCTCAGACATGCTAAATGTTATCACGGACAACCATAGATACTCTTTAGTCAGGTTCTCCTGTGTATCAAGTCAGTCATAACATCCCCCTTTCTTTAGGTCCTGGACCAGTGTGCACAGCTCAGCTGCTATGTGCTCTGCTAAGGCGAAATGATTATTTCCTAACTTTATCCTTCACAGAGAATTAACGGATTGCAAAAAATAAAAACAGACTTTCTGTTTCTAGGAGACATTCAGCTGGTTAGTATATTATAGCAAGCTGTACCCCAAAGTCATGGTTCAGTTACCTGGGGTCAACTGTGTTGTGGACATACTAATATTCTTCTTGATTCTTGGTTTTCTTTTAATTTTTGTTTTGCCTTTATTGTCTCAACTTTTGAAAGAGACAGAGAGAAGTTGCTTTTCCAAATGTTCGTGATGGCATGTTATATATTCTGTTCTATTACTGGTTATTTCCTGATTATTAATCTCTTATTGTGGATAAGGGAGGATTATAAAGATATTGGTACTCAATTGTACCATGTCAGTCTTTTTGACATGTTTGTGAACTAAGACTAAAAGAACGTGTGTGTATGTGTGTGTGTGAGTGAGTGTGTGTTGGGGAGGTTGCACATGTGTGGAGGCCAGCAGGCAACCTCAGCACCATCTTCAGGAGTGTTCTTACTGGCTTGCAGGTTGACAATCAGGCTAACGTGGTTGGCTAGCAAGCCTTAGGAGTCCTCCTGTCTCCACCACCAGTGCTAAGGTTATTCTCCTGTTTCTGCATTCCCATTGCTAGGGTTATAAGCAGGAGCCTTAACACAACTGACTTTCTTACGTGGATTCTGTTGGATGAAACTCAGGTTCTAGGGCCCCCAAGGCAAGCACTTTACTGACTGCGATGCCCCCCTACTACTGGCCCCAGAATTCTTCTGTAGCTCTGATCCTAACTCTTGAGCCTGGCTCCCTGTCTGTTTCACATCTGGATGGCTCCTTCCTTCTCTTCCCTTACTACTGATGAATTGCTTTTCCTGGAAAATCTGCTTTCGATGTTGAACATTTAGCCTGCACTCGCCACCGGTACATCTCTCAGCTCCCGTCGTGCAGTGACAAAGCTGCTCTTCTTCATTCCTATGTGAGGTCGACATCGCAGTTGTGTGGTTGAGTTCATTCCGAGACATCTAGCAAAGGGTCCAGTGTACAATGGATACTCAGTAAGCCTTTCTTGTATGCTAGTAATTAGGTAAAGACTTTTGTCTTAGTTAGGGTTTTACTGCTGTAAAGAGACACCATGACCACGGCAGTTCTTATAAAGAAAACGATTAATATGTGTGGCTCGCTCACGGTTTCAGAGGTTCAGTCCATTACCATCATGGCAGGGAGCATGGTGGCATGCAAGTAGACGTAGTACTGAAGGAATAGCTGAGAGTGCTACATATTGCAAGTAACAGGAAGTTGACTGATTCTCACACTGAGGAAGCTTGAGCAAAAGAGACCTCAAAGCCTGCCCCCACAGTGACATACTTCTTCCAACAAAGCCACACCTCCTAATAGGGCCACTCCCTTTGGGGGCCATTTTCTTTCAAACCACCACAACTTTTAAAATCTGACTGCTCCTAAGTCACTGTGGTAATGTGATCTGTCCTGGTGAAGCGGTTCTCTCCTAAGCCTGCTGATTTCTGTTCTGACTAGTAGGCATATTGGCTAGAGTGTAGGCCTGGCTGATTTGACGAGTTAAACAACTAAACTTTTACTTTGCTCTCCCAGAGATAGCAGACCACTGGGCATGGCAGCTGTTCTGGGAGATAAAAGCCAGTAGGAGGCCTTTTCTAGATGCTGTGGAGTGATTTCTTTGACTTCTCCTAGAAGGTCTAATTTTGTCCTAGAATTCTTGACCCCTCACCCAAAGTCAATTATTCTTTAAGGTGTTTGGGACAGATTCTAAACCTTCTGGGTCCTTTGGGGCAGCGTGAGTCTGGTATGGACGTGTAGAGTCAAGCTGAAGAGTTTGCTGCTGCTGTTTGCCAAACACTCACTCTACCCTGACCTTCCCCCCATGGGAAGACCAGAAACTTTGTCTGGACCAGGCATGTGTGCCAAGATTGCCAGCTGCTTCTCATGGTAAAGTCATGAGCTAAAGCCAGGGCAATGAGATGTCTCAAGATCATGGCACACCAGCCCAGCAGGTGGGCAGCCTGGCAGTGTGGCGCCCCAAGACCATGATACCCCAGCCCAGTAGGTGGGCAGCCTGGCAAGATATAGGTAACAAACTCCTCTGGGCAGAGTTAATGCTATCTGCTTGACTAGAAGAGGAAGGTGTCACTTACTGCCATTGCATCATTGTCATTATTTTTTCTTTCTTTTTTAAATATTATTGGGGTTTGAACCCATAGCCTTCCACATCCTAGGTGAGCACTCTATCACAGTGGGCCCAAATGCCCCCACCTCTTCTTTTTTTTTAAAAAAACTTTTTTTAGTTTGAGACAGGGCCTCACTAAGTTGCCCAAGCTGGCCTTCCACTTGTCTGTCTCCCATGCAAGCCTTGGGTTTATGATGCTCCTGAATCAGTCTCCTACAGTCTAGGTTACAGTCTTGTACTCCCAGGCCTGGCTGAATACCATCATCTTATTACAGTGTGTTCCCATTGGGTGGGAGAAATGTTGAGAGAAATCATTAAATTTTATTTGTGCTTTGAGATGAAATCCAGGTTACTCTATAAATACTCCCCTCCCCTAACATACACAGGCATGTAGATAGACAGACAGATAGACAAAGAGATACATACAGACACACAAACACACACACACACACACACACACACAGCACCATCACCACTACTGCTGCTGATGCCACCACCACCCGACTACCACCACCACCAGACTACCACCACCACCCGACTACCACCACCATCCTTGGAGAAAGGACTGAAAGGGAGAACCAGGTAGGTGGGTGTTGTCTGTTGTAATTGTTAGGGACAGCAGCTTTCCCATCACCTAGAAGCCAAATGAACCAAGGTTAACTCCCCCTCTCGCCCCCTACCCCAAATAAGGCAGTTTCTATTCTATAGCCTGTACTGCCTTGCTTTGTTTGGTTGTTTGGTTTTTGTTTTGTCAGCTTGACACAAGATAGGGCCATCTTGAAAGAGGGAACCTTAACTGAGAAAATGCCTGTAGACAAGTTGGTGGGATATTTTTTCTTGAGTGATGATTGATGTGGGAGGGCTTAGCCCACTATGGGCAGTGCCACCCCTGTGCAGGTGCTCCTGGGTTGTGTAAGAAAATCACCCGAGAAAGAGTCCAAGAACAGGGCACTAAGCATTGTTGCTCCATGGCCTCTCTTCACTCCTACCCTGACGTCCCTTTCTGATGGATCGCAGACTGTAAGACGAAATAAACCCTTTCCTCCCCAAGCTGAGTTTGGCCATCATGTTTACCAACAGAAAAGCAAAGTACTATAAGATCTCTCTATGCTTTAAAACAAGCAGGATCACTATGGCCACTGTGAACTGATTCCAGCAGTTCAACAGGCAAATATCAAGGACCTAGCCAGCTAAAATTTTTCTTGGCAATGCATGCATGAAACATTTTTTCCTTTGTTTTAAGAAAGTAGGGGTTATCTAACGGAGCTTTATCCATCAACCAGTAAGAACAGCACATCCACAGAAGAACATCCAACACCACACAGTCAACTGTCCAGTGTGCAAACCTACCTTTTCTTTGTGGAGCACATTTGCGGCAGCTTGGTTAACTTTTACTAAAGCTTCATTCCCATCATGTAGGCTTTTCTTTTCTTTCCACCTTCTCAGACGTTGTTCTTGAAGCCAGGAACTTTCCATTCTTGGTTTCATCCAGAAGACAAATATTTCTGGGAAAACACTGTGTTTAAGCCATTCAGCAATTCTACTGTTATGTAACTGACCACACTAAGACTTTCAATTAACTCTGGTTACATTTTATTGAAGAGTGTCATAGAATAACTACGATAATTTTTTCAAAAACATTTGTAGGCTTTTAAAATAGACAGAACTCTCTTAAAAATCCATGCTGCGTCTCACAACAATGGCAGAGGGCAGTGCCTGTTTGAAATATTGACAAGTCCATTGACTGTAGTCCAGCGCTGACTTCAGCTGGAGAATTTCTAAGTGCAGTGAGCTTTCTTCCCATCATTGCTTCCCACAGCTCTGGCCCTCCTGTTTCCATCTCGTGCTCGTCGCTGGTACTTTTTGTTTTTCTCTTGTGGAGCACATATTGAGGCACCCCCGCCCAGCGCCTGTGAACTCTTCCTGTACATGGGCTAGCTCACGCTTCCTGCTCTGCCTCTTTCCAGTCACTCCTCAGTCACTGTCTCCAGTTTCTCTGTCCTCAGAATGGAGCCAGTATTTTGTCCCCAAAGCAGAATCCCTGTTTATTTTATCTTTATTTACGTGTCCCTACATTCTCAGAGTTCTAGTCCTGAAACTTTTGTTTATTGATTTGCTTTGCTTGCTCATTTTCTTGTAGCATGACGCCTGTCATCAAGTTGCAGCGTTTGTTCTTCCCATGCGACTCTGATTCAAAGCCCTCCGCTTGTCCCTCTGAGTGTAGCTGCTCATTTAGAAGGGCATTCCTTCCACAGCCTTCTCTCGACTCTGTTTTTCCTCACAAGCTAATCTGTAGACAAGTGTGAGAGTCATCTAGTTTTTAGCATTTCAGATTATCTTTAAAGTCTTTATTATTTTTTGTACAATATATTTTGACCATTTTTCCTCTCCCAGCTCCCCCCACTTCCTCTCCACATTCCTATCCACCCAACTTCATATTCTCTCTCACAAGAAAAAACAAACAAAAAATGCCAAAGAAAAGAAAATCAAAACAGACAAGCAAACAAAAGAATGTAAAAAAAGAAAGAAAGAAAAAGAAAGTCAGAAAACCTATCAAATCATGAGTCCACTGGAGTCCACTTGTGTTGGCAGCTTCTCCTGGGGGTGGGGCAGCCGGTGGTGCATGCCTGACTATGTGGTGACACTATTGGTGAAACCAACTTTCTCTCCCCCAGCATGTCTCAACTGCAAGCAGCCTCTTGGCTAGCAGTGGGCTACTTTGTCTATGCCTGTTTTCCTGGACCACAGGGTCCAAATCTCATCTTTTTCTGTCTCCTTTGAGTGTGTCTTCCTCCCTTTTCTTTCAAAGTATGTTTCTCTTTGTTCAAAAGTCTAAGTGACAACAACCTTTTATAAAAAGCTGAGCCAGACAGTGAGAGCACACACCCTTAATCCCAGCACTCGGGAGGCAGAGGCGGGTGGATCTCAGTGAGTTCAAGGACAGCCTGGTCTACAAAGCAAGTTCCAGGACAGCCAGGACTGTTACACAGAGAAACCCTGTCTCGAGAAACCTTAAAAAAAAAAAAGCTGTATTATATGATGCATTTTAAAGAATAGTTTTATTTATTCTTTGACAATTTCATACATGTATGCCTATGGTCCATCTTAATTATATTTACTCCAACTCTCCATTCTCATGTCCCTCCTGGAAGACTTAAAACTTGATATATTTTAAAACCATGCACATACATGTATATGTGCATTTAAGTGCAAGTGTCATAGAAGCCGTGCATGCCTGGAGCTGAACTTGCAGCTGCCCACTCTGTTGTTGGCAACTGAACTGGGGTCCTTGCAAAAGCAGTATGTGCTGTTGACTTGAGTCCACCTCTGCAAGGCTTTTCTAGAGTGAGCCTTGCCTGCTGGTTCTGTCCTCTCAGTGCCCCTCACTCCGCTTGCTCTGGTCTGCTAGTCTTACTTGCTGATCTTTAGTGCTGGGAAATCACCTTTCACCCAGTTCCTAGAAACTTTTCTTTCCTTTTGAAGTATAATAAATACCTTTAAGATAGTGACAGTATCTAAGAGTTATTTGTCATTCAACCCTATTTATTAGTCCCTTATTGACTTTATAATGCGATTCCCCCATCTAGCTGTCAAATCATCTCTCTCTCTCTCTCTCGCTCGTTATGTTTGGCATCTGCAGTGCTAATAACCATAGCAGATCTCTGTCTTCTCAGCACTGTAAGGGTCTAGCACAAAATGGTGAGAGAGAACCTGGCATCACCTCTGCCTTCATAGAGTTTATAGTCTAGTAAAAGAGTCTTACGGCTGTCAGTGCGAGCATTAACTGACCAAGCTGTGAGGAAAGAGGGATGGGGGCTGTGACTGCACGTGATGAACGTGTTTAGAGCCGAGCCAGAGGAGGCTAGGGTGTCCTCCTCAAGGCCCTCTGGCAGGAGGAGTCGGACATGCCCAAGATGTCTAAAGCGAGCCAGCAGCTGAAGTGTGAGAACACGGTGGGGTGAGGGGAAGGAAGGAGGCTGCGGTGGGCAGAGGCCAGCCTCAGCCAGGCTGTGTGGGGTGGAGGAAGCAGTTAGGCTGTCCTTGGCGACAGGAAGTCCCTAGAGGGGGAAAGAGCAGGAGGAGATGGTAATGTGATTGGAAAAGATGCTTTGGCTACTGTGAGGAGGAGCAGAATGGGTTGAAGTAGGCAGGAACCCTGAGCACTGCCTTTTTCTGTAAATTCAGTAAATTTACAGAAATTTACTGTAGTGGAAAGGACTGTAGTAATTCAGTAAATGTTGTTCACTGGACTGAACACTGTGAGGCTTAGGGCTCTCTGTGATCTTTGTAGAGTGAAATTCTGTCTTCAAGCTATAGAATCTTGAGCTACTTCAAAGAGGGACTAGATTTTTAGTATCATTACTTTCCTGTAGCTTTTGCAATTCTTTAACCTAACACATGGCGGCTCTTACTGCCAATTAGCGTGGAGTAGTCCCCAGGTGTTGGGTGCTGTTCTAAAGGCTTGATGTGTATTATCTCAATACTGGGAGCCAATGACAGATGTGTTTGCATTTCCTGTCTTCTTCATAGGACCAGGAGGCTTGGAGTGAAGATCTTGCCTTAGGGTGAAGTGGCTGTGCTAGACCTCAACTCTAGGTGTCTCTGACTGAAGAGCCCTTGCTCTTTGCCATTTTGCCATGCCAGTCTCCCTTTCTTGAGGCTCACTCCTATGTCAATACCATGCTTTAGCTTTGGGGAAGAAAAGGCAATCTGGCTCATTGTCCAGTCACTCTTTCCAGAGTCACTCACTCACCGTGCCCTCTGCAGTGTGTTGTTACATGCCACACAGAACCTGGCCGCACATGTCAGCTGATTACTCTGTCTTCATCGTTTCATCTCTGTGGACACATTTCTGACTGTGTCCTTTTTTCTTTCACAGAGATCTGTAATTAGATGAGGCATTGATGTGTGTTAGCAACAGGTACGATTGGTGTCCCATAACTCGGCTTCCTCTATAGGTAAGCATCACCAGCAGTTGGAAGTAACCACAACAAATGACGAAAATATTAGTTGAAGAGCATTTGCTGTCATGGCCACAGGAGCCCTCTGCCTCGGGCCTGCCAATTGCTGAATGGTATTTATTTACATTTCCTCCTTCTTCATTTTCCATCCCTTAGGGCAGCCCTTTCTCTAGTTACAATAGGACTGTCTAAAATTGGCTCATAATTTGCCTGCATGAATGGAATAATCTACTTGCAGAACATTGAGAGTTTTAGTTGATACCTTATAGTATCTCTGTGATGATTAACAAGGTCACTTTGAGTTGAGAAAATGACAGTGACTGTCTGTTGTTTAAAGGACATTCATCTTTGACCAAGCGTGACCGGTGCCTTATCCTTTGCAAAACAAGGTTGAAAGTTCAAGCACAAAGCAGGCGACTGGGGCGACCTCAGGGTTTTTTTTTTGTTTTTTTTTTTTTACTTTTTATTTTTTTATTTTATTGTAGGGTTGGCGATTGAACCTAAGGCCTTGTACTGAACACACACTTTATCAATGAGTTGCACCCCCAGCCCAAGCCCAGTTTTCACACTGGAAACAACCATAAGAAACTGACCAGATGCTACTGGGAAACTGAGTGTGGGAAGCTATTGCTAAGCAGCACAGCCTGCAAACCTGAAGACCAGGGAGAAAGAAGCATTCATGGGGTTGTCCAGAGGATCGAGGGCCTCGCATTTCAGCCATGGTTAACTCTTGCTGGAGGTAAAGTTAACAAGTATCTGATTTATTTGTTATCTATTCCTCCAAAATTGTTGTTAGGGATCTACAGAGATTTGAAGGCATAGCTATTAATAAAATTATTGCAAACGACAATTACTAGTTTCATTTCAACTCTATTAGCAATGAGTAGGAAAGGCTGCCCTGTAGGTAGTCGTTGTGGGGAGGATGGGGTAAGGCAAGGTACGGAGGGACCAGAGACCACTCACTTCTTTTCTTCCCACAGTTATTGCTATTACCCCTTCTCTTAGGGCTGCTTTCCTCTAAACTGTTGTTTGTTTGCCTTTTGAGACAGGGTTTCTTTGGTGTTCCTGGAACTTGCTCTGTAGACCAGGCTGGTCTCACAGAGATCCACCTGCCTCTGCCTTCCAAGTGCTGGGATTAAAGGCCTGTGCCACCATCACCTGGCTCCTCTAAACTTTTGATTGGGCATAGGCCATTTTAGGCCAGTCTTGAATCTGGGGCGACAAAGCTGAGGTCTTGTTACTTCTAGCCATCTTGTGTTGGCATTGCCATTTTCAAGACAAATTTTTTAAGTGACTTCATTAAGGTATGAGTGACATGTGACATGTGTATATATTTAATATTTATACTTTGATGAGCTTGGAGATCAGGACAAAGTCATGAAACCATCACCACCATCAAGGCAAGGACAGGTGCATTTTCTTCAGTGTTTCTTCCTGCTCCATTATTATTGCTGCTATCATGTTAACGTAAGATCTGCTCTCAGGAACCTTAAAATGCACAATATGGTAGCTATAGGCCCTTTGCAAAAATGATCTCATATTACTGTAACTTTGTATTCTTGGGCCATTACCTTCCTAGCCTCCGACTCCCATACACACCAGGCGTCACTGTTTTCTTCTGATTGTATGTGTTTGGCTACTCTGATTTCGTATGGAAGAGAGATCTTACATTATCTTTCTGAGCTTGACTTCTTTCCCTCAGCATAGCATCTTCCAGGTACATCCACGTAGTCACAAATGACAGGACTTGTGTCTCTCTAAAAGCTGGACAATCCATTGCATCACATTTTCTCCCGGGCTCCTGGGATACTCTGTCCTAAGCACTGAGCACAGTGGAAGAAATGTGTGTATGTGTGTATATGTTTGTGGACGTGTTTGATATTTAAATTTCTGAAACAGCCACTTTGGTTGAAAAAGGACATTCTTCTCCCTACACAGTCTTGGACCCCTGAAGCTTGGGGCTGTCCAAGGAGCTTCTGATGGAGTGACTTGAGGACACTCTGAAGTGCGCAGAGAGTCCTTGCTTCCTTGGTATGCCCTTGCTGTCTGTCGTTTCTGCTCTTCTGGGGACATGGCTCATTTGATCTCCTGACATTTCAGCTCGTGATGTATTTATTACTAATCAAAGCTCAGTGCTATGCCTTAGCACAGCAGTTAGGAGGAAGTCTTTTTCAAATTGATCAGGGCGTGACGCCTGTAAAACAAACGAGCCCTAAGGGTTTTGTGATTGGTGTGGAGTTCTGGAAGGGGGTTTGGTTGCCTTGTAACCAGTTATCTCTTTCTGTTGATTTATTGAAACTAGATCTTTTAAAATGTAATATATTGTCGCACATAGATCTTTGTGTTAAGATAAAATTCTCACCAGCAGCATCCTCTGAAAGACTTTCCCTGCCGCAGTTAATCTCACTGGGTCCTCACAGTGCAGACAGCCCATGGCCACTCACAGGGACTCCAGAGACCCCAGGACTACTTATGGCCCATTCTACATACTGTCAGATCCAGCAAGACCCTCCCCAACTTTGTCTGCCCTCACCCACAGTAGTCAGAAGGCCTTAACTAAGCCTTATCAGGACGGGTGGTGGAGCTGATGCCTGCCTGTAATCTTAGAACTCAGGGTACAGAAGCAGGAGGATTGCCACAAAAGTTCCAAAAGTTCAAGGCTAGCCAGGGCCACCTTTTGTCAAAAAAAAAAAAAAAAAAAAAAATGAAAATGAACAAGAATGGACTGTAGGAACAGTCCAGGCAGTTGCAGGTGCTTGGTAGGATAGAGCCCCCGGGCACGGTTTTTAGATACCCAGGTATCTTCTGACTTTATCCTAATAAGAAGCTTCCCTGAAGCCGAGGGCCCTCTGATTTAATTACTCCAAATTCAAAATAGCAAGCAGATCACATAAGTGTCCTTCATCCTGAATTTCCCCAGTTTCCTTCAGCGAAGCAGGCGGCAGAGGCCGCGCACACATGTGGTGTGGCACACATGGTTCTATTTTGGCACCTGGTGGCCACCAGGAACTCCCCCCCCCTCCCAACAATGAACCGGTCTACTTGAAAGCATCGTTTCCCAACCACTCCAGAGCTGGAGAAACGATTGCTCACTGCCTTGATCCGCGGGGCTTCCGAAAGGGAGAGTGCTCTCGCAAGCACAAACAGGAAAGCCTGACATCACGGAGTGGCGGGGAGGAGTCTGTGGCCGCGGGCTCCCGGGCTGCTCGCTCGCTCGCTGGCCGCTCTCCTTTGTGGCCGAGTCGCGCGCGGCGGCGGCGGGGCAGCAGGACGCGTGGGAAGCGCGGGGACCCGGAGCCGGACCAGAGAGACGCCGGGGCTGCCTCGGAGCAGGGCGCATCATGCAGTGTTCGCGTACCGGAGAGAAAACTGAGAATGAAATTGCTTTGGCAAGCTAAAATGGTAACGCGAGTTCCCTGCCTTTCCCGGACGCTTCTCTGCTGGGGGAATCCTCACACCTCCCGCTTTCTCGGGCCGGGTGGTTAGAGTCTTGTCGAAGTGTCGAGCCGCCCGGACCCGCGCTCCAAGGGAGCTTTCTCACTCTGCTTTGTGTCCCTCCTCTCTGCGCCTCTTCTCCCTAGAAACGCTGCCTGTGTACTCAGGCATCGCCCGCGGGGTGTCTGGGACAGATGCGTGTCAGGAGAGCAGAGCTTGGAAAGAGCTTGGAAGTCAGTCTGGGGGAGCGGTGCAGCCTCTGCCTCCCCGCAGCAGCCCTTCAAGGCAGATCCGAGGTTTAGCAGGGGGCAAAGCTATCCACTGGCTCGCTGTGTGAATTTCAGTGGAAGCTGCTTGAGGATGTGTGGCTTTCTCTGCACTTGCCGGAGTTGTTTTTACGGAAATAAAAACTTTCCCCATTCCCCCTAACTTTTTTGGGTTTCAAAACAGTAAGAGGAGAAAAAGATACAACTTCACTTCCCAAAGAGAGCTTTTGGCATTAACACACGTGTTTGCGGGAGTTTAAAATCGACATTGCTCAAATGTTTGAGCACTTAGACTCCGAGGGATAAACTTTTGTTTTTGCCAGTGAGTTATTTTTCGTTTCACTTAAAGGGACAGACTTGATCAAAATTAAACCACAGTTTCCTTATGAAGAAAAAAAAAACTTGTAAAAAAAAAGATTTAAGATATGTGGCTAGTCTAGGAAAAATAACTGAACTGGAGAAGTCAGAGGATCCTGATACCACAGGAAAGGGCTGTGGGCCAAGACAATCTCAGCCTTGCCTATTGCAATGTGTCTTGTATGCTCTGATTGGAATATGTATTCCCAACAGCCCATCTTGGGCTCTGAGTGCTGCTGGAAGCAGGGAAGCAGCGCGGAGCGTGGTTAGCAAGGGGGGGAAAACACCAGCAGACGCACCGACCCTCTTTCTTTCTCTCTATCCCATGCTTGGCAGAGCTCGATTCAGGACTGGGGTGAAGAAGTTGAGGAAGGAGCTGTTTACCATGTCACCCTCAAAAGAGTCCAGATTCAACAGGCGGCCAATAAAGGAGCGAGATGGCTAGGGGTGAGTAGAGCTTCCTAGATCCTGAACTTTGGAACGTCAGTGTCTGCTCTTCTGTGAATATCATTATTATTTAGCTAAGGCAGTCTCTCCCCCGCCCCCCCGTTGGCCTTAAAAAGGAAACTGCTGATGGCCAAGTGTTTGCACTAGCTGTACAGGTCTGTTTTAGTACTTGGTGTTTTCCAAAGCATCTTCCCCAAGTTTGTCAATAATTCAGAACCTTCCGGAAACATCTTGAGGTACTTGGCAAACAGACTAGGGGTGGCGTGGCAGAAGATGACAGACACATGGAGAACCGGCCGGAAAGCATAGCTTGGTTCTGCAAGTGTCATAGCCACTGTGCCCAGAAGGCACCCTTTCTTCCCTTATCCCAGAAACTAAGAACACACAAGCAACAGGCCCTTACCCTGCTTCTTCTGAGGGGGCAGGTTCCCTCTGTGAACTTTCTAGTGTGGGAGGAGGCTGATGCATACTTAGGCTGATCCCTGTAGAGTATGGGGCATGGAGTGGAGACACTTGGTAAAAGCTGCTTTCCGTAAACCATTGGGGAGAATCATGTGAGTTCTTAATTTGCCCGGTGAATCTTTCAACACATCCCAAATGAAGGACTGTGTGAGACAGAAAGCCTGGCAGCAGGAGCACTCCTTGGGAGGACATGTGGGAGAAGGAAGGAATTCTTCAGCTGGAGAAGAGAATGTTTATGAATGACATGGGAACCTGGGGAGGGAAGAAGCGATGGCTGGAGGGTGTTCTCTTGGCTTCGATGGAGCCATGCTGGGGCTTTTGTGGGTGATGACCTGAAGTGGGGAGCAGATACCTGCATCGCAACTTATCGACTTTAGTTTCAACACTCAAGGTCTGGAGCAGTGTCTCCAGGTAAAGTGTGGACTGTCCAGGCTGTCCTGGGAGGAGCGGAGGCGACATGACTTGTAAGTCTCAGTATTTGGAGGCCGGAGGCCAGGGGCCATAATCTTCTGCCATGGCTGCTGACACAGGATTTTTCTTTTCTCATGTTGGCCTTCCCTGCTCAGATTTCCCTGCTCCTATGCTTGGGTCAGGATACTTTGGACTAGGACAGTTAGTTTGTTGGTGACTCCGAAGATGTGGCCTACAAAGACAGGCACTTTCTCAGTGAAAAGTAGCAGTTTTTCCGTACCAGGCATGTGCCTTACTCAGAACGTGGTCCTAACACGAACTGTGTGGAGAGCGCTGGCAAGTCGCTCTGTTGCTTCTCTTGGCTTTGTGTATATTATTTAAGTGTGATGTTGGCATGGTGTTGACCTGCATGGCTATTTCTAAAAGATTGATAAGCTCCGAACCAGTCGTCTTCAAACAGCCTTTGCGTTTCTGGGTCGTTCTTCTCTCTCTAATGATACAAATGTTGCATGGGTGGCAGTGTTGGTGTTTAGCCAGATATGGTAGCGAGGAGCGTAGTGGGAGCAATACAGGGACCCCACCCCAAATAAACTGTCTCTCATTTAGATGTTGACAGCCACTTAGTGATTACACTGGATTCCACTTCTCCCCTCATCCAGCTTCTCTCTGTAGCCTTAGATTTATTAGAGTTCAGAATAGCTAGCTCTGAGTGAAACCGTCGGTCTGAGATATTGAGAAGGATCATGTAAAATTGTTACTGGTTCTTGGAGGAATCCTGCCCTCCTCAATTTGACAAGTGACTTGGGGACACCACACATCATCAAAAGTCAGAACTCTTCACCTTAAATGCCACATGCTTTCTTGTCTTAGGTGCCTTGTGGAGAAGCTCTGTTTTTGGTCTCTGAAAACCCCAGACTTAATTTGACTCAACCAGTTGAGACACGGAAACTATGAAATCTTTCTCTTTTCTCCCATTTGGTTTCCTCGTGTTTGTTTTCCTACATTCCAGTAACCTATTCAGCATTCTTTAAAGTGGACAATTTTAGAGTTAATGGGGTTGAGGTGAGGAAGACGCTTCATGCATACTGGGATCTGACAACAGCTTTTATGGGGGAGGTGCCATTATGAAGCCTCTTTCTTTTATATACAAGAAAACAATGCCCAGAGTGAGTCACTTGCTCACAGGGTCATAGAGTTCAGAAATAGTACAGGCTGCATTTGTATATGTTAGCTCTTTGCTGTCAAGAACTACCCAGACTCTAAAGGCTGTTTCCATAGTACTTGAGGATATCATTGGTGCCCAAGAACAAGGACACTTCCGGCATGCTTCCCCTAGAGATCACTCCTGGTGCAGGATTTCAGAACTAGTCTTCTGATCTTCTTTATGCCTTGAATGATATCCAGAGCTGCAAAATATGAGATGGATTATGATGATGTATATCTTACTGATAGGCTTATCACTTAGGATGTGTAAAGTTTGGCACCCGACAGGAGTGTACGAGGTCCTTTAGCATGTGCATGTGGGCATAGCCTTGGTACTGGGTTTGTAGTGCTATTCAAAAAAGTTATTCAGAAAGCATCAGGAATTCAAGGTCATCCTCTTCCACATAGTGATTTCAGGGCAGTCTGAGCTGCCTCAGGCCCTGTCTAAATGACAACAATGACAACAGTCCCCAAATCAAACCAAGTTTCCAAAGATGGACCACAGTTTTTATATTTCTAGTGGTAAGATTCGGGTTAATTAATATTCAGTTCTAGGAAGTATAACTAAATAATGACACACTTGGGGCCAGAAAATGGCTCAACTGTGAAAAGCACTTGTTGCTCTTGCAGAGAACCCAGGTTTGGTTCCCAGCACCCACATGGTGGCTCACAACCACCTGGAACTCCAGTTCCAGGAGATGCAATACCTTCATGAAGGCGAAACACTCAGACACATAAAACAAGTAAATCTTAAAAAGGTACAGAATAATTACACATTCTTAGATATGAAGTACATAAGCCAAAACACTTAAGTTATACCATTTTTTTTTCTTAAGTTGGTGCTTTTGTTTGTGATCATTTGAGAAGAACCCTATGGCAATGGTCCTAAAATAGATACTGAGTGTGATCCGGGCCTGGCTTGCTCAGACATGCAGTGGTAGTCTCTCCCATTGACAGTGTGGGTATATTGACAATAGCAGTGAAACTTGACCCATTTTTTCTTTACAATAATACCTAAAGTTGGGACAATTTCACCAATGCATATCCCTCAAAGTGGCTCCAGTCAAGCCATAGACTCACACAAGCCTAAGGCTGGAAGAGACTTTAGAAATTAATTTCAGCCAACTGTTCTTTTAGTTTGTAGCATTTTGGAAGGGCAATTGGTCAACTCA
This sequence comes from Alexandromys fortis, assembly GCF_014885135.2. NCBI lineage: Eukaryota > Metazoa > Chordata > Mammalia > Rodentia > Cricetidae > Alexandromys > Alexandromys fortis. The sequence continues at coordinate 16,262,164 of NW_026067905.1, forward strand.
TTTTTTTGTCTTTGATACCACCATTGCAGTATACATCCACAGTGACAGGAACAATGAATTGGAAAATACCAATGTTCTCTGAAGTAGGAAAAGTCCCTGAAGGGACAGGAGAAGAGCATTCTGGGAAGGGGTTTTGGAGTCTGCAGAACAGGACAGATTTGTGGCCCAGAAAAACGTTATCAACACCTAGGATAAACATAACATTGAACTGTTAGTAACAGGCTCACTTTGCATCCTTCAGGGAGTGGACTGGGTCAGGGGATGGTAGTCTCATGGTTTTTCTCACTTCTATACTTCAGTAGTCATGTGACCCTGTGGTATGGTCCTGGTACCCACTTTCCAGTGTCTAGTGCTTGTCACGCTCTTGCACACTCAACTCTTGATGAGTTGAAAGTTTTGGTAAGTAGGAGACAACAGTAAACTAGAAGAGGATGGACTACAGAAATAAAAAGATGTGGGAAGCGTATGTAGATGTATGTTGTAGGTGGACTGTGGGAGTGCGCTGGTGACCTATGGATCGAGGCATTCCTTCTCGGTCACACTGTTCGTGTGGACTCTCCCTGATAGTGGCCGTGGTGTTACTGTGCATATTGCGTTCCTGTGGGGAGCTTCCCTGAGTTGTCAACTAACTTGGATGCTGGAACTCAGATGAGCTGTGCCTCTGTGTGTCCCAGAGCATCCGGGGCCTTGTTATGTGCTTACCTCGTGCTGCTGTAATTGTCTGTTTGTTTATACTTCCCCTAGACGGAATCATGTAACTACAGCCATTAAATGTTTGTTGAATGGGTAGATCATGCTTCATCCTTCTTTGTGGGACTAATATTGTCTTGATTAATATGAATGTATGGTTGCTTCTCATTTAAAGCCAAATCACTATGAAGACGTCAGCCTATAAGGAGGAGCAGAGGGGCGTGGGAGCAAGAAAATCAATTAAGTAATGATTATTTATAGCTGTCTCAACATTCTTTCTGGAACAGAGCAGGGCACACACAAAGATAGCGATTGTTCTTTGTAACAACAACAACAACAACAAAACATTCCCAGTGCCTTTTAAAACCCTGAGCTCCGACTCTGCCTGCCTGTGGAGGAGCTCTGGAGAAGGAAGGGCAGCATGTGAGTTAAGTCCTAGCAAGCAGTGCAGTTCTGTGTGGCTGGAAAGAGGAGTAGGGTTGGAACAGAGAGGAGATAAGCCCCAGAGGAGCCTCTGGTTCACTATTGGTCATCCCTGTCTTCAGCTAGGAAAACAGGCCTTGGGCTGAGCTGTCATGTCTGCTGGAATGTTTAATGTAGGCTTTGGAAAGTAAAGCTCAAAATTTAGCAGCCATCTGAAAACTAAGCAACTGGTATTTTTCATTTTGACCTTGGGAACATGTTTCTCAAATGATTAGTCCAATAATGAGGTAGCTTGTGCCAACCAAGACTGCACAGCCGTTAGAACTGCCTGAGATACCAGTTTCTTGTCTTTCAGTGCTTTAAAAATCTCTTAAGGTCTGCATAAGGAATAGGTAATATCCAGTTAAGAATATCCATTTCAGTTTATCGATCCATAGAATACTAAATTTAGTTTTAAAAAATGTTTGGCTAGGGGCCGGAGAGATGGCCCAGTGGGTAAGAGCACTGGCTGCTCTTCCAGATGATCTGGGTTTGATTCCCAGCACTACACGGTGTCTCACAATCCTCTGAACTCCAATCCCGGAGGATCCAACGCCCTCTTCTGGCCTCTTTGGGTACTGCATGCATATGGTAAAGAGGCAAAACATAAATATATAAAAATAATAAATAAAATGTTCACAAATGCTCAAAACCCCATTTCTACCTTTAGCAAATAAGAGCAGCATGAGCTTTAGAGGTATATTAACTCTTTATACCTAAAAGTATGCATCCGTTTCCTACCACAGACGTATTTCTTTCTTCTCTTAAGCTACATGGTAAGTCCTTTGGAGTTTTGAATTAAGAAAGAAATGGAGAGATATGTGCCATGCCTCTCTGTATTAGCTCGTCGGAATCTGCCACGACACGGGCCTGTGTGTTTTCGTCTCCTTTCTCCCCAGCATAATTTCCTTTTACACTTCCCCTTCTAAGGGATCTGACTCTGCCATGACCCTCGTCCACGCGCTGCCTTAGAACATGCACAAAAGTCAAGGAAAACATCTCTGCCATGATGTGTATTTGGGCAGAGAAGTCGATTTCTATAAGCAGAGCAAGACAAGTGCTGGAAAGGGGGAGCGGTCCTACAAGTTACTTCATTCCCTGAGAGACTCAAGCCAGCAGTCTGTCTGTGGCTGGCCAATGGGTGTGGCTAGTTGCTCAGAGTTGCTGTGGAGTTCTCTGGAGCTAGCTTCTGGGTCATTTTCGGGCAAACACAATCAACATTTCACAGATAACATGCTAAATATGGGGATACAGAGTTCAGTGAAACAGCCTTCTAAAAGGGTTACAAGCAGGGGAAACAAAAAGCCAACCCGATTCCAGTACGTTGTGGTGGACGTGATAGCTGCTGGGGTCTGTGAAGAGACAGGGGTGGCGGGCTGCCCAGGTGTGCTGCGCTGCAGGGACGGCTCCTCCGTGGAGGACCATGGCTGAGGAGGGGCCTAAAGCTGGTCTTAGGGCCCTGAAACTTCAGAGAGCACAGCGTGTGGGGAGGCAGGGAGGCCAGCGGTGGGATTTCTGTGTGAGGCTCAGCCTGGGGGAGAGGCTGGAACTTGGTGGGGAGATTGACAAGAAAGGGGGCGTGAGAGAAAGGCAGGAACCGGGCATGAAGAGTCGTGACTCTTAGCTGTGGGGACACCAAGCTGTGGAATTGGAGTTGCCCTATGATGGGGCCATCACAGTGAAGGGCTTTAAACAGGGCAGTGTGACCAGATGTGCGTTTTAGAGTAATAACGGAGTCTGAAGGAGGATGAGGGAGGATGTGGTGGAAGGAAGCCCGACTGGAGCCAGGGGACCCCACAGGAGGCATGTGTGGTATTGGGGTGAAGACCTGAGGGGAGCCAGTGACAGCAAAGTGAAGAGGCCTGGGGAAGAGTGAGTGTCGTGTGTGTGTGTCTGTCTGTCTGTGGTGGTGGTGGGGTAGATGGGGTCCCATAGGCAGGCAGAGGTCTTGAACGCTTGGTTTTTCATGAACTGGCCAGACCAAAGCTGGCCTGCTCTTTTGGGGACAGTGTCACTGTCCTCTCCTTGGGTCAAATGTACTAAGGTAGCACACTAGCAATGCCTCCTTTCCCAGGAAGGGAAACTCCAGGTCTGGGTGTGTGTGATGCGTGGTGACCAGAGACCTAATCTCAGTGAAGGCTCACCAAGACAGAGGCAGGGAGCCCTGCATAGCTTCTCAGATTCCAGAGGACTCTGTGGCCTGGTTCTTCTGTTTTGCCCTGCGAAGGAAACAGTGTATCTGTAGACAAGCAGGGAGAGTGAATGCAGAGCCCACTGTCCTGTGATCAAAGAGCTGTATTCTAGACAACAGTATTTAAACTGATAGTCACGTTGTTAGGGACACAAGACATTTTACAGTTAGGTGTTCTGCTCTTTATCTCTGTCCCTACTCAGTGTCCAGCCCGCCTGGCCACTGTGTGTCTGGGCTGCTGGCATTCCTGCCTTTGGAGAATCACTGCGGTTGCTGGCTCTCTCTCCCTCTGCCCCCTCTCTCCCTACAGCCTACATGTGCAAGTATTTTCTCACCCTTTACTTTCCAGGACTTGTATTTATACTGTCACTTTTCACTGGATAATTGATCAAACCTCACCCTTTGGTCACCTCTCGGCCATGTGGTCGTTGAGATCGCCTGACTAGCTGTAATCTGACAACTGCCTTTAGTTTTTTTTTTTTTTAAGACTACAAATAGAGGAAGCACCAGAGGAATAAAGATAGAACAAGCCCCCAGCGTTCAGTGGGCAACCAGTTAGTTGCCTGCTGCGGGAAGTCTGTGCACATAGAGAAAACCTGCTCTTACATGGCTCCTTCAGCCCCCACTGTAGGAAGGCTGGGTCTCAGCCTTGCTATGGCCCAGGCTCTGCTCTGATGATGGGGCCTCTCTAGCTTCTTTCTCCAAAGCCATTTCTTCTTTACTGTCCAGAATGTGACTCCTCAGGGTACCAGTGGTGGCAATTCTGGAAGAGATGATTGTCAGTGGTTTTAGATAGGTTTTGAACTCTCATTAAAACCACAAATAAACAAATCCTGACATCTTCTAGCTTTTTATTGCTCGATGTAATCCATTTATGTGAATTCAACAGTAAACCGTATCCCATGTACATAAATCCCAGAGGTTTCTGGTATGTTTGCTTTTATGTCAACTATTCAACAATGCTTCCCTTTTAGAATATTTTCATCTTTCATAAAAGTGAAGCCAAGGCCGAATCTTTTATTTCATGATTCTAAAGACAGTTAGAAGGCCCAGACCATGTCTTTTCTGCTGACAGGCTGCTGTTGGTCACCCCACCGGCCGAGTCTCTGCTGGCCCCTCACCAGTGACTCTTGCCTAGTCACAGGCCTGCGACTTCGTTACTGGGACGGTGGGCTTGGAATCCATGGATGGTTCTTATCTCAAAGTTAAACACACGGACATTTAATGGATATAGGTAAAAATAACCGAAGCTGGATTAGAAGCTGGTTAAAAATACAGTGCTTTATGGTCCTTCCCCAGTTGAAAGTGCAACACTTGAGGTTGTTCATTGAGGTAACTGATAACCTCAAATGGAAAACTCAAGAAATCGGAAGCATTGGGTTAGTGTGCAAGGCATCGGGAAAAACCTGGCTGTCTCTGTCCAAAGGTCGACTTCGAATGGCAGACACAATAAACAAAGACTTCCTTAAAAATGACTTAAGCAAGCATTAGCTGGGAGAGCCCAGCACCCTCAAGGCCTCTGGGGAATTAGCACGCTGGTCTTTGAACTCTCCCTTGTTTTCCTAGGAGCTGGGCCCTCCTGGCTGTGCTTGCCTCTCAGGGATATTTCCTGTGGGGGGCCTGGGTTAGGAAGCCTGCTTGATGGAATCAGATAGATCTGCTAAGAAAATTCATCTCGGCCTCCCACGTGCTGGGCCGGCTGGAGCTAAGAGGTTGTGCACCCCCTCCCTCTAAGCCTGGGTCCCTCCACTGTGGAGAGGATCCATTGCCTTTCTGATCTCATTGTTCTGGGGTAGGAATGACTCATGCTAGTAAGGTGCTTGCATAGCACCTCGAATCTGGTGTACACTTGCTCACTAGCTAGAGGACCTCGTCCGCTCCCCACTGTGGAAGCCGCTTTTGAGCCTAGCCGTAGAGCTTTAAAGAGGTCTGTATGGCTCTGCTACATGGCCCCCTGAAGCTCGGCATTATGAGCAACCTCAGGTTGCTTAGGAAACTGTATTAAGCATGTCCCCATCTCTGTCCTCTCATTTTACACGCAGTAGTGCAAGGCCAAACCATGGCAGGGGTTCGTAAAACTTGCTTATTCAAATAATAGTTCCCTTTCTCATGGCTCTGACAAAATGCTATATATAAGTGCTTCAAGGGGTTTGGTGTGTTCACGGCTTTGGAAGTTTCGTCTGTCATGGGAGGGATGGGGTGGAGGAACAGTTTGTAGCGCTGTGGACAGGAAACGCAGAGGAGAAGTGACAGAAAAGGTATGTAGTACAAGACACTGCTCCGAGGGTACATCCCCAAGGACCGACTTCTTCTGTCAGGGTCCATCTTTGTGTCCACCACCTCCCAACCGGCAGTTAGGTCCTAGATCCGGAAACAGATTAAGCCCAAATTGTCAGAGTGCTCTTGCTGCCAGGCTTCAGGGACAGACAGGGCCCAGAGTATGCTTTACTGGTGTGTGGGTGCTGGACCAAGCCAGGGGATAATCGAGATTAACCCTCATGAATATCTGGTGTTTTCTATGTCTGCCCACCTGCACAGTGCAAGGCTAAATCACTCCTTAGGAGCCAGTGGTTTGCATCTCAATTTCCTTCTGTTTTTCTATACTTAATTTGATGGTAATATTTTTATGTTTTTTTTTTTTTTTTTTAACAGGGTGGGAGTAGTTAGGGGTCCTTGCTGCTCTTGCTGAGGACTGGTGTTGAGTTCCCAGCACTCAGTAGGGGTGGCTTACAATCACTTGTAACTTTAGTTCTGGGAGATCTAACACCCTCCTCAGGCCTCCATGGGCACAGCACCCCCCATATACACATACAGGTATATAAAACTTGAAAAATGATAAACTTTGTAAAGATACCCAGTAGTGGCAGTGTTCTGTCTTCTATCTGTGATATTTCTGGTGGATAATGGGAAGGGAGGAAACAGTTCTATTTCATTATATTAGACTCAGTTGGACAATATTTAGGGCACTAACAAATTGTGCTTGCAGGTCCCTAATATGGTGTGGGACAATGGTAAAACCTCTCATTGTTCACTTGCTGATGGGTTAGAATACTTGAGTTCCAAGCCAGTAGTGAACTGCTTGACTCTGAGACTGCCACGTGATCTTTAAGTCCTGTGGTTCTGTAAGGTGAGGTAGCGCTTGTTTTCCCTTCTGCCTGTGGGTTGTATGAGGTTATGTAGTTAGCTAATATCTATCGCTGAGTCGTAGTACAAACAGAGGGAATCCTTCTTGTTATTTAGCCTCTCTACTCACCACCCAGGGGCCTGATGGACATGTTCTGCTCCTTAGTCCCACCTCCCTCCCCTCATTCTCTAGGAGATGGGCTGTGTTTTCCTCTTTCCACCTTCTGCCCACCTAGTTGGGTGCAGTGAGGATGCCGAGCCTGGGGTTGTCTATGGATAACCCTTCCTCGCAGGACTCTGAAGAGAGCTGCCGTGAGCATCTAGCACAGGAAAGCTTTCCACTTCTCTCTTGGATGCTCCTTTTTTCACTTTTAATTTTCTGCACAGGGAGTGGTAAAGCAATAGCAAAATCAGCTCTCAAGTTGAGGCCAATGTGGGATTTGAACTTGTGATCTAATGCCAGAGGCAAGACTATTACTGACCATCCAGAACCCACCTTCCTACAACATAGGCATTTAAAACACTTCCTTCGAGTAGTCCTGTGGCTGCTCTCCGTGCTTCCTTCCCACCCCAGCCCCTTTCCTGTGGCATGGGGGACACAGTTCTAAAGTCCCATTTTCCTCCCTGCCTTTCCACTTGCTTGTTACAGATGCTTCCTTCTTGCCTTCCATCTCTCCTGTGTGAGTTCCTTTTTTTGTTCTTGTTCCTTCCTGTCCTTTCTGGGTTAAAAATAGTCCCCAGGGTTTTTGACTGGTTGGCCACAGATCTGACCTTCCTTCTATTCAAATGGGCCTCTCCCGAGATTCTTGTGATGCTGTCCTATCCAGCTGAGAGAGTCGCACCTCAGGACCCATGCTGTTAATCTGTGCCTGCTCTCATCTGATTTGTGGGGCTAACCGACCCTTGTACCCAGAGCGCGGGCTGAAAATTAAGTCTCCTGTACCAAGAGGCTTAATCAGTGACTTGCTCACTCTGCTCCTGATAAACAGTGAGCTCTCTCTGCCTGCTGACTGCGTGTGGTGCAGACGAAGGGACTCACAGTGACATTCATCCTCATGTGACGCGGTGACACTGTAGTCAGCACAGGCTCGTGAACCAGCTTCCAAAAACCATGCTAGCCAGGGCATCCTGGGGCGTGGGGCTCCTGATGTTCTGTCCCCGAAAGGTCTCTCGTTGCCTCAGACATTTCTCTATGAGCCACCCTTGCTTGGGGTTGGAAGATTATGTTGTTCTTTACAAACTAACTTCTTAGCCGTTGATAACTGAGACAGTCCCCAAACGAACGTACTCCGGGACAAACGCTTGATAAACTGGGGATGACCAGTGGCAGAAGTGCTTGCCTGAGCCTCTTCATTATACCTAGTGAAGTTCATAATCCGATTCACGCTTCCTGTGCCACGGCCTGTGCCATTGTGTCTGCCCGCTAGGCTTCCAGTCTCAAAGACTGATGGGCAGCTCTGCCTACCTTTCAAGTCAGCTCAAATGCCATCTTTTGTCGTCTATTTTCCTAACCTCTTCTGGACTTATTGCCTTTGGGGGAGCAGGGGTGTCCTTACTACTTACCAAAAGCTCCAGCACAGCATTTGACACGGTGATATTTTTGTTTGCTTGAGACAGGGTCTTGCTGTGTTAGCCAAGGCTGGCCTCAGACTCACTGGGTAGCCTGGGCTGGTGTTGAGCTTGTGTTTTTCCTACTTCAGCGTCCTGAGTGTTGGGAGTACATCATCCGTGGTCTTTAGTTTCCTTTTCCTTCACCCTGTTCATTTCAGTGCCCTGAGGCTTGGGCCATGTTTCACTAATCTTCGTGTTCCCATAACCTGGGGCATTGTCTGAAGTGTTTGCTATACTCAGCAGCATCTGTTTTCATGTTCTTGTTTGAGACAGGGGCTTACTACACAGCCCAGGTTATCTCAGAACTAAAACATGTATATTTAATGCTAAGTTATTTCTTGTCGTTGGTTATATGCTCAGGATCAGTCTTTTAAACACAGGAAAACATTGACTAATAATGAGCTAGATTTGATTTACAGCCTGCTATCCAACTCAGTCATCTAACAAGGGAAGGGAATGCAGTCTTTGCTTCACTTTATTGCTGCCATCTCCTTTCTACACTTCAGGATCTCGCAAAGCGATGGTGAGCTTTGTAGCTAGACGGACTGGCCTGGAATCCAGACTTCACCTATAGCTTTTCTAGAGATAGAATGGTTTGAGTCATGAGTCCAGAAAGGACCTCTAGGAACTTAATTTCTACTCTGAGTTCCAAAGTCAGCCTACTTAGGGTTTTACTTATCATCTACATCTGAGGTCTGTAATTGTCTTCAAATTCACCTGAACCTAGTGTCAAGCTGGTCTGGCTTTACACTGTTGAATCTGTTTGTTCGCAGGGATCTGACACCCTCCATGTGTATAAGAATGCAGAATTTGCATGTAATTCAGCCTCTTCCACTGATGCAGGCTATGCATGTAATTCAGCCTCTTCCACTGATGCAGGCTATGCATGTAATTCAGCCTCTTCCACTGATGCAGGCTATGTATGTAATTCAGCCTCTTCTACTGATGCAGGCTATGTGTGTAACTCAGCCTCTTCCACTGAGATGGATGTTGTAGACTTGTTGTGTCTGCTCTCTGAAGGGTGTTTCTCTCATCAGGACTCACTGGCAAAGAGACAAAGGGAAATGCAGCTCAGCTGTAGAGTGTTTGCCTAGTGTATATAAGGCCCTGGGTTCTACCCCTGCACTGTAAAAGCCAGGCATGGTGGACAAGTCCCAGTACTTGAGAGGTATCAGCGGTGTGTGTGTGTGTGTGTGTGTGTGTATGTGTTTGTCTGTGAGTGGAGGGATTCTTTTTTTTTTTTTTTTGTCTGTAACCCTGGTTGGCTTGGATCTCTCAGAGATCTGCCTGCCTCTGCCTCCAGGCACGGCCATAAAGGCATCTGCTCCATCCCCCACCAGTAACAGTTCTTCCTTCTGGCAGCCTGCTCCTTTATTCGCTGATACTTTTTGATATGACTGCTGTTGTGCTTCCTGTTCAGTTTTGTGATCAGCAAATACTATTTTTCAGAGCGAGTTCTCTAAGATTTGCTTTCTGGTTTGTGGTATTTGTTAGGTTTATGACCCCACAGGACCCCCATTCCCACCCCCAGTGCTCTCAGACTTTGTGTTGGAGGCACTCAAGGTGAAAATGTCTGTTATTGGCTTACAAGCCTACTTTCTGATCTCTTCCTTGTGAAATTCCTGGCTCTTATCAGCGTTCTTGGAGCCTGTGGAGGAGCTGGAGCCGATAGCGCAGTGTGGGATGAGGGCACGTGACTGCACGCGCTGGGGATTCAGCAGGCGTGGCCCATGCCTTCCTCCCCAACACTGTGTGGGCTGGGCTGGGGGGGACGTGGGACCAGATGCCCTCGGGTTGCGCTGCCCGATGGTAGCTCCTGGTTACTGTGCCTGCAGAACACTTGAAATGAGTTCCTCTGGACTGAAGGACTGCCCACGCAAAGTCGACTCCAAAGTGTGAAGACTTGATGATATAAAATATCGCAGTGATTTCTGGTAGTGAGCTTATGATAAAATCATGACATCCTGGGTGGGACAGGCTAAAGAAAATATTGTTAAAAGTTCATAAAAACATATTTCTCTTCACCATTTTAAATATGACACTCACAGAAGTTACCCATGGCATCAAACAGTGTTGTTCTCAGACCTTAATGTTCAAAATGCAGGTTATGGGTTCTGAAATCAATTCAATGGTTAAGAAAATAGTATTTTAAAATTAGGATAGAATGGGATAGAAATACCCAGGATGACACTGTTGTAAAACTTTTTGTTTAATAATACATGTGTTTAGGCTAGACCCCAGGTAAAACATGCCCTTTTGTAAAAACAAAAAACAAAAACCACAGAAACCTGTGAATCGTGGTCAGAATGTCTGGCTGACTTCATCTGAAGCATTAGCAGAGGCAGGTCTGAGCGTATGGGTCTGCGGGGTTGGAGCTGGTCTGGAACTCTTCGGCTACAGCACCCTACAGAGCTCAGGGCTCCTCTCAGCCAGGAGACGCCAGAGCGAAGGGAACGAGGCACTGCAGTTCTGTCCACTAAGTCTGGCCTTTTGAGCCCAGCCCTAAGGTGCTCTTGGAGTTTAGAAGGGACTTGTGTTTTGTTTTGTTTTTGTTATTAAAACCTCTTCCAAAATGGTCTCATGGGCGGTGATTCTTTCTAAGAAGAAAGAGAGTTGCTTCTTAGTGACCTTAGGCTCAAAGCAGATTTAGTAGAGTTTGTTTTGTTTGTGACTGCAGAGCCTTCCCTTTCTGTGTCCTACTGACGTGTGAAGAGGCCGGCTGGGGCTGGGGGAGTCTGAAGGGCTGCTGCTCTAATCCAGGAACACATCAGTCTTCTTCCAGAAAAGATGTCCTCACCATACAGTAGATGTAGGGCCGGTCACCAAGGCTCTATGTTTAGACTGAGTTCTAAATAAAGACCACTTACAGTCATGGGGAGGGGCAAAGTCCTCTCCTCAATAATAAAGTTTATGAGTTTACATGGCCTTGTATTTATTCTGACAGTTGTAAAAATTCTTTCTAGTTGACCCATTTTTCCTTTCTTAATTAAAAAAAATCTGGCAGCAAGAGTAAGAAATGCAAAACACGTGACTAGCGCTTCAGCTCTTTCTCCTGGAGCCAAAGTCTTTAAAGTTATGTCTTGGACACACTTGATTTTTATAAAACTGCTGCCCACAAAAGCCCCCAAACCTTTGTTCCTGAGCTTGTAGACTTACATGGTATTTGTCTTGAGGACACAATCTTAGAGCGCAGCATTTAGGAGTCCCTGAACTGGAACCGCCTGCGAAGCATTTACTGCCCCAGCAAGTTAGCTCATCCCCGATGTAGACAGGGCCAGGCAGCCTTTGCTTCTCCCTCTCTGAGTACTTCTGGCCTTGTTGGTCACCACCAGGATTTTGAAGGGAGTTGGGTTAAATGATCTGCAAGTTTCTTGGGAGATAGAAAATACCGGAATTCCAGGACAAACTGACCAGGCAGCAGGCATTTGGACGGCTACTGATCAAGCGCTTTCATTTGTCCGTGTACTCATTCCTTCCCACCCCAGCCTCTGTAGGGGTCGTGTGGCTTTGAAGCTTTGTCCCAGCAGGTTTGGAGGTCACTGTAACTCTCAGGCTGCTTTTCCCATGAAGCAGCTCTGGTGTCCTGAAAGGTAGTTCCATGACCTTTCTCAGTACATCAGAGCACACTGTGCTGTTGGATATTCCGTGTAATCTCCTGCTAAGTCATACGGCATGCAGTTAGCAGTTTCAGGTTAAAAATGGCCAAATATTGGCAATTTTCACAGAGTTCTGTCTAAAATTAGCTGTGTTCTGTATGGAACTTGAGATAGGTCTCTATGAATGTGTTACATTCAAGACATATTTAGCAAAAATTCTTTGGTATTTTTTTAAAAATAAGAATTGTTATTAAGCCCCATTAAATTGTCTTAGTAAGCCTGTGCTTAGAGAATAGATGTTTTAAACATCTAAATATGGAAAATATTTACTTTCACTATTTTTAATTTTATTAGTTAGTCTTAGCCATTTTTCCCCCTGGTTGTTTTCAGTCTTTTAAAATCCTGATTTGGTAAAGCGATGGCTCAGCGATAGCTGCCAGGTCCGTTTCCAGAGGTCCTGTGCTGTAAGCTCGCACCACTGCAGGCTTGACTGTGGGTTTGGACTCAGAGCTGTCCAGCTTCACAGCTACTCAGCTCACACATCTCCACCTGACCCCAGTGACTGCAGGGCGGAGCTGGGCTGGGCTGGGCTTGGTGTCTTTTGAGACTGTGAGCAAGCCCAGGGGTACCAGTGGGTCAGCTGGTTTGGTATGACGTTGTTTTTCTCATGATTTGCAAGCCAAATCTGGAATTTTGGCCCCAGTCGTGGACACAGCAGCCTATCGTTGGCGGTCTCGAGTCACTCACCTGCACTTGCAGCCTCTGCGTGCTGCCACCGAGATGCTCAGTGGACCTTCTGCTTCTCTTCCAGTCATCAGTATTGGGATCACTTGGTGCCTCCTGTCTCTAGAGATGTGAAATCAGTAAAGGACTAAGTATTCTTCTCTCTTGTCCATTCTTTGTTGAGCTCCAGTTTCTTCTTTGTTGTGTTGGTCTTCCCTTCCTAGTTCAAAGGCCTTTTACTTGATAGGGAAGATAGAAGCACAGATGGGGTGTGAATAGTTCTGCTTTCTTGCATTATCAGCCCGAGTTACCCCACCATCAGCAATGAGCCACACCCTTCCTTGTTCTTGCTCCTAGAATAGTTGAAAAAAGTCCTTGAACTGGCCTGAGACTTTTCTTGGTGCTCATTATTACTATGACTGTTAATCTTCACATCTCTATGTTTGGGGCACGTGCTGTACTCTAAGCAAGTGCTTAGTCTAAGTAAGGAGCTTCTTTACTCACATTTAAGTCTTTTAAATTAACTAATTTATTTTGTGTGTACATGTTACTTGCATGTATGTCTGTGCACTACGTGTATCTGCCTGGTGCCCAAGGAAATAGAGTTACAGGTAGTTCTAAGCCATCATCTGGGTGCTGGGATTTGATTCAGGGTACTCTGGAAGAGCAACCAATGCTCTTAACCACTGAGCCATCTCTCCATAATTTAGAAACCTGGTTAATCACTGTATTAAGTTTGTTTATTGTTACACCAAAGAAAGAATATGAGAGCAGGTCAACATTAAAAATCTGTATTTACTTATAGTGTTTATACTAACATGTATTGATACTCTAATAATTTGTTTTTATATTATGTGTAGTTTATTTGGTCATATCACACACACACACTCACAAACACACACACCCACACACACCCTTGACCCTCTGTTGCTCCCCTCTCATGCTGATACACTTCCTCTTTCCAACTAGCTCTTTTCATGTCTCTTTTTCTCCGTGACCCACTGAGTATCTTTAGAGTTGCTTATGGCATCGTGGACAGGTTTATAGGAACATGGGCATTTCACCAGGGCTACACCACTGAGAGAATGTCTCTCCCTTATCAATATGAAATGCACTTGAGTCCTCACGGAGAGGTGGGCGTCCCTGCCTCCACAGCAGGGTGCTGTTGGGCCTGGTCTGAATGGAGAAGCATGAGGACTGGCAGAACAGATTTAGGGCAGGACTTCCTTCTGTTGCTGGGAAGGCGCTGACACGGCTATGTGCATTTTAGACTTAATTTGCTTGAATTTCCTGATTAGAAGCACTCGGGTTAGTGAAGTAGACACAGAGCTTTGATTACGTGAATGAGTGATTGATGTGAAACAATAGAAGAGGCTTGGGGGCGGAGCTTGGACTATCCCATTGGGAGGGCGTGAGGGAAGAGAGCAGCTAGAGTAGGAGTCACAGAGGGTGTGGTGGAAGATGACAGTCTGCCCGGCCGCCAGAGTTTTAAGAGGTTTAAAATCTATATGAACTCTACAGATGAGGACTACCCTTGGACTGTTGGGGATTTCAGATTTTCCTTTTTTGAAAAAACACATTTCAAAACTAAACACCAGGGGCTGGGAAGATGGCTCAGCCAGTAATGTGCTTCAGTGAGAGACCCTGCCCAGTATTACATAACATGGAGAACATAACAATAAGGAAGACATCTCACATCAGCTTTGGGCTTGCACATGCACATGCACACACGAGCAGTGTGACTTCACACTTGTAAACATACATACACGCACAACACAACACACACACATACACACATGCATACACAAAAATAAAATAACTAAGGAAGATACTCGACATTGATTTCTAGCCTCCACCTCCCTACACACATGCATTTACACGTGAGCACACACACGTGCGCGCACACACACACAAACAAAAATCAAGCAAATTAGAAAAACTTAATAATAATGAAGCAAGTCATCTCAGAGGCTAGGCCAGGAGAGTGGCATTCTTGATGAGGATTGTGCCAGCTCTTAATCTATAGCACAGCTGGTTACTGCCTGCTTACCATCCAGAAGCAGCAGATTTGAAGAACGTGGGATTTTGGAGGCTAACACACTGGTCGCAACAACTGTCAGTTGTAGGGGAACATTAGAGTCAAATGTTCCTTGTCAGCGAGGCCTTCTCTGTCTCCTCACTCAAGGGCAATCTTTCCTGCCCTGGAATCCCTTGTGCCCCGCTTGCCTCTCTTTCCCCCAGATGCCATCCCCAGCACACCCCACTGTTGATGGCTTTTCACTCCTCTGCTGGGATCTAGATTCCAGAGGTCGTGGGCTGACTATTCCTTCCCTCACACTACAGATACCCGACAGATGAGCATCTCCTGAATGAATGCGTGTAAGCCAAAGACACTGGAAAATTCTAGGGAAAGAATGAGAAAAGCCATGTGAAACTGTTTAGTTTTGGAATACGCACATTTATCTGTGTTAGAAGCACACACCACAGTCCTGTTCACAGTTGGCGGCCTACTGGGCTGTGAATGAAAGGCTAAGTCACACTCAGATAGTCTACTTTTGAAAGCAGAAAAAAAAAACATTATTTTTGAAACATTTCCATCAAAAGAAATGAAACTTTGAAAACACTGGTGTCTAACCCCCCCCCCCCCCCGCCATGGGAAAATGACTGTTACCAAACATTGAAAGCATCCCCCCATTATGTAATGTGGATGTCACTTCTTTCGACACTTGTTTTTCCTTGGCCTTATCCATACCCTAAACAACATTTTCCCAGATTTACTTTTTAAAGATTTACCTCACTCCTTGCCTCAGAGACTCGTCTCCAGAAGGTGTAGGATTGTCTCTGAGCTGCACACGGAAGGCCACTGCTAGCCCCATAGATTCCTGGACTCTGTCTTCTTGTGTGATGCCAGTGGTTCATTTGCGCCTCTCACATTGATTTTGTAAAAATGAGTCACTAAGTGTCTGCAGAGGGTCTACCAAGTCACACAGGTAGATTTGGAAAATGCTATAATTTCCTCAATCAAGGCCTAGCTAACAGCATAGCTCTTTTGTAGATGAGTCTGCCTCTTTTCTGACCCTCTCATCCTTCCCCAGAGTAGTCTCCTAAACATTTTAAAAAAAAAATCAACTTTTTTTTTTTTTGCTCATTGTCTCCCATAGTGGGGCATGAAAGCTGTGTACATAATTTCCCCGACTCAAAATAATTTCAGCTTTTAAACCTTACAAGCTTAGAGAAGTGGCCAAGGGAAGGAGTTGGATGTGAAGGGAAGGCCGCCCCTCTTTGATTGGAATGACAGAGCAGTGTGGCATTTTGTTACCAGGCAGTTGTGCAGCTCCACTGGTTACATAATAGAATGGTCACTCAGCCCAGATACTGGAATCCCTCACCCAGGACCATTGTGTCCACTCGCGGAGACAGTGCCTTCTTTGTTCGCACCAAGTCAGAAGCTCGTGGTTGTTAGCTTAGCTATTAAGTTAAATCGCATTCCTGGAAAGGAAAATGCTGCAACTTCTCTCTCTCTCTCCTCACTTTCTCTCTCTCTTCTCTTCTCTTTTTTTAAAATTGGAGGGAAGGATGCCTATTTGAAAATCCAAACATAAAATTACTGCTGGGGACATGGCAATCATACTTTTTTGACAGGACAACTTGTGTTTTGTTCGATTTACACAGTTCCAATTTTCCACAGTCCATGACCTCTGTCATGTTAAGATGAAATATAAATATTTGAAGTGGCTCGGTGAGAGTTGGGAGGACATGAAAGGGTTATGGGAGTTACATATGATCAAAATGTATTTTATACCTAAAGAATTAAAAGTTTATCTCCAAAGAATTTTAGTAACATGTATTTCGTAGTTTGTCTGCGTTAGTGCTCTGGTCTGAACAGGGTTAGCTCCAGGGCTGGGTCTCAGGGTGCTGGCTGTGGGAACCTTTAAGATGTGCAGGTCATTGGAGGGGCCTCCCTTGGGAGGGGTTAAGTCTGCTGTCATATAAGCCCCAGCCGGCTCTCCTAGCCTCTCTTTTGTGTCCGTTTGGGGCATCTTGCTGCTGTGCTGCTGTCCTGCCTTTGAGGTCCTCACTAGGGCCAAGCTGCTGCTTGAATCTCCAGGACTGTGAGCTCAATGCAAACATCTTCTTGAGGAGTCAGCCTGCCTTTGCCATTTTGCTATGATAATGAAAAACTAGCTGATTCAGGTGTTAGTTTTTTCACCTCCCAATCCCCAGTAGGGGGAATTTTGTATAGAACCCAGATTTGTGTTTCATTTACAGCATCAGCCTACGTAGAGTCAGCTCTTGATATCTGCCATGTGCACACCAAAGTCAGGAGAGGTCAGCGCAGCTTGACCTTGCCAGTGCCGTCATCTGTGAAATGGAACTGATGTGAGGAGCTGATGTGGCTGTGCAACAGGGAGTCTCCAAATGTTAGAAAAGACCACACAGATAAAAGTAGTGTTGTTATCTCTGAAATTTCCCGGTCAGATGCAAACCCGAGTGGGTAGTCGGCTCCCATGCAGGTCTTCTCATCTGCTCCAGCTGGGGACCCTGAGTAAAACCGCTGTCAGGCAGGGTCTGAAAAGAAAAGAAATTGGCCCCTTGTTCAAGGTAAGGGAGAAGGGGGGTTGGAGGAAAGAGGGGTAGCACAGAGAGTTTAGGAGCAAGAAGTGTGCCCTAGAAAAGCAGATTTCTCTCGTCATTGGTTTCTTTTCATCATCTTCGGACTTCAACCAGCTCCATTGCTGTGTGTAATATTTGTTAGTGGTGTGGGCCCACGCCCATAGCCTCTGCCACAGGGTTTGAGTAGAGTGGGTAAAAGTGAGGCCTGTAGCCTCCCTTCCACAGGTGCCCGTGGTCATTCCGACATCAGAGAGTGTGGTCCACATTTCCTGGTGCTTTGCTCCGGTCGCCTCTTGTCTTCTAGCCGCGCCTTCTTGACTTGTCTGCAGTCCTTTCGCCCTGTAGGCTCACTCACACTTGTGCTCGCCCACTTAGGACTCCTGTCTGTTTCCCAAAGATGGTCAGGTTCAAGATCAAAGTCCTCCTGGCGGGCATTCCAGAAGATGTTTCCATGTTAGTTTGTTTGAGTCATAAAAACTTACTACAAGCCCTGAGACCTAAACAGCCTCTAAGACGTAGAACCTGGCTGGGAAGAGGGGCAGTTAAAAGGTTCAGATGAAATCCTGCCTTACTTTGTGTGGCATCTTTTGCGACACCACACAAGTGCATCCTCGCAGTGAGCTTACTCACACTCGCATCCTGTGGCTGGTGGTTTGATTGTGCGTTCATTTCTCTGACACCCCACTTGGAACTGTAAGAAATCTAATGCAGGCTCCCAGTCTTTTCAGGTAGGGTTATCAGCTCTGTGGCATTTACAGCTGATGTAACAATAAGAGCAAAGAGTGACTCTCAGGGACCAAAAGTTTGATTCAGCATTTCCATCTTGATAGGAAGGGAATTCTGGAGGAAAAAAGAGTCTCATGAGTTTAGTAATTTTTAGTTATGACAATGAACTATAGAACTGACTAGACTCCAGAAATGCGCAGAGGAGTAATTTTGGCAGATTCTTCATGGCCGTGAAGAGAATATACAGCTTACTTCACTTACCTAGGATTTGTAGTTTTGATTTTTGTATTTTTCATGGGATCTGTGGAGTCTCATATGCTTCCATAGATTTTTTAATGCCTACTTTAATTCTTCTATGTGTTTCCCACTCAGCAAACATTTATAGAACGCTTGTGGCTTGGTAGACCCGTGGCTAGGGACAGAGCCCAGGACAAGAGAGACAAGATTGCTGCTCTCCTCTATGTGAGCTGGTCTGGTGTGGCAGGGGCGTGGGTGGTGTGGCTGCAGAGGGATGCTGGGGCTTGGGGACTGATTTGTGTAGATACTGCTTGTTCCTAAGAATGATTGAGAAGCCACCAGAAGACCACAATTGGGTCTCACAACACAGAAGGAGCCAATGCCAAGGTCCGTAGGCATGAATGAGCCTGCTGTATCTTAGGAATTTCATGCAGATGCAGATCAGTGAGTAAGGCTGAGGCTTGTAGCACAATTGATAAAAACTCAGCAGAAGCTGGGGTTCAATGTAAAGGTCAGCAAAGCAAAGCAGTCAGTCACCTGCTCTTACTTCTACCTAAGTCTGAAATAATGATCCTGCCTCCAGAAATCTCAGAAAAAGATTGTGTCTGAGAGCTCTCTCTTCCTGTCTTATATTCTTCTCTAGGGCTGGGATCTAAGGCAAGCAAGCTAGTGTGGCTGCTGGGCTTAAAGGTGTGTGTCACCACTGCCTGGTCTCTAAGGCTATTTTACTTTTCTGATCCTCAGGCATGTTTTATTTATTAAAATACCAATAAAATGCCACTACAGGGCCTTAGGGAGGGAAGTGGATGGTTGTGGTGCTGAAGGTCAAGGAGCTCGTTGGTGAGGGCCTTGGGAGTTGTGGCAGAAGGCTAGATCGTCTCCAAGTGTTATGGAAAGCTGAAGAGGTATTAAACAAGAAAGTGACATGACCCAATTTGCATTTTTAAAAGTCACATGGGTTACCCAATAATGGTTTAAGAGGAGTGAGCCTTCTAGCCATAGACATAAAGAAAGAAAATAGTGTGCTAGTTAGCTGTGGCAGTTCATGCTGCAGATACTCTGATGACTAACTGTGTGCGTACGCTAAGGGCTTGCTTGAGACGGAAAGGCCATTGCTCTGTCCATGCTCTCCTAAGTTCCTGGCCTCCTCTGGAACACAGATAAGGGGGATTTATCTGTCCATGGAAGAGTAATCCTATTCTGCTGGTAAGTGGAGGATCCCTGTGAACAAATAGTCTGAAGTGGAAACAGTGTGGCTGTTATGAATAAATCTGCAGTTCATCTATCTTCATCTTCCAGTGGAGGGACACACTCAGTGCTGTTGAGGACACGCCTGGGTGAACTCCCAAGTTATGTGATAAATGTAGCTTTTGTAGATACTTTGACTTCAGTCAGAAGCAGAGCATGCCCTTCAGAAGCATGGCTGTGGCTCCAGGTCACAGGTTAAGGAGCGGCTGGGAGCAGGTGAGTGAGACTGCTGAGGTGTGGATTACACAGCTTCAGTTGGGGCGCAGGGTGTTCATTACGACATGGCAGTGGACGGACGAGGTAGCATAGAACAGTGGAGCATGAGAAACGGGAGGAGGAAGTAGCGATGAGCCTGCGGGTCCACAGGGGAGTTTTACAAGTGCTGAGATAGCATTGTGTTTAAGTCAGAGTCCGAGTGTATGAATCCTGCCTTCACCACTTACATGCGACCTGGAGCAAGCTGCTTGGCTTCTGTGGACTTCAGCTTCTTTAACTGGAGAGAGGGTATAATAGATGCATCTGCTGTATAAGGTTATTATGAGATGCGCACAATACTCTTACGATCATTAATTGTTAGGGTCATTTTTTCTTAGAAAAGAACAGATTTGTTGAGTACCCTGCATGGGCCAAGCAGTAACTAAAGAACCATTTTTGACCTCTTGTTGTTCTTGAGAGCAAGGGTCAATGAGTTCCAGGAAGGCATTCACAGTGCCAGTACTATGGTTGCCACAAGAAGTAGGTCCTGAAACATTTCCACAGGGCGGACAACCAACAGGAAGAGAAACGAAGACAGAGGCCAACTCTGTAGGCTGATTGCAATGCCTTCCCTGTTTTCCACAAAACCCAATCGATTTCATAACATCAACACTCAAGAAAAATCACCATGGTGTTCTTGAAAACATCTGTTGGCATGTGTGTCAGGAAAGCCTTCACGTACTGCATCGCTCTTTAATCTCGAGTACTTGGAGCTCTAGCCCACGACCACAAAAGCCATCTTCATGTCAGGGTGAGTTAGGGAGGAGCCAGTGATGTTCTTAACCTGTAGGGGAGGTCAGGTGGCCTTGTCCAGGTTGTATTAGTTCATTTCCTCCTTGTCCCTTCAGCGAGCCTTGCAAGTTCTTGCCTTCACACCTTCTGCAACAGTAGTCACCATAGTCACCCTTCTTCTAGGTCTTCTGGACCACAGGGTCAGAAGTCAGATTTGTCTCCCAGAACCTGACTGGTTCTTTTTGAAGACTATAGTGTTCCAGAGAGGAGACAAGTAAATCCCCAAGTATGCATTGTTTTTTGGTAAAATTGTAAAAATTAAATTATTTTTAATGTAAAAACTTGCCATTACTATTATTGAATGTTTGGAATTGTCTTCTGAATTTTCGTTATTTTATAAAGCTGAGTGGTGCCTTTGTTTGAAGGTAGTACATGAGTACTAGAACCCATTGCCTGGTCTCCTGGTGCTGCTGGAGACAGCGTAGAGAAGTGTGGTGCTTTTGATAGAAATTTGTACAGAGGGCTGCTATTTATGTGCACCTGGCCCGTGGTCCCATCTGCACTCACTCACTGTGACAGAGGACTGATTCCGAGGACCTGTGCTTCCTCTCTGTTCCTCTTTTCTGTGTGTGCATAGGGCAGTGACACAAGCCACAGCTCTCTGGCATTTCTAGCATGCACCCATAAAACTCACAGGCTCTGATGGCTTGAAGACTGTCTCTGTGGGATAGGGCCCCGTAGGCATTAACCAGTCAGTGATGAGCCCAGGAATCTGCTTTCATATTATTTAATTGTAGAGGAGGTACATTCATCTGGTGATATCTTGGCATCTTGTCAGTCTGGTTCTTTGTTGTGTTTATGTCTTCCAGCAACCATGCAGTAGATACTCAACAAATGTTTCTGGAATGTGTAGCCTTGCTCTTTGTGTCTTTTACCTTTGTGTCTATTACCTAATTTTATAGCTTTCTTATAAGAGTTATTTGAAGATTCTAGGGTATTGGGTTTTGACACTCTTCAGCATTCAGATATGGAGACTGAGTGTACAATACCAATTGCTCTGTGTTATTAGGCCACACATTACCATGGGGAAAAAGGGCTGTACTAATGCCTATACTAGTTGGTTGGAGAACTTTGGGTAACTTCTCCAATTCTCCTCCAGTGAAGTAGTGTCTATTTCTGTTGTACGGGATGACTGTAGGGTTTGGGCATCCAGTCCATAGTGAGTGCCCAATAGTTCACGTCAGCGCTCCCTTTCCTCTCTTGTATAGCATAAGAGCAGTTTTGTAGAATTCAGTGTAGGTGAGAAGTACTCAATAAAAGTAAAATGTGTCTTTTTCTGAGAGGTGTGCTCAGGAGAAATGCAACCGGGTTCTCTGTTCAGTTGTCTGGTCATATGCTTGAGAGATCCCTGTTTGCTCTGTCAGGAAGCCCATGCTTGAGGATGCTCTTTATCATAAACACAGTACTTAGGATAAAGGGTTTGCCAGAGACCTGGTGTCCCACAGTTTTGTGTAAACTCTAAAACTGCAATTTATATTTGAATTTTAAGTCACATATCAACTTTATTTATTTAGTTAACTAGCTAGTTAGTTAGTTTAGTTATTTTCATATGGGAGAAGAAAAGAAAACTACACAATCTCATTATGAAGGATCCCAAAAGGGAGTGAAGGTTTCACTGTCAAATTGACGATAGGGCTTTGTTCTCTCTCTCTCTCTCTCTCTCTCTCTCTCTCTCTCTCTCTCTCTCTCCTCTCTCCTCTCTCCTCTCTCCCCTCTCCTCTCTCCTCTCTCCTCTCTCCTCTCTCCTCTCTCCTCTCTCCCTGTGTTTGTGTATGTGTGTTCATGTGTATGTGTAATATGTGGCAGGACATTCATGAACCTCTGTATGCTAGTGTATGTGGAGGTCAAATGTCTTTTTCATTCTCTCGACAGCTTTTGAAATGTTGTTTCTCACTGATTTTGCTAGATTGTCCCACCTATTCTGCCAGTGAGCCCCTACTTCCTCTATAATAGACACATGCTGAAGTACCCAGCTGTTTTTATTTGGGCAGTAGGGATCCGCCCTAGGTCCTCATGCTTCCATGGTGAGTGCTTTGAGAGTGGAGCCATCCCCCAGATTAGGATTTGGTTTTTATGCTTGGTCTTTGTAGTGAAGATGATAGTAATAGTGGGAGACATTTAAGGTTTTGTTTTGTTTTAGATTTACTTATTTTTATTTTGTGTGTATAGATATTCTGCCTGTTTGTATGTCTGTGCACATGTTCCCATCGAGGTCATAAGGTGTTGGATCCCCTGGAACTGGAGTTACAGATGGTTGTTAGCTGCCCTGTGGGTGCTGGAAATAGACCTGGATTCTCAGGAAGACCAATCAGAGCTCTTAACACTGAGCCATCTCTCCAGCCCTTTGCAATGGGAAATGCTTTAGTTTGGTTGAAATTGAACTAATCCCATAGGAAGATGGGGAAGAGATTTCTTGATGTGATATACAGAAGAATGAAGCTAATGACTGTAAGTTTGAGAATGTCAGACAGTTATTTCCCCACCCAAACTTAGGATCTGTGAATGGGAACTTAGAACTCCCTCAAGGAGACCAAGCCCTAGCACTGCCTGTGGGAAAGCTCAGGTTTGTGGATAAGGCTTTCCATTCATAGCTGGCTTCATTCACAAAGAATGGTAGGTTGTAGGGCGCTTGCTACCTCCTGCTGACACAGATAGTCATTGGTTGGCTTATAGAAATCAGACAAAAGTCCAGACAGCAAAGACACCTGTGAACCTGGGACTGTAGCATCCGCAGATCTTGGACCCTGTAAGCGCTAAGAGAGAACAAGGATGGGGTGTGTTTGGGGGATGTTCACTCTGTTCTCTTTGGGACCATGTGCGGTGATTTTTAGGAAGTGCAGCAGTGGCTATTCTAGTTCAAACTCTAAATGCTTTAACTCCTCAAGGTAGCAGGTGATTTCTCCTTATAGGAGATGACCAGAACATTGGGACTTTAAGTTTTAGCTTTAGTTTCTTTACTAAATTAATCTCAGAAACAGAAAAAGTAGCAAGGTGCAGTAGTCACAGGCATCTCAAGTCCCAGCTGCAGGGGGCACTGAGGCAGGAGGATCACTGGAGTGCTAGGGGTTTGAGGCTGGCCTGGGCAGCAAGACCTGATTGCAAAAAAAGAAAAATACGTGGATAAATAGAGAGACAGACAGAAAGCAGGGCTGAGACCATTCACAGCAAAATCAGAACCCTTAGAAGATGTCCAGAAATAGTAATATGTGTTAGAAATGTTGGAGAAGTGGTCTGTTGTGGAAAAACAACTTCCTGTTTTCCCAGGGAAGGTTCCTGGACTCTCTAGGGGTGATCTAGGAAACCCTGCTGAGACAGGATGGAGGGGGATGATTGTGTGAGAAAGGCCAGCTATTGTTTGCTCCCCTAGACTTTCCTGGGGATGAAGGACACTCACTGCAGAGACCTGGCGTGGGGGTTCATTCTGACAGGTGACCTCAGGCGGGTTGTTTCCATGGAATTTGTTGTTGTGAACATGCTCAGGTCTCCTCCTCCACGCCTCTCCTTTTTCTCATATTCTAGAGGCATCATTTTCTGTCTTCTCTGAGGTCAAAGACCATAGTGGCAACAAAATCCTTCAGCTGGAGTGGACACAAAGTTTCAGCTGTCCCCAGCGCACTGTGAGGACTCTGGGACAGTGGGGTGCTGAGAAACCAGCTCTGCAAGAGCACTGTACTGCCTGTCACGTGTCTGTCTGTTTTCTCACATTTGGTGTGCATATTCGCAGCAGAGTTGAAGTCATACTAACACGGTGCCACCGACGGGCATCAAGAAGGAATATGCATAGTTGGCACATGGTACGTGCTGGCTCAGCCGTGGTGTGTTTGCGTGATTGGATGAAGGTGCATATGTTGGTGCGTGTTCATATGTGGATACGTGCAGTGCCGTGAGGATTTCTTCTGGGGTCTCTGCCCACAGGTGCCGTCACAGAACCTGGCACACATGCAAGTGGCCTGTCTCAGCTTGCTGTCTTTCTTGAAGCCGCTTTGTTCTCACATTCATCCGCTGCCATCTTCAGCCTGTCGCTGCTGTTTTACATAACAGCCGGGAAGGGTAAATCTTGTCTGGTGTCGTCACTGACTTCCCTCTTCCAGATTTCTCCTTACTGCTCAATTACGCGTGTGTCTGAATGTGGATATGTGGGCATGAGTGCAGGTGTCCGGGGAGGCCAGAGGCATCAGATACCCTGGACCTGGAGCTGTGAGTCACCTGATGTGGGTGCTGGAAACTGAACTTAGGTCTTCTGGAAGAGCAGCAAGTGCTCTCAACTCCTGAGTCATCTCTCTGACCCACTTTTAGATTTTTTTCTTAACTGCCCCTTGGATGCCCGTTGGAAGTCCCTGAGTCAGTTCATACCACTGTAAGGATCCTTAGAGGATGGGCAACTCATGTTGTGGATTTCTATTTTTAATTAATTAATTAGGTTTATATGTGCAGTGCTTGTGTGTTTTGTATTCGTGTGTGTGTGTGGTGTGTGTGGTGTGTGTGTGGTGTGTGTGTGTGTGTGTGCACACACAGGTGTGTGCATGGCTATGTGGAGGCTAGAGGTTGCCATCAGGATGAATTCAACTTCTCTCTACCGTACTTTTTGAGACAGGACCCAGTGAACCTGGAACTCTCTCATTGCCTGGAGTGGATCTGCCCCTTGCCACCCCACCTCCCAACGTCGGGGTTATGGATGTGCTGTGGCGGCTTCAGTGTGGGTTCTAGGGTTCAGACCCTGACCCAGGTCCATGCTGCTTCACAGGAGCTTTAACAAGGAGCGATGCCCCCAGCAGAACCCAGCACTCCTCTTACAGCCCCCTCCGACTTGCTCTTTTATGGTGACACCATCTGAGTACAGTCACCATGCCAGAAACCAGGGAACTATCCCTGATGCTTTCTTTGCCCTTGTCTTTTGCTTCTGCATAGAATTGCGCACCGAGTCCTCAAGGTTTTCTTTTCATTTCCTAAACGTTCTCTCCCTAACCAGTTCAGACCTTTCCACATGCTCCTCTGCAGTACGACAGTCACTCACCAGCTATTTTCCTAGCTTTAGAGCTGTCCTCGTCAGTTCTTTCCTCAGGACCAGTTTCTCTGACTACAGATAGAATGCACCCTCACCACTGGATTCCCGTTTCCTAGAGGACCTGGCATCTCATCTCTGCAGGGACATCATTTAAGTCCTCCGTAGTCAAGCAGGCCCCAGATGACTATCTAGCCAAGCCATCATTTTGTCACATTGCCTCTGCAGCCACCTTCCCCCTTATGCTTCATTCTCCTTAATGGCTCTGTTTATGCTGGGCTCTGTGCCTGCTGTGCCCTTGCCAACATTGTGCAGTCGCAGTGTGGGCACCGCCTACTCAGGAAGCCTTTTCTGGCACCTCCAGCACACTGGGTCCCTCTCGGTGTTTCCAAGATGTGCTGTCTGTCTCCCCACAGTATACTCACAGTGAGTTATGTTGGGACTCAGAAAATGATACCCTCCAAGTAGGGACTTTGGTATTTTGGGTGCTTTGAACTGAGGCACAAAAATGAGGCTTTCTGACCTTTTGACTTCCCCTTTATCTCCTCAAACAGAAACCAAACCATTTCTTTCCCAAAGCAGTTGGAAGATCTGAAGTGTTATTCCAAACTCACTCTATTTTCTGTGTGAGATTTGACTGTAAATTATACCTGACTTAAACCATCTGGCAATAGCTGCTCAGATCTTCATTCCAGAAGGGGCTCTGCTCTGTAGCCAGAGGAAGGCACATGTGGTGCTTTGAATGAGATGTTCTCCATATTCTTGGGGCTCTGAATATTTGACCCCTCGTTGGTGGCGCTACTGGGGTGAGTTTAGGAGGTGTGCCCTTGCTGGGGGAAGTATGTCACTGAGGGAGCAGGCTTTGAGGTTTCAAAAGCCAAGTGCTGTTTCTAATGCTCTACTCCTGATTCATAGCTTGACTGTGAGCACTCAGTTGCTACTCCAGCCATATCAAATATATAGCTGCTGCAATGTCCTCCACCCCCTACCCCAATGGTGGTGGACTGTCATCCCTCTGGGACCTAAGCCTTCTTCTTACAAGTTGCCTTGATCATGGCATCTTACCATAGCAGTAGAAAAGTAACTAATACATCACACTCTGCAGGAAGAGGCCCAGAAGGCTGGGTCCACCTCTTGCTCTGTTGCCCTGTCATGCCCCTATTGCCCAGCTTAGCCGCTACATGGGTGTTCATTCTTCACTGACCGTAAGCATGCGCACCGTTTTCCCTGACCCTTCTTTTCTGAAGACCACAGGCCATGAAAAACTGTGAGTATATTATATGCTGTAGGTTTCGCTTGTTAACCTGCCTTAGTTGTGGGGATGGAACCTGTGGCCTTATAATGGGTAAGAGACAGTAGCACACCTTCTGCCTCTGTGGTTCTCATGGCTTCCTTTCATGTTTCCTCTATTGTACTGAGCAGCCTGGGTATTTAAACTGCAAAGCTTTGCTGGCTTGTGGCACTGTCACATTAATAGTAGTGACTGACTAGATGAAGAGGTGGAAGAGGCATCTAGTCGTGGAAGAGGCATCAAGTCTACATAAGACTGTAGACCTCGTCTAATACAAATATAGGACACACTATCAGTATGGAAATTCCTAAACAATACGGAATTTCCATATAATCAAGCAGTCCCACTATAGGGCACATCTCCAGAGGAAGTGAAATAGTTTAATTCCACGACAAAGAAACTCGAGGTTCCCTGTCACTGCAACATTAGTCAAGGTGTGGGATTGGTGAGTGAGTGGGCTGTAGAAGCATGGTGTGTTGCACAGTGGAGTGTTATCCAACCTTCAAAAGATGCTATTACTTCCAGTACTTAGACGGAAATGGAGACATTATGTTAAAGGAATAAGCCGGGCACAGAAAGACAAATGCCACATGTTCTCACTCAGTTGTGGCTGTTTACAAAGTTGATCGTGTCAAACAGAACAGAGGTTTTTACACGTTTGGAAGAGCAGCGGGAAGGCAGCTATTGAGAGGGTGTATAATTAGGACCATAGACCATGGTATTAAGCATGCACTTCAAAACAGAGTAGAGCATAAAGGTTAGAAACACGTAGAGATGCTAATATTCGCTGTGATGGAAATGCAAATTATCCCGATTTGTTCACTTCCAATCATAAACACATCCTGACTCACCCTACCCACAAATAAACACATACATGTCTGTATTTCGATGAAACTCATGTTTCTCTTTAAAATAAGTAGATTTTTTTTTAGTTGTGTGGGGAGGTCCCAAATACCACATGAGACATTTCTGTAATGCCCACAAATTATTTAGTTATTTTTATTGTTTATCTGCAGTTAAAATTTTGTTCAGCGTCCTTTAACTGGCATTCTAACCTAGTGAAACCAGCAAGTCTAACTTAGCAAAAGAGTGAGTGCATACTTAAGTAGATGTTCACACCATGCTGAAGCTGGCGTGGAGCTTGCGGTCCTGGACCCAGAGTTTTCGTGAGCTCTGCAATTGGGAACTTGCACACACAGCTAGGTTACTTGGGCAGGGCTGTAGATATTTATGCCATGGGCCTTAGGCATGCTCTCTTACAAGAAGCTGAGTTCTGGTAGCAAAAAGAGTTGACCAAAGAAACAACCATGCAGCATTTTTGTGGCCTTGGTATCATGGTCTTGTCAGCAAAGTCATGGGGTTCTGATTAAAGCCACATTGAGCTGTTTCCTGCTAGCGTGCTAACCCACAGGGCAGGCTCAAGCCTCCTTGTCTGGCTTTCCAAGTCTGACTTACTAAATCCTTGTCTGCCAAAGTTCCACCCTTTACTTTTAGACTTCAATTAGAAATTAATAAGATAATACAAACAAAAATAGGTTCTGAAGTCTCTTTAAAGGATTATGGACCTATTGACTTCTCTGCTGCAGAAACAAAACTTGAACATTTCAGTTTATCCAGTCTGGTATATGGCAGATGGCATTTTTAAAAATGGTTTTTTTATACTTATTTATTTAGGGGTGTGTGTGCGTATGTGTGTGCATGCATGCATGCGTGTGTGTGTGTGTGTACCACAATGCACCTGTGGAGGTCAGAGGACAACTTCTGGGAGTCACTTTCTTCCTTTCACCATGTGGGTCCATGTGTTGAATTTAGGGGGTCAGTATTGATTGTAGGCATCTGAATGATGGAGCCATCTTGCCGGCCCAGAGAATATGTTTTTACATTTCATTTCTGTACGACTTCGTTTCAAAATGATTCCAGGAGTCAGCAGATAATTCTAAGCTTTTGTTTGTTTGTTTTGCGAAAATGTACTCTGTTTGAATATTAGTCAGTTATAATCCACCTAAAACAAAGCAAAGTGAAATCCTGGTCTGTCCAGTGACAGCAAACGGTCTCTAGGGTATTCAGTAAGAATATAGAAACTATAGGAAACACTAAGCAAATTCTGTGACCGCTCAACACTCATTGTTTAATTTTGTAAGAATGATTCCAGCCAACAGCACAACTCTGTACTTCATTTTATGATATTGCTGCTTGCCCATTGCGTTCACAGGTAATCTTCTAAATCTGAGTAACGCACATAGCATATGAGATGATCCCTGAAGTCACCATGCTTCTTCCTGACGGCAGGAAGAAACACCAAGGAGCAGGAATGGGCTGAGACACAAAGGAGAATCACACATGCAGAAGGAAAGGAAGGGAACACAGAAGAAAGAGCAGCTAGAGCAGCCATTTCAGTCCTCAGGGAGCAGCTTGGCAGCCTGCCAGATCTGTTCCTGGAGGACCCATGTGGTCACCTTCTCCACAAGCACTTTTCTCTGTGTTTGAGTTCTTGGTCACATCAATATCAGGGAAAATTAGTTCTTTTAAGCCATTGCCACTTTCAATCAGAAAAGTCTTGTTTTAGAGTGGAGTTTGCACTTCAAAGTAAGGTAAGACTCATCAAACTAGAAAACTGCGTGGTGAGGGAGCCCTGACATTATCACAGAGTAAGGAAGCTTAATTTAAAATTAGAACCTGACCATTCCTCCCAGTGGAGAAGCCATGCCTTGTGCCAGGACACTTGGCATTGAATTCTTTTTAACAACTTCTGCATTATTGTGTAGGCAGATAATTGTTTTGACAGAGTCTTTTGAAGTACAAAGCAAAAACTACAAAACATCCTTACATTTTAGTATTACATCAGGAAAGAGATCAAAGAGGCTGGGCGGTGTGGCCCACACTTTTAATCCCTCTCTTGGGAGGCAGAAGCAGGTGGATCTCTGAGTTCTAGGACAGCCAGAGTTATTACACAGAGAAACCTTGTCTTGAAAAACCAAACAGAGAGAGGGAGAGATAGATAGATAGATAGATAGATAGATAGATAGATAGATAGACAGACAGACAGACAGACAGACAGACAAATATAGATATTTTCGGATAATTTTTTATTTATTTAAAATTTTATTTTTACTATTTATTTATCTGTGTATTGAAAAAGGTTCTCACTTATCCCAAACTGACCTGGAATTTACTGTGTAGCTCGGGTTGACCTTGAACTCACAGCACTCCTTTGGCCTCAGCCTTTGGATGGCTGGGTGGATAGGTGTGAGCCACAGGCCTGGCTAATTAGCATTATATTTTATAATGTCTTCACTTATATTTGTCTCTCTTAAAGCAGAAAGTGGTAAACATGAATTCAGTACATTGCAGTTCATTCTGAAGTTCTGTAAGATGCTTTTGGAATGAAGGGTTATGGGCCTGGCAGTGCTGTGTATCACGCCTACTTGCTAGAGTTTAACATCGTGTGTGGACACATTGCTGCCCAAGGAAGTCAGCAATAAAGAAACGTCTTTGACTTTGTTGAACTCTGTAGTCTGTGAACTTGACACAGGACCTTCTTTTAAAACAAAACAAAACAAAGCAAAACAAGCTAATGTTTTATATTACATAGTCAAATCAATTCTGGTTCCTAGTAATTAAAAATGTAATTAGAGCTTGAGAGCATCCATCTTTCCCTCACTGTTTCTGCTTTTAAAAAAGTTAATTGGAGCTACTGGGGAGCAGCTGGACACTGTGAAACCAGTACAGAGTGAAGAACAGCTCCTAGGCCTTGGTCTGAGCCAACAGTCCTAAGAGCCCTAAAGAAATCCTGATGTTTTTTCCTGAATCGGACCACTGTCCTTGGAATATTTTCTTTTATAAACCTTTTATTTTATTTATGTGTATGTATTGCGTGTGTATATGTATACATGTGCATGTATGCACATGTATACCTGTGTGTCACATGTGTGTTTATGCTCAAAAAGGCCAGAAGAAGGCATCAAATCCCCGAGAGCCCAAGTTATGGGCAGTTGTGAGCTGCCTGACATGGGTTCTGGGAGCTGAAATTGAGTCTTCGGGGGAAGCATGAACTGCTGAGCCATCTCTCCAGCCTCATCCTTGGAAAACTTAAAAACTGGAGTAAGGGAACAGAGCCACACACCACATGCCCACTAGGCCTTACACCGGTTCCCACCGACAGTTGGACATCATGACATTAAGCTATCTGACCCCGCAGTGGTTACCGACATGTGGGTCTCTCTGAAAGCAATCCCTGGGTGAATTGCCTTCTTGCAGTTTAACTTCTGACAGGGCAGGCGAAGGAAAAGCAAAATGCAGAGCTCAGCGGCCACAGTCGTCATCAGTAGAGGCTCATGTCTTGTCATTCTTGCCACTTTGATTTCTGTATGACTCCTTCAATTTAGGACTTTAGGCAACCTATAGTAAGTAATTCAATTTATAATTCAGATAAATCGCCTGGTAGTTCTTTGCACCAGTGAGAATCTTTGCACCAATGAGAATAATTATTTGCTTTGGAAACAAATTTATTGTAGAGTTCCTCTTGGTAAGGTCAGTTTCTTTAGCACCCACGAAGGAGTTCAACTTGGAAAATTACATCTGCATGTAATTTGCTAGGCATGGATTTACTGAGAATGTAAGGCACACCCTTATTTTTTCTGCAGTTTGATTCTCTTCTCTCACCCTCAGCTTTCAAGCCTTTCACATTTTATCACTGAGCTTTGTACATTATGGTTTATGTGTATTAATGCACAATGATATCTACCGTTACTGAACGTTCGCTTTGCTGTGCTCGCTCTTTCTCATCAGCACACACTCTTTTGTGTTTGCGAATCTCCTGAGAGCAGGCTGTGCACCCACCACCCTTTCCATTGCTCCCCTGGGAGAAGCTGCACAGAGCAGCTGTTTCTCACCCAGTTCTCTAGGTTGCTGGTGGTATGAAAATAGAAACGTGCATTGCCGTCTGTGGACTGAGACTGTTAGACCTGGTGAGATCTCCATAGGGACCGTTGCATATGGCTGATTTTTCAAACTGTGACCATGATGTCAACTGACTCACACAAACCCTGTGCACATATATGTGTATATGTGTGTATGTATATGTGTATGTAAATGTATATGTGTGCATTCAATTTTCCGAAACCATTATGTGTTGACTCTTCTAGCTTACCATGGCCGACACTGTCTTTACAAATGAGTCTGAAGACTTTAACAGTACAAAGAGGCCCCGATAGTTGACATTTGCTAAACTCTGTCCAGGTGATAGAAAACTTCTGCTAAAGTATTGCCAGCACTCTTATTGTCATTAGGGATGGAAGGAGAAGCCACTGTACAGCTGTGAAGTGATCTCTCTTTCTTCAAAGAGAAAGGGAAGCTACCTCCACACACTTGCCTCCATGGCTATCATCTGCCACACTGTGCTCACAGGACAGCACATTGCCTTGTGGGACATTCAGAGAAGCTGTGTGAGAGTATACCAAAACACTGACTCTAACTGTTAGAATGTTTTCGGTGTTGCATCAGGGAGCCATGGCATCTAATGCAAATAATGGATTTGTCTCATAGGTTGAAGGGGACCAGCTGCCTCCAGGCCACACGGTCAGTCAATATGAGACCTGTAAGATCAGGACCATCAAAGCTGGCACTCTGGAGAAGCTCGTGGAGAACCTGCTGACGGCTTTCGGGGACAATGACTTTACTTATATCAGCATCTTCCTGTCGACGTACAGAGGCTTCGCCTCAACCAAGGAAGTGCTGGAGCTGCTGCTGGACAGGTAGGATGAGGGGCGAGAGCTGAACCCAGGGAGCTGAGGGGGCTCGGTATCAAGGGCACTTGGGAAGCTGGGAGGGAGGCTGGAGGAAAGATTAGCTGAAAAGGCCAACCTTTGGAATGCGGGCATGCAGGGAGTCAATGATATGGTCTGTTTCCAGGGTAAAGAAATCTCATTCAAAAAATCCATAAAGGCTGGATATGGTGGTACATGCTTCTAATCGTGGTACTCAGGAAACCGAGCCAGCCTGGACCACATGGGAAGACTTTGTCTCAGAATCAAAAGAGAAAAACAGAAAAACCAAACAATATTTGAAACCTATAAAAAGAATCCAATAGAAGAGTTTAAAGTAGGTGTTATAAACATAGATTCAACTATTTATAAATTTTAATTTCTGCTGCTGTCCCCCAATTTCAAATTTAATATGGGCTAACTTTTATAATCCCTGCAATCTCCTTGTGAGTGTGCTTATACATGTGAAGTCCGGTGCTCCGTCCTAGATCCGGAGGAAGCAGACTGTCAGCAATCACCATGTAGTTAGTGGTGTTTCATATGTCCCATGCTGTTCAGGAGCATGTGTGCCTGAGCAACTCACATATGGACAAATCTTACTGTTTCCCCCTTACTTCTGTCTTATTTATAGTAAAACAGACATTTTACAAATATATCGTTATGTTGACTTGATCCTGGGACATAGAAAACTGTCAGATAAACAATTATTTGAGAATCATGAGACTTCTCATTCAGATCCTTGTAGTCTGGGGTTCCCTGCCTAAGGAAGGAAGTAGGAGCCAGTGCTTTTGTAGACTTGTTATATATGTGGGTTTGTATATGTACTGATATATGTATGTGTATTTAATTTTAAGGTGTACGCAATCATATTGAAAATGTTTAAAAATATTCCTATATTATGAAAGGTATGAAAAGAAATTATAAGTTTTCTCAAATTGCATTTTTCTCAAGTAATGCTTATTAGGTTTTAAAATATAAATATTAGTTTATAATGTATAAGAAAAACATTAAAGAAGCCACTGTCTAAACAGGCAAATAATACATTATTGACAATTAAAAATAGAAGTAATCCATATATATGATGAAAGTTCACACAATTTAGAAAATTGTAAAAGCAAAAAATGCAATTTCCTTTTCTCTTGGTTTCCTAGTCCCATTGTACCTTTTAGTGTTCTTCCCAAAATTTCTAGGCATGTGTGTATATGTGAGTGTGTGTATACATATTGTCTCTATAGGCTTATTTATTTGTTAGAAGTGTTTATTGAGTACATTGTAAGAGGACGCCAGGCTGGACAGCAACAGCACTTCCTGCTTGTATAGATTTATGGCACATAAATAATAGAAACTGAGTCAAGCAGAGTACACAATATATCTTACAATTTTCATTTTTACATATTTATGCATTTTGGAAATATTTTTGTTTGTTCAGTGAATCAACATATATAAAAGACTGATAGTGGGTAGCACATTGAAAGTTCAAGAAATGCAAGTGATTATTTTAAATTAAGCACACACAGGTGGATTTTTCTAGCTTCTTGTTCGATGACTTTCTGGTACTTACTGAATTGAGAATTTCATGGACAGAAGTACTTTTTAGTTTTTAAATTTTTTTTTAAAGAATCTGTGAACATAATACCTCAAGGAATGTCCTTATACACATGCATATTTTCTGGATGTTTTTGAGACTCCCATAGGATATTCTCGTAGAAGACGGTTAGAAGCCTGCCAGACTGCCCTTCCGAGGGTTGCACCAGCCATTCTGCTCCTCCTCCGAGCATCCCACAGGCCACACACTCCCTGGCTGGTGACGCTCTGTCTCTTCAACTGAGCTAGCTTTTCTATGGTCTAATCACTGAAGAGTGGTTTTGGGTGCCTGCCTCTTGTGTTTACAAGTAGAGTTTGCCATTTCAGAGGACACTTTCTGAACATTTGCTGTGTGTGAACTCTTTTCCTATCCTATACTCTTTCCCTTTGAACCATTTTAACCTAATTATTAATCATCTAATTATAATTCTTTGTATATTAAATGAATCAGATTTTTGCTTATAACTGTGTTCTAAATATTATTCCTAATTTGTTCTTTGATTTTAAAGTCTGTTTATTAAATGCTGGTATATTACTATTTTATGTAATATTTCTGTCTATCTTCAGAAAGACTTTGAATAAACAACTTTCTATCCCAGGTTAGGGTTATTGACAAGAAAGAGTAAGTTTGTTCTCAAAATATTTGCTAGCTTTCTGTCACATATATTTGTTAGCTTACTATGACACATACCTAACGTAATCAACTTGGGAAGGGAAGAGTTTGGTTTTGGCTCAAAGTTTTGGAGGTTTCAGTGTGCGGTCGCTTGGCCTTGCTGCTTTTAGTCCGGTCGCAAGTCAGTGCATCATGGTGGGAGTCTGGAGTGGAGTGTAGCTGCTCACCTTGGACACAGACGACAGAGAAGGAAGGTTAAGGTTTTACCATCCCTTCTTGAAGGGGACTAAAGACTGCCAAGTAGGCACTGCCATGTGAAGGTTTCACCATCAAGCTGGCTGGTGGTGGCACACGCCTTTAATTCCAGCACTCGGGAGGCAGATGCAGGAGGGTCTCAGTGAGTTCGAGGCCAGCCTGGTCTACAGAGTGAGTTCCCAGGACAGGCAGGACTATACAGAGAAACCCTGTCTCAAAACAAACAAACAAAAGGCTCTACCATCTTCCAGGAGCCCCACCCTGGGAATCAGGCTTTTAATACATAGACATTTGTGGGCACAAGACCCAACATCGGGTCAGTTTTTTGTGGGTACTTACACAGTTTTCACATGTATGTTTACATTCAGGGACACCCATGAAACATATATTCTCTATGGTATACTGATCTGGCCATGGTGTCACATGCTACAGTATAAGGAGCTGTGTCATTTTCTGTATGACAGTATTTGACAAAATATTAATCCTGGAATAACATAGGAGTTTGGTGAGTCATTTTAACTGAGGTTCTTATATAATAGTTCATATCTGTAAATAGAAGTTGGAGAATTACATGAATTTCTCTTTTCAATACTCTTAACTGTAAAAAGACGGAGCCTGGTAATTGTTAGCAGGCAGTATGCGGAAATGAAAATCTCTTACAAGTTCACTTTGAAACCGGTGACCTCTTCTCCATAGGAGGTAACTCCTCTGCTAATAGCCCACAGATGTCTACAGTGCGTAAAGGCATACACGTAAGCTCCAGCTGTCCAGTTTAAAGACTGGACACATACACAGGAATTAGAGTGTTTAGTCTATGACTTTTATTTGATGACTTTTTAAATGTCTTTTCTTTGTTCTATGGATAGGCAAATTGGGATTTTCTTTTTTTTTTTTTTCAGACACTAACTGGATAACAATGATCAAATAGTAGATCCAATAGGAGTCCAGGTTGTGCTGAATTCAAACTCTCAGTTGAAGTACAGCTAAAGGAAGAATTAAGATGTAGTCTGTACCATGTGCATGGGCTTAAAGCTGGCTTTGAGTGTGATCTCATAGTTCAATCGTTGCTTGTTTCTGAAATGAGGGGATTAAGTGCTGGATACCTGTGTAATGTAATACTCGGAAAGCTCTCTGCAGGACAGCGTAGATGGGACTCGGATGTAAGCGGTTTAGTTTCCGCCCTGAGGGGCTTCAGAGATGGAGTCCTGTGAAGCTGCTGGCACTTAAGCTCCGGGGCCCCTCACTTGGCAGGAATCTCTCCATGATTCTGTGTTCTTAATTTTGTACTCCTTTTCCTTGGGAGGAACCCTCAAATGACAAAGAACAGTTCCACCAATTTTAGATCCACCCTTCAGGACTTAATATTTTCCTGCAAAAGATAAGGCTGCTGCACATGGGCTGAGGAAACCATCATTCAGAGCGCTATAAACAGAGTTCTAATATGTGCTGGTACAGGAGTTCAGAGAAATAAATCCCATTATTTTGCTTTCTCTGCAGAAATTTAACCTTGTCTGTGTGGGTGCCAACCTCAACAGGAATATTTCTTCCTGACTCTGTTTCTTACTCACACTGAAATCTCATGGCCATGTTCCAAGTCTCCACGGAAATCCAACTGTAGATTCTGTGAAATGCTGTGCTCCTCAATTGGCTGTTAGGGTTTTTAATGCCTGTAATGAAGAGGAAACAATTTATTGTACAAACTCACCTATTCTGAAGATAATCGTTTGAAATTCCATTTTCATACCAGTCAGTTGGTGGACTCACTTGTGAGCCTCAGGTAGAGTTTTTAAGGCATTTCCTGTGCTGTGTGCCACGGGTCGGGAAGGGACACTGAAAGCTGATTGCAGTATGCGCTAATCCGGTAATCACCAGACAAGAACAGATTCGTGTTGCATTGTTTCTTTCCCACCAGAGCATGGGCTTATTTGGAGTCAAGCTTTGATTTCTCTGAAGACTTCATTTGTGGCTTTTCATGTAGGGAACTGTTTATTTTCTGGGATTTCTTTCTAATCTTTTCATGGTTCTATTTTTTTCTTTTCTAATATGAGTCTCTGTGATTGATTAATAGACAGTGGTTTGAAGTCATGAATAGCTAATTCCATGTTTACATTATCCTCTGTTGGGGTGGCGGATGCCTCGCAGGGGCTCCTGTTTGCTGTGCCTCTTGCCATAGCCCAGACTTAACTCAGGGCTCTCTTTGCTGTCTTTTAACCCAAGCGGAAGTTACTTAATTGGGGGTTGACCGTGTTGGAACTTTGAGATTTTATTTTCTCTACACATCACTCAAAGCAGTCTGAACTCCCCACTCTCCTGTTTAAAGAAGCAGGGGACTGGACACCACAGAAAATGCCCAATGTCAGACGTTGGCAGAGGCCTGCTTCAGCGAGCAATCGTCAGTCAGAGTTGGGAACGTCCTACACAGGTGTGGACTCGGCCGTTTTCTCAGACAGTCCCACTTTCTCTGATAACTAAGTAGGAAAATGGCAACATCGTGTAGAACAGGGAGAGCCAGGTCTTCAGAAACCCTGTCCAAGCCCATTTTTAGCCCTTAAGCCAGTGTGGAAGGCATCGGTCGCGTTCTCCTGTACAGCAGGTGAATTCCCTCAGAGGAGACCTCTCGGGAAGTCTAAAGCGTGAAGCCTGTGCTTAGGTGATAAACTTGTTTATGTCCCTAAGACAAGGCTGGTCAGTAGGTCTTCAAATGCATTTCTTCCCGTATCTGCTTGTCATGTGTTTTCACAGACTTTCTCATGCCATTTATTTATCGCAACTCTGTGTTTACAAACGGGAAAGCAGTGGCTCAGAAACAGCCAATCAGCAAGCAGCAGAAGAGGGATTAAAAGCTACCCCTGTGCGATTCTCTCCTGCTAACTCACAAAGAAGGGGTGACTGGGGAACCCTTCTTACTCATCGTCTCACCACTTCCTCAATTCATTTTCCTTGGAAATAACATTTCCTGGTGATGCCCCCTTCATAACTTGGTTGGCCAGCTGCAGAGTTATTCGTGTTTAATATGAAGTGCCTACTCTACATGGTACCGTGTGAACAATGGCGGTGAGCTGCTGCCATTCCCACCGTCTGAAGATGTAGTGTGTGCTGGTCGAGGGTAACACTCACCAATATACGACAAGATGTATACAATTAAAACTGCTGTGACCCTTATGTTTAGAAGTCTGGCACTTGGGAGGCTGAGGCAGGAGGATCACTGTGAGTTTGAGCCTGGCCTGGGATACAGACTGGGACCCCATCTCAACCCCCTCCCACCAAGATGTTTTAAATTTACTTTGGAGGGCTTTTCCTTAGGCCAAGAATACTTCCTTCTTTCAGAGTTTTGGGATGTTTTAGGGAAAAAGCGGCCTCTCTTTCGCTCATGAGATTTGTGTGTTAGGCATATATACAATGGTTGGGGGGGCATAGGAGTAAAATAACTTGGATTGATCTCCAATTTACACTCTCGTACTCTTAAGTGTCCCTCAGAGTCTGCGGGCTTAGATGTAGTGTGTTGCTAAGGTGGGGGGGGGGGGAGCCGAGAGTTGTGGAACGTTTAAGAGGTAAGCTGTAGTGAGGTCTCCAGAGCATTTGGGATATGCTCTCAAAGAGGACAGGGACCTCCTTTGCTCTTCCACTTCCAGCTCCGAAGTAAGCAAGATTGCTTGGCCATGTCTCCCATTATGATGTGCTACCCTGCTCAAGCAGGTGAAAACAACAGGGCTAAGCCAGCGTGGGCCAAAATTGAACCAAAGTAACCTTGTTCTCCTTGTAAATTGATTAGCTCAGGCATGTGTTACAGTGAGAGAAAGCTGGCTGGCTGACTAACACACACTCCTCCTTAGCCAGTTGACATCAGCATAAAGTAACATGCTGGCCATAGGGTCCTCCATCCGGTTCCTTAGCCGTACAATGGTAACGAAAGGTAACACGCCGGCTGTAGGCTCCTCCATCAGGTTCCTTAGCCATGCAGCGGTAATGAAAAGTAGCACATTGATTGTAGGGTTCTTCTGAGTTTTAACGTGGTGGTACAGGTAAAATTTTTACTCTACAACTGGAACACAACTGGTGTTTTCCTTCCTTTGTGAAGTTTGTGATGATCTGAAATTCCCACGTTTATTTTGCCCATTCTTGGACTGCCACTCCTACCGTGCCTCAGAGAGGAATGACGCTTGGGGGGGAGTTTAGGAGCACTGCCTGACAAAGAGAAGGTATCCATGTCTGTTGGAGTGTTCTGGAAGGTGCAGCGGTGAATACCACCCAGACTGTGTTCATATCTAGTGGGGGGGGGGAGGTATAACCTGCCTGTGGAGTGGATCATCCCATCAAGACGGCAGTTTAAAAAATAAAAGATCCCTTTGGCAGCTATAAACTGGTAGTAGTAAATTTTGTGAAAGGCACACCATACAAATCCATTCAGTTCTCAAACGCTTCCTTTATGGATAAGCATGTTTGAAATAAATGCCGTATGTTCCAAATGACTTTTTGTTAAACCTTAGTTAAAAATAATTAAGTTTTCATTTAGTTATGGAAGTTAAACTATGCACTATACAAACATTCTGAGATTCATGCTGGTGTGTAGCGTCCAGAGAAGGCAGGCAATTGCTTTGTTGTCTGTTCCTTCAGGAGGAGGCAAGGTTTCCAGTACCTTCACCCTGTCCCCCAGGCCAAGGGAAAGAGGCTCCCTGGGGAGAGCTGTAGGAGGCAGGTGCTGATGAAGCTCAGATTTAATCTTGCCGCACACTGACGAGTTTTCTGTCCTTCTGCCTGTCTTAAGAGTGCTAGCCTTCAATGCCATTGGCTTTGGTAACTCCCCTGAGCTCCCACAGGGCCAGGTGGGAAGAAGTAGACAAAGGTACTGAAGAGCCATTTTCCTCTGATTCAGGAAGATGTTGAAATTTAATGGCTTGTTGGCTTCTCTGTGCGTGTCCCATTGACTTAGTGCAAAAACGTTCAGGAAATCTCAACATTGCTTTCTTTCTTTTCCAGCTTAAAATGCAGACATCTTGGATATCTTGATAACAATGACAGTTTCTTAGTAAATGAAGGACATTTCTCTTTTCTTAAAGATTCTTTTTAATAGTAGATAAGTTTAAATATCTTGGTCTGGATTTTGATGACTCTATGGGTAAAGTTAAAGCATTCTGATATGCTTTGGTTTAAAGAGAGGAAAGAAAAGTTGGTAAGAAACTAGTTGAATTGAGGTTGAGTTTCTGTCCTGTGACTATGAAAAGGAACGCTGAGATTACTGGGTAGTATAAATGAAGAGGACCTTGAGAAACTGTGGGTATCAGAATATCTGTAGCATAAAAAATGAGTATTAAAAAAATTGCAGGTACAGCTTTTATGAAGGGTTCTTTTTTTTTTTTTTTTGCTGTTTCATGATGTTTTCTCAGATGGAAAAGAATGATTTAGCTCATGGAACAAGAGAAGATAAACCTTTATAATAACTTCCACATCCTTCTATGGCAGGCAGAGAGATGGAGGAAGGAGGCCTTGTGCCCTTAGGAAGGCAACTAAGCTGATTCTTTCTTAGAGCACGTAAAAAGGAACAGGGTCCAGCCAATAGCTTGCTTTTCAGCTCCTGGACTCAGGTTGGCCTTCAGACCAGCGTTAACCATTGAACCTTCAGGTGATGGAAGCTACTGAATTGGTGGCAGTTTGTTGTAATGGCAATAACTAAGAAACAAGGGCATCTTCTTAGAGATTGTCGCCTAGAATCTCTTGCTCCAAGGAGTGGGTATCTAGCCCTTGCCTCGTGCCTGGTCATCTGTAACCCCTGCGCAGGAAGCACCGCCAGCAGAGAAACACTCCTGTTGCTTTCTTCCTGTAACCCTGCCATTTGCTTTGGGTTAACCAGAAAACTTTAATCCGGTCCCATTTTAGAGTTGCCTCCAACCATAATAACACAAGGGAAATCAGAAGTAAGTTTTCTCCATGGCTGCTTTGGTTATCTTTGGTAACTCGATTGATTTTTTTTTCCCCGAGTGGACCTGTCTTCTACTCGGCTGAACCGTGGGAATTGTTGGTGGGAGCGTGCGGAGACAGCAGAACCCTGCTTTATGGGATGGCTGTGACGTTCTGCTAACATAGACACTGAAGGGGCACTGCCAAAGACTTTGCCTTAGATTGTACCAGGCTTGCTTTCTCTTCCTTCAGTAGGGTTTGTAAGACCTACGGGGCAAAAATGTTTCCTTTAGGCAGGGCTGGGCCTTCCTGCTCTCCTTTCCCACTTAGCAAACAGGGCATATGGTATGTATGCATGCAGTATGCAGTTGCCTTTTAAGAAATCTGAAATGTTGAATTACTCTGAAGGAGTCTTTTAAAAGTATGTATATATTTGGAAATTAGAAAACTGATAAGAACTTGAAAGACAATGTATATATTTAGAGTGCTCACTAGAAAGTTTTAAATTTAACTCTTAATCTAAAGCAGCAGTTTTGACCATTTTCTAGCAGTTGGTAGGAGAGTTGATCACAAGCCCTTCTAAGAGGCTCCTAGGAGGTTCCAGAGATGGCTCGGTGGGTCAGTGCACTTGCTGTACAAACCCAAGGACCTGAGTATAATTCCCAAACAGCCACCCAAACAGCAGGAATGGCCACCCCCACCTATAACCTCAGTGCTCTTGGGGTACAGAGACAGGAGGATTACTGGGACTGGTTGCCAGCTCAGCTCCAAGTTCAGTGAGGAACCCTGTCTCAAGGGAGTAAGGCAGACAGTGGTAGAGAATGTCCCTCCCCTTCTCTGGCCCCTGCATATGTGCATGAGTGTATGTACCTACACACATATCAGTGCATACATTACACACATCCACCTCGCTCACACTTACACACACACACCCTCCACCCCGCACCACATATAAGTCTACTTGCTAACATTGGGATCTTTCTTTAGAAAAAGTGTCAATAATAATCTAATACATGTAATTTAGGTGATCCTCAGACTTTTGTAAGTTACTCAAGGATCCTGGCTTCTGTTTCTCCAAGTAGAGGGTGCCTAGAATATGTCCCTGCCTTTTGTCTGTGACTTATACCTTCCCTTTCACTAAACAGCTTCACAGTGGGAACCGGACTTTTCCAAGGTAGGTTGGTGACCATGACCCAGTTCTTTGCCAGACCCGGGAGGTGGGAGTGCCTTCCATGGAAGGCATTATTCGCGCTGCTTCAGAACAGCCCTCTCTGGTCTGTGGGATGCAGGGAAAGCCTTCCCTGACTGCACTTGGTGTTCCAGACAGCTGCTGCATGCATGGTGTTCTCCTGAGTCAAGATTGGCTTCGGGACATTTTTCGTATGCCTGACTTGAGTTCTTGTGGGTCAGTGAAAGGATGCTCAAGTGTTCCGAAGCTGGGATTCATCCAGACTCCCAGAGGGCCTTGAGTCAGCAGCTTCCTGTGTGGTCTCCCTTCCTTCACTTCCTCCTTTTTGTCTTCCCGGTTCCCACCAAGTACCCCTTCCTTTCTCTGCCCTCCCCAGGCTTTCTTTTTGCACAGCAGGAGAGGTAAATAGTTCTTGATTGTGTTCAGTGTCCTCTGTGCTAGGCCCAGGGCCATAGTAGAGCACAAGGGAGAAGAGGGCACCACTATTGCCATGATGTGCTAGTCCATCCTGGCGCGTGTTCACCCCAGGCCTTGCCGCCTGTCTGCTCTGCTCTCCGCTCTCTCACCCCTCAGTGTCCCTTAGGAAATGCCCAGGCCTGCACCCGCTCTTTCCTGAGATGCCTGTGGCTCACTCCTTCTCTGGAGGGCTTTACTTAATTGTCATGTCTCCCACTGAAGCAGCAATTTCTAACCCTCCATGCCTAGACATCATTGCCTGCTTCTCTACTGTTTCACTCTGAGCATGTGTGACTAATTACTTCACAGTTCTCTATAACGCATCAGTACAGTGTGAGCTTCATGGAAATAGATTGGGGTTGTTGACTCTTCATCCTTCTTTTTTTCTGGTGCGTGTGTGTGTATGTGTGTGTTGATATGTGTTTGGTGTGTGTATGTGTGGTGTGTGGGCGAGTGGGGGGAGGGCGTGCAGAGCCAGGAGGAGGATGTTAGGCATCCTGCTCTATCCACTTCATTCTTTTGAGGATTCTCTTGTCCTCTTGAGTGTCTTTCACTGGATCTGGAGATAGCCCCCCTCGTCAATTGTACCGTTTCCATCCTCCACAGGAGTTTCAATTGTGTGCAGCCATGCCCAGCTTTTTACATGGCTACTAGGGATTTGAACTGAGATCACCATGTTCATTTAGGAAGTACTTATACCCACTGCGCCATTTCCCTAGCCCCTGATGCTTAATTCTTAATGTCTAGAATAGTAAGTACCTGGATGTAGTCCTTGATAAGCAATCCTCATCCAGTGATAACTGAGCCAAACAGTGAGTTCACGAATCAATGAACAGGTTTATAAAATGAACAAGTAGATAGGGCCTTACAGCTTGCGTGGGAGGGCATAGGCTTAGCACTGGGCCCAGGGCCTGCCTGTCAAGGTTCAAATCTCTGCTTCACTTACCAGTGGTACTGTCCAGGGTTATTATGTAAACTTTCTGGGTCATACTTTACCCTCTGTGAAATTGGAAGACTGATGCCCCCTGGTAGGATGATTATGGGAACTGAAGGAAACAGTCCACAAAGAACAGTTGGTGCAGCTCCTGGCATACATAGCAAGTGACCTGCTATGACCAGTGGCTCACCTGCCAGCATCAAGTAGGGCTCACAACATTCTTCAGGATGACCCCATCCTGGCAGCTTCTGTCGAGATGTTCCTGGGTGTTTCGATGGATCCCTCTACAGAGAGACAGTGTCTGTGGATATCTCTGGAGTTCTTTGAACTCCCAATGCCCTGGGCATCCCTCACTTCAGATACGTTAGATACTTCATCTGCTCAGATGGGTGTGGGCAGAGATGGCGTTTTTGTTTCCAAAAACCTGAATAATCACACAGAAACTATATTAATTAGAAAACTGTTTGGACAATGACTCAGACATATTCCTAGCTAGCTCTTACATCTTAAATTAACTCATTTCTATTATTTTATGTCTTACCATGAAGATCGTGGTTTGTTACTGCGCATGTTACTTATTAGGCAGCACTATATGGCATCTGCCTGACTCCTCTTTTTCTCTATGCGTTCAATTTTAGTTTTCCTGCCTAGCTAAATTCTGCCCTGCCACAGGTCAAAGCAGCTTCTTTATTAACCAGTGGTAATAAAACATATTCATAGTATATACAGAGGAGAATCTCACATCAGATAGGTTTCAAAGGAAACCCTTAGAGATGGGGCTGTCGATGACTCAGTGGTTAAGAGCACTGGCTGCTCTTGCAGAGGTCCTGAGTTCAATTCCCAGCACCCATATGACAGCTCATATCTCTCTGTACCTCCAGTTCCAGGGCTTCTGATACCCTCACATAGATATACATATAGGCAAAACACCAATGAACATATAATTAAAGTAAAAATAAATTTTAAAAAAGAAGGAATAAGAAAACCCTTAGAGATGGCTCTTCCTTATTTAAACATGGTTCTTCCCCTCTTAGTCAGGTAACTTTTTTAGGCTACAGTAAATAACTGGTCCCAGCCATACTGCACAAGGCATTTGTAAATCTGTCTTTTTGCCTGATGACAACAGAGAAAACCATGTCAAGAGTCATCTGCTGTTTGGTTTTTGATTTAAGTTTTATAAAAAAGAGCACTTGCTCCGTGGTAGCCTAAGGGGGTTGGGCTTTGATCATAAGGCCTAAGGAGGCTTTGGGAATTGGAGCTGACATTGTTGACAGGTTTGTCTGTAGCTTTTCTGCCGCCACTAATTAAGCATTTACCCACGCGTACTCTCTTTACCCCCTGGACTTTGATGGGAAGCGGTGAGCAGGTTCAGGGAAACATCAAAGAGGCGGTCCTGGTCTGGTAAAACCAATTCTGACAT
Organism: Alexandromys fortis; assembly: GCF_014885135.2. Lineage (NCBI taxonomy): Eukaryota > Metazoa > Chordata > Mammalia > Rodentia > Cricetidae > Alexandromys > Alexandromys fortis. The sequence goes on from NW_026067905.1 coordinate 16,306,836, forward strand.
GAACATTAAAGAGCTCTCCATTCCAAAGCTGGATACATTTTGTTTTTCCTGTAGAACATTAATTCTTCATAACAATGAGAAAGGTGCCAAGAGTAGACAGTCACCCCTGCCCAGTGCCTTCAATTCTAGAAGGCTCTCACACCCTTTTGTCTGAACATACACCTTTGCGGCTTCATCCTACAACCATCTCAGGGTCTCCCTTCAGACATCTTAAACCTTTCTTCATGTTAATTTTGGATGTTTTGAATGATCATAGCTAAAGCTTCAAATGAATGTTTTATGCTCCTACACCCTTAGAAATGAGAGCACAGACAGGTTAAGACCCTTTGTGAGTTGGGGCAGATGGTACTTTTATGGCCTCTGAACCTAGTATTGGAGCAGCCTGTTATTGTGTCCACTCTGACCTTGCTAGAACACTGACTGCCTTGTCTTAAGCTCCAAAGAGCAGTGAGCACCAGAGTCAAAAATGCCACTTACATATAGCTCATGATCTAGTGAATGTCCCACAGGAAAACATTGGCCTTATATAGCATTAAAAGATACTAAAAACTGTAGAGAGGCAAGTGGCTAAGGGCATGCATTAGAGCCAGGTTGCACTTTAAACGGGATGTCCAGGGAAGGCAGCAGCAAAGACCCAAGGCTGAGGGAGCCTGTTGTGGGAAGTGACAGGAACAGTGACAGTCATGAGGCAGAGGGGGTGACTGATGGTGGATGGGGCAGGTAGAAGCCATGGCCAGCATTGAGTGAGGGGCCATGTGGGCGTTATGGGCAGAGCACAGTGAGCGGACGATTTCAGGGTTTGTGAGAGACGCGAGAATGATTGGAATCATGGGAGGGGTCTGAATGGAGAAGGCCTGGGTCTGATTCCCAGGAACAGGACAGTTGTGATGACTGGGTAGACTCCAAGAGATCACATTAGTTAAGTGGCTGTTGAACTGCTTTAACCCAAAGTGCGTGGTAGTTAGAGGCAGGATTGAAACAGGAGAAGCATTTGAACTCAGGAATGTAGAAACGCAGAGCCGGAGGCTTTCTTTCCCCATGGGTCAGATGGAGCAAGATTTGAGCAACTGGCCTGTGCCCTTCAAACCCATGGCTGATAATAGACAGCTCTTGGAGGCCTCTGAGTTATTTTTAGACCATCACCTTGGCCCTGGTTGTGAACTGTGGACACTCTGGCAGCGAAGAGAATGGATACTTGTATGATCTTAGCCATCGTCAGTGGTAACAGGCTAATTAATGTGCAGGAATGCTTGCTTAGTCCTCGGCACCCCTGACAGTACACTGTGGCATCACATTGTGGGGGAGGAACTGAAAGAGGTGTTGGTGCCACCCAACCTCCACTTCAGCTCCAAAAAGAACCAAAAAAGAGCAGGAGAGCACGAGAAACTAGAGACGGAAACCCTGGAAGATCTGGAAACCGAGTTAAAACCTCTTTGGGAAGAAAGCTATCAGAGCAGAATGTGAATCTCTTCTTTGAAAGTGTGTGTTCCTTTTCTATTTATAACCCTCGCAGTTCCCAGTTCTTTTATCTGGTTGCTAGATAAAAGACATTCGCAGGGAGAACACTCATAGACACATTAACAGAACAAAACAAATATCAAGTGCCCTGTTTAGTAAGCTTCCGTTAGAGGTGAAAAGCACGGAGGTCTTTCCTGCCCCTCCCCAGTCTCTCTCACTTCAGCAAAATCCTCCATGAGGCCACTGTTCACGATGGTGGTGGTCAAAGGGAAGAGCCAAAAGAATCTCACTTTGTTTGTTTACCGGGAGCCTCGTTTCCCACCCTGCCTGGCTAATGTGGGGTGAGGAAATCTTAATCTGGCTGAGCTCCTGTCTCAGAAAGAGCAGAAGGCAGCCCCGGAAATGCTCACCTAGCAAGTGCCGCACGGGGTGAAGAGGGCAGGAGGGTTGGGACCATGGAAATACCCCTGTGCGGTCAAGAAACCTGTAAGGCTGATGAGTCGGAGAAAGGAGCAGGGGTGTGTGTGTCTGTGTGTGTTGCCTAAAGGCACAACCTGGAACTTGTCAGGATGGGGGTAATGGGATACCAGATGGGCTGTCAATCAGTCAAAGCAGATGGTGGGCTTTTATTTTGTAAAGAATTTGTAATTCCTAGGAACAACGAGCCATAGGATACTGAAGCTTTTAATCCCATTATACAAGACAAAGTGTGCTCTTTAAAAATGTAAACCTAGCAAATATAGATTTTCTTGTATCAAAACCTTGGGGCGACAAACAGCTTTTAAACTCCAGGGACTCTCTGAATTCTTTCTTGTTGGCAGGAGGAATTGCAGAAATAGTCCAGCCCTTCTGAGTTAATGGTGTCTTCCTTAGGGACTGGGTGTCAATTTACTTTGCTTGCAGAGTTTGGGATTGAACTCTGCATCCGGGCCTTGGGCAAAGCATTCTACCACTGAGCCATATCTCCAACAAAATGTGACATATTAGTGCAAAATGAACGTGAAATAAAAACTAGTAGTATACTTAGCAATTGATCAACTTATTTAGTAAAAATTTGAGTCTGTGACAAGCAAAATCATAAATTCTAAACACTGACCACTTTCCAAAAAGAAGGAGCTCTGTTCCCCTCTTCTCAGCTACTGGGTCTAGATCAGCCCGGCTTGGTGGAGGTATAGTCACACCTGCTGTCCTGGCGCCAGCAACACAGACACACAGACTGTTTTCTTCAGCCTTCGTCCCCATGGCAGCCTTTGAGGTCCACGGTTATTTCCAGGATCCTCCAACACTGATCTGTCCAAAAGAAGACAACACCCAGTGCCTCGTGGATGCATTTTTGCCCCCATGCGTGGCCCAAGTCTGGAAGTATGGCACACAGCTGTGTCTCCGTGATGCAGAGACGGCGGAGGGTGGGAATAAGCTTGTGTGTGAGAGCTCACCTGGAATCTGCCTTCTCTATAGCTTGTACTGTCTAAGGCGCTTGCTAACATGAAGCCCTGTTGTATAGGAGAAATTACAGGAACTGTGGAGAATTGGGAGAATGTTTTCAAGAAGTGTTATGGTTAAATCTGGCTCTGTTTGGAGTGTGCTGGTCCATCCATCCCGTATTGTCGCTAATGCTGCTTCATGTTGATGCCCCTTCGTGTATATTTATTTCCTTAGCTCCCCTGACATGGTACTTTGTGCTTGAAGTTCTATGGAGCAGTCTGCTGACGGATTCTGTTTGCCTGTTTTCATCTTTAAAGGTATGGAGACTTGACAGGCCCAAACTGTGAAGAAGATGGAAGTCAAAGTTCGTCAGAGTCCAAGGCCGTGATCCGGAAGTGAGTGTCTTCTTCCTCATTAGCGTGTCTCAAGCTGTCAGTCAGGGCAGCATCTTAGCTGAGCTCAGGTGCATGAGCACAGTGGTGCATGCCTGCAACCCCAACACTTGTGAGACCAAGGCAGGAGAGGCATGGATTTGAGGCCAGCCTGGGCTGTATGACTGAGACCTTTTCTCCAATGAAAACGAAGTAGTTTAGCAGAATTATTTACTCCTTTGAAGTGGGTGCTACTATGATGTCCCCCATAATACGCATATGCCAGGGCTCGAGAGAGGGTTCGGCAGTTAAGAGCACTTGTTACTTTTGCTGAGGACTTGGGTTCAATTCCCAGCACCCACATGGTGACTCACCATCTGTAACTCCAGTTCCAGGGGATCTGATTCCCTCATCTGACCTCTGAAGGTACCAGGTAGGCATGTGATACACAGACAAGATAGTCATACAAAAATAAAATAGAGTAAGATAAGTATATCTAAAAGGTTTTTAAAATTACCCACATGCCTACTTTTTAAGAAAATCAATACTCACTTATTTACCCAAGAATTGTGCATCTACCCTTTACCAGGTAGTCTTTGAAGGGAATCTAAAATAAACAAGGAAATCAAACAAGTGAATAGTCTTAGCTGTTCAGAAGTTTGTATTTTAGCAGAGGGAGGAGCAGAATAACCACAAGAGTAGGGAAGAACGCAGCAAGGAAGTGTCTAAGCCCTGGTGGAGCACAGCCTCATGCAGGTGCCAGGAAGAGGGTCTTTGATCTGGTGACACTGGAGAAGAGTGGTATGAGGTGCGAGCCAAGCCCTGTGATGTCTAGGCAGAGAGGATATGGAGGAGGCTCCCAGGTGGGGATAGAGTGATACAGTGAAACAGCGGATGACCGGCAGGCGCTCAGGGAGGAGATGCAGCGGATGACTGGCAGGTGTTCAGGGTGGAGATGCAGCGGATGACTGGCAGGTGCTCAGGGAGGAGATGCAGCGGATGACTGGCAGGTGTTCAGGGAGGAGATGCAGCGGATGACTGGCAGGTGTTCAGGGTGGAGATACAGCACAGCAAATGGCATGGCAGCTGCTCAGGATGAAACTCAGAAGTTGGTGGTGCACATAAAGTGAGGATGTGAGGGACCTTGGGTCAGGACATTGAATTCGATTCTGAGGAAGGTAAAAAGCATGCAGAAGGCATTGAGAATAGCACTGCACCCTAAGTTTTCAGGCTAGCTGTGGTTCTACGTGGCAAGTAGGTTAGCACTGGGGATAGAGGCACGGAGCCTGGTTAGCACTTTTGTAAGGGCCCAGGCGAGGAGTGATGGGAGTCTGGACTCAAGCAAGGACCGAGGTACTCTGCTTGTGCAGATACCGAAACAGATAGCTGGTCTGGAAGACAGAGAGGAGCTTGGACGCCACCAAGGGCTATAATAGAACTTTACACATACCTGGGAGTGGGGATCAAATTTGGTGGGAGTGTGTGCCAGCAAATGAATCTTAGATGTTAATTTTGAGGTAATCAGTGAGTCTGGTCTCACTGAGCTGTCTGGATGGCGATATTCACTTGAACCGCCTAGTGGTATTTAATGTTGGCTGGAATCTGGGAACTAAAGGGGAGAGCCAGAGGAGAGAAGGTGCAGAGGCTGGCCCTTGGTTCCATTATTGTTCTGAGTTAGTGAAAAGAAAGGTTTGTTGAAGGAGACTAGAGCAGCTGTGGGGGTGAGCAGAGTAGTGAGAAGATGGAAGAGGTAGTTGCGCCTCAGAAGATGTGTGAAGGGGGTTGCAGAGGGGTTACCCCCGTTCCAGTGCTGCCACTTATCAAGTGCAGTGGGGTCTGAGAGGTGACTTCCTGCCCAGCAGTACTGTGGGTCACAGCGGTGAGGACACGAGGTTTTGGTGGATGGAGGTCAAGTGTGGACAGGAAGGAACAGGTGTGTCATAAATGGGGATTCAGACATCTCACAGCATGCGATCTGGTGATTAGAAAGGCATTTTGGTTTGTTTATTACGCGTGGTTTGCTTTAATGGACACTTGTTTACACTGGTGAGAATGATCTAGAAGATACTGGAGAAATGGTCACTGTCGGGTTGTGGTCTGGAGCAGATGGGATAGATACTCTGGGACCCAAACGTAATCTTTACTGCTAAATGCTCATTTGGGGTCAAAAACCAGAGAGTGGGAACAGAATTGAGCTTTCCTGTGTAATTTTTAACTCTCCGCAAGATTCACTGATATTTCCCACGCTTTAGGGACTATGGGTGTGAAAATCAGAAAAACATTCTTTTTAACCCCCAAGTAGGATCTATACATCTTACGTTTCTTTTTTGTAATTTTAATGCAGAAAAGTAGACACACTAATGTACATATTTAGAAGTCCAGGGCAAGGTATGGTAGGAGACACCATTACATTACTGCTACAGGAGATGGGCTAAGAGACGAGGTGACGTCTGAAGAATGGCCAAGACGTGGGCAGTGGCTGTCCAGGCACAGGAACTAGCAGGGCCCATCAGGAAAATTCAGTGTGTGTGGAGTTCTGAGAAGCGAGAGAGTTGCTGGGGTTACTTCGTGACGTTGCATGTGGGTCAGGAGAGCCTGTGGGCTGACACTCGTCTAAGGCTACACTGTGAAGGGCTAATCGTTCACACAAGAATGAGAGCTGCGGGCCAGCGGTCATACAGTCTTTGTGCAGGCAGGAAACATTATGACATTGGCCATCAGAATGGGTTGGGCTTGGAGTCATCCATGCCCACAGTGTACTGAGGACCAGCAGCTCAGCATTCAGGAAAATCTTTAGAAATGAAGGTGAGCAGCTTCTAGCCCAGTGGTTCTCAACCTGCCAGCTGTGACCTGGGGGCAGGGGTTGTGGAATGACCCTTTCACAAGGGTGGCATATTAGATACCCTCCACATTAGATATTTACATTATGATTCATAACAGTAGCAAAATTACAGTTATGAAGTAGCAACTAAAATATTTTTGTGGTCGGAGATCGCCACAGCATGAGGAACTGTATTAAAGGGTCACAGTATTAGGAACCGTTGGTCTAGCCTGACCTGATGGACGAGAATCTGCAGCTTCAGATCCTGGAGTGAGTCCTAAGAACTTTCAGGTTTTGAAACCATGAGTATTTAAAATTGTTTTTGTTCATCCATGAAAGGGCACTAAAATAATGATTCTCAAGAGGATCCTGTTGGTAATGGGTGTTTGTGAGAATATCCAGAAGAGGATCTGGAGGCTGGCATGACAGGTGTGCTGACCTGTGTGTGGATTCAGTGAGAAGAAGCATTGTCAGCCACAAATGCTGGGAGCCCATCAAATCTGCAATTACTGTTCAGTTAGCCACAGGAATAGCCAAAAAGAGTACAGTCTGAAACATGCCCACACCCTTTCTGCTTCCCAGAGGGTGGTTCAAGATTAAATAGGTTTGGGGAAAGTAGCAGTTAGGAAAATTGATTGTACCCTGGATGTGAAAAGCCGTGTTCATTACTTTAAAGTCCCACTGAACTTCATGGTACACCCGGAACTCTAATGTGGGTGAAACTCCAGGCTAAGCTGTTTTATAGGGCTTTAGAGCCGTAAGCACATGAGACCTTAACAAAGAGCTTCACACAGAACTCCCCTGAGGGGTCCGTCATCTGGGGACAATAGTCCTTTCCCAAGGCCTTGCCGTGACTGGGTGGAAAGTTCTTGACCCCTTTGCTCAAATTGAGTTGCCTTTTTGAAAGAACTATTCCTGATGAACGCATAGCGCTTTATTTTATAATAGGTCACTCTGTCCCCCAGACTCCGGAAGGTTAAAGCCCCTTCTCTCTGATGACTTCTTTCTTTCTTCCATTTTTTCTCGTTTTATTAATTAGTATTCCATGTCCCCATTATCATTTTATTCTGTCTTTTCTTGTGGCTCTCCTGGCAATGTCCACCTCCAAAGATGGACACTGCTGTTTTCCTGAGGAGAAACCAGGGAAGCACCTCCCGCATCTGTATGTGACCCTGCAGATCCCTCCAGCACCCCTCACCTCTGTCCCCTGGAGCAGCTTCCTCTTGGCCAGTGGGGTGTAGAGAGCGTGGTTTTGTGGCACTGGTTCTCACTGGGTGGCTTTATCCTCCAGAGGACATTAACCAGCATTTGGAGACACTTTGTTGTGCCTAAGTGGGGTAGTTGCTGCTGGCATCAATAGGTAGAGAGCAAGGCTAGTACTAAACATCTTAGAACGCAGAGGACAGGGCTTGTCCTTCACCCCAGCCCCTGGCATCCAGATATTCAAAGAGTCTGGAATGTTCGGATGGAAGCTCCATCCCAAGCCCCCTCCCCGGAGCTGCTTCAGTCCAGACTCTGCCCCTGAGAAAGCCTGCCAAAGGATGACCTCTCCCCAGAGATGCTCAGACCACTCCCACGGGATATTTAAACTGTCCCGCCCCCAGAACAAACACGTGGTTTTCTGGTCTTCCTTTCTTATCGCCTCTCTGGGGGGCTGGAAAGCCATCTGGGAGCCTTTGTAGCCATTAAACCTGGGCTTTTTCTAATTCGGTCTGATTTGGTCTGATTTGGATTATTGTGTCAGTGAGAGGCTTATTGGGGTGCAGAAACTTTTCAGTTATCACACCAGGGCAGCTCCAAGCATGCTCGTTATCCATTTGTGTTCCTTTTTGCAGTTAGGTGAGTAAAATACTGAGGTGGTCTAGGCCCAGCCACATGGAAGGCAAAGGCCCACTTCCTGTATGTCACCCTGTCCCTCATTAGCCCACATCCCTGGACGGTCACCCTGTCCCTCACTAGCCCGCCTCCCGTTCGTCACTCTGTCCCTCACTAGCCACGTGGCCTCTGTGCAGTCACGTTACCTCTCCCAGTTTCAGAATTTTCATCTGAAACTTGAACTCCTGGAGCATACACTATCCGAGTCCTCTTCAAGACAGTGAGAGCTAGCAGAAAATGTATTTAGTTTTTCAGAAACCAAAATCAGAGTTGTGGTCCAAATACTGTATTAGACTTTTGAGATTCCCCTGACTGCTTTTCCTTCTGAAGAAGCAAATGTCAGAAAAGAGGAGTCCGGCCCTGACTTGCTTATCGAATCATGCCTGACAGCTGCTCACCGCAGCTGTGAGGAGCTGAGCTGAGACACTGTGTGTGTGTGTGTGTGTGTGTGTGTGTGTGTGTGTGTGTGTGTGTGTGTGTGAGGAGACACGACAGCACACTTCCCCTTTGCTGCCTCCGTTCCCTTGTGACTTCAGGTGGCAGCACACAGCAGGAACCCAGTGGCTTTCTGAAAACTACACAGCCCACTGCGGGGCCATTCCCTTCAGTTCTGTGGACCTGGGCTGAACTGGAAGTAGGAACAGGGACTCACTATTGGATCTAGCTATGAACACAAACTGTTTGCTTTTTCAGTTTTCGCTGTAAATTGAATGGGGATCCTTACACTTCATATAAACCTCCATGTACCAAGTTGCCATTCGATTCTGATGTTGTAACTATGGATCTATTCAAGCTAGCAGAGCAGTGACCATAAAGATGGAGAAAATGAAAATCAGATGAAGCCTTAAGATGAAAGATTGGTTTGTGGTGCCTTGAACTCACTCTGACTCGTGTTTTTTACGGGTTTAAAAATGTTAACAGACTGCTCAGAGTGACTCCAACCTATGGAGCGCCCTGCCCAGCTCTGTGTCGTATCCAGAACTCCCAAGGCCAGCTGGCTCAACGCGAGTCTCGGGTTGCCAAGAATTCTGTTTCCATGGCTTCTAGTTTTTAAGACCCTTGCCACATGGGTGGCAGACTGGTGTTCAGACTAGGCCTATGTGGAGAATAATGTGGGCTGTGCTGGGTTTTTGGTTGTTGTTGTTTTGTTTTTTATCTTAGGACTCCTAAACGTGGGCATTATTTGGGAATCAGGAAGCCTACTTCCTATTCTGGGAGAAAACAGTCCTGCTCACATTCATTCCACCTGTGCCCTCTTCCCCTCCTGTTGACATTTTTACATGATAAAATGTTGTCTTTTTGAACAGCAAAATTTGAACCAGATAGGAAGAAGGAACTTTTCATAGGACAGATTTACTGCAGCCATTGAACTCCAAAGAGAAAATGCAAAGAAGGAACAGTAACGGTCCAACTTTTACATCACGAGTTCTTTGCAATGTATGCGATTGCTCTGTGTGTGTGTGTGTGTGTGTGTGTGTGTGTGTGTGTGTGTGTGTGTAGGGGGAGGCAGGGGAGAAAATGTGTGTATAACTTTATTTAAAGAGATTTAAAACTCCCTAGGCCTTGATGCTTTATTGCTTCCCTTTAATCAGAACTCTTTAATGTCGAAATAGCTCCTGTTTCCTTTTCTTTAATTGAATCGCCCCTTCCTCTTGGAACGCCAAGTTCTGTTTTCTCAAACTCTTTACCATAGCCATCTCCAAACTGTTGAAATCATCCATTTCCCTTCCACACGTTCAGAAGATACAAATGCAGTCTTTCCCAGAAGCTGGGGGTACTGACGCTGGCGCAGGGACTGGTGAGGAAGCTAGCAAACAGTATCAGTCCAATATGTCGGGCACACTTTAGAGAAAAGTTGAAGGCTGGAGTTATTGGTGCCTGGGGAAATTGCAGCAGAAAGTATTTGAAAACTCTTCCGGGAATGTTTGCAATCAGTAGTCATTCCAAAAAATCCAGATGCCCTAAGAAGGCAATTGAAGTTGAGTGATTGTAAAGAAAATGGGAAAAGCGGAGATTTGAGGGAGAACCTCAAAAATGAGACATAAAACACCAGAATCAGGCATAGAGATACACACCTGCAATATCATCAGACTTCAGTTTAAGGCCATCCTTGGACACACAGTTAAGAGTCAGTCTCAATAGAAAACACAACAAAACAAAACACTACACCAGCAGAACATTGAGAATAGTAAAACCTCCAAATTTTGAAGAATTGAGGTTATAATGTGAAAGGATATCTATCTATCTATCTATCTATCTATCTATCTATCTATCTATCTATTTCTTTTAAGTAAAAGAGAAGAAATGGAGCAGTATGCACATTAAAGAGAAAGTTGTTGTCTTTAAATATCCGTAGAGAGCAAAGAAAGATAAAAACTGTCATTTAATGGATGGAAATAGAAAACACTATCCTGAGTGAGGTAAGCCAGACCCAAAAAGAGGAACATGGGATGTACTCACTCATATTTGGTTTCTAGCCATAAATAAAGGACATTGAGCCTATAATTCAGGTTCTTAGAGAAGCTAAATAAGAAGGAGAACCCAAAGAAAAACATATAGGCATCCTCCTGAATATTAACCTTCATCAGGCGATGAAAGGAGACAGAGACAGAGCCCCACATTGGAGCACCGGACTGAAATCTCAAGGTCCAAATCAGGAGCAGAAGGAGAGCGAGCACGAGCAAGGAACTCAGGACAGCGAGGGGTGCACCCACACACTGAGACAATGGGGATGTTCTATCAGGAACTCAGCAAGGCCAGCTGGCCTGGGTCTGAAAAAGCCTGGGTTAAAACAGGTCTCACTGAACATAGCGGACAATGAGGGCTACTGAGACCTCAAGAACAATGGCAATAGGTTTTTGAGCCTACTGCACGTATTGGCTTTGTGGGAGCCTAGGCAGTTTGGATGCTCACCTTACTAGACCTGGATGGAGGAGGGTGGTCCTTGGACTTCCCACAGGGCAGAGAACCCTGATTGCTCTTTGGGCTGACGAGGGAGGGGGACTTGGTTGGGGGAGGGGGAGGGAAAGGGGAGGCGGAGATGGGAAAGAGACAGAAATCTTTAATACATTTAAAAAAATTAATAAATAAATAAAGCTTAAAATCAATTGGAAAAAAAACACTGTCATTTAAAACATCATCCTAGTTTTTGTGGGTCATGGGTAGCAATCTCCAGAGCAGAAATTGGTGCTCTAGTAACCGAAGAACAGGAATCAGTGATTTAAACTGCATTTAAACCCGTGATTCGACATGAAGAAAATGAGCGAACTGGCAGTATTTTGTTTTATTTTTTTAAGATTTATGTATTGTTATATGTGTATGGGTGTCTTGCCTGCATGTCTGTCTGTGCACCTTGTATGTGAAATGCCCTAGGGTGCCAGAAGAGATGTCCTAAAATTGTATTTACAGGCATTTGTGAGCCTCCATGTGGGTTCTGGGAACCAAAGGTCCTCTGTAAGAACTCCTCACCAGCGAGCCATCTATCCAGCCCCATGCTGGAATTTTCTCCCTGTTGGAAAGAGTCTAACGGACATCACAAGCAGCCATGTCTGTGGCGGCTCAGCTCAGTGTCTAGACAGTGCAAACCATGCTCTGACCCCTGCTACACTAGCCACCCACTTTGCTGCCTACCTGCGGTGTTCTCAGCTATGCACGGTGCTCTCTTAGTTACCTTGTTTTCCTTGCCCTTCACAGATGTGCTGAGGTCTTACTCTCACCTCATGGGTCCATCAGTTGAAGTTTCATCAAACTTGTGTGCTTTGGCTTAGTTCGGTGCCAAGGATTGGGAGTCAGGTTCAGCTGGGCCTCCACCTCGGTGGTTCACTCTCGGTGGCTTCCCATTTAGGAACAGGCATGGTGTTTGCCTGTGGTTCCTCTCCCATTAGTACTTCACAGTAAGGGGAGCACATTGGTACCTGAAAACCCAGACAATTTGGCATTAATGCCTTTAATTCCCACATTTTGCCCAGCTGTTGGCTTTATTGTAGCACCCCTAGCGGGGTCCCCAAGCAGCTGCTGTGAAGTGTGGAAGGAGATGGTCCGGAAAGATGAAGGAAGGCCAAGCCAGTAGCAAAGGAGGGCTTGCTTCTGTCCTTGCTACCCAGTAGCACCGGACACCACCAAGGGAATCTCTGTCCACGGGGAAACGGCAGAAACTTCAGCAGATTTTAAACAGAAGCCCCTGTTTATAGAGCATAAATTCCCTTCTCAGACTGTGGGGAGCTGGAGAGGGAGCTGTCGGGGTCTGAAGGGATAATTTTGGTGAGTGGCTGATGCTCCTTTCTAATAATAGCTAGAAGTTTTTGATTGCGTAGTAAGAGTGCACTGTGCGCTCTGGAAATTCTCCTGATGACCTGTTATACCGTTCTTCCAGCTACCAGAGAGTAGCCTGGGCATCTGAGGAGCACGTCCAGGGTCGCACAGTACGTGAGAGTGCTTGGTTTAGCCAAGGCCAGGCTCTCTGCGTCATGGATCCTTTAATTCTTCCCCTGTGGTAAAAATGAAAATATTTCTTTTAAGTGTGGGAATGAAAGACAGATGCGTGAGCAACCTTGACTTTGGGTAATCTGTTTCAGGCACCTCATGCTGCCCCTACCTCACACAGCTCAGTTGCCCCTGTGTGCCTTCCTGCTTCTTGTTCTTCCCTTGAGGCTTTTTGTCTTTTTAACTGACCCTGCCCTGCCCACCATGTCCACCCGCTCTGTGCTTAGATCTTGCTGTTGCCTTTGTTCGCACCCCCAGCCCTTGTCACAGCCCCTCCTTCCAATCCCACCACAGTGTTTTAATCCTTGTTTACCCCAAACACCACAGTGTGACAATGGAAAGTGCAGGAAGCTGAGGCTAGATGACCCTGACAAGTCCAGATAGTAATGTTTCCAATCCTTGGGGAAGGAGAGGGGGAGAAACTTTGTCCCTCCCTTCCTTTGTTCTTTGTCAGCAGGGAAACCATCTTGCTGGCAGCCTCTGTCTGGCAATCTACCCTGAGGTAGAGGAAAACCATTTTGAGACTTGGAGAACAAGGTGGGAGGATCCAACCCAGTCAGGTTCAAGGTTAACAAAGTACTTTACACCCACCAGCAAGGCTTGGCAAAGGCACAGCCATGTTCCCTAAGAGGTGTATGGTGCTCTTGGATTGCTCTTTCTCTGTTTGCTCAAGGTGGTGATCAGGTCTGTAGAGAGTGCCCTAGAATAAGGAAACATTCTGCTGTTTTTCTGAAAGTTTCTGTGTCTTATCTTCTGGCAGTGATTAAGTATAATATGTTATCATCTCAAATAGATTCTAGGGCAGGAAAAAATACCTCCGAAAAGATAGCGTTGTTCTTTTCTTGTAGTGGCGATCTTAGTTTTGGCAATTACACATCATGGAAAAGATGATGTACCCCAAAAACTTTGTATTAGACTTATTGATTCTAGAGTGTTTAGTTGCCATTGGAATTTTAGGATAATTTTCTATATTTACTCACACTCCATGGGTTTGTCAGTCTGTGCTTGGAGCACAGCTGCTGCTTTGGTGCCCTGTGAGTCCTCCCTGTGAGTCCTCCACACAGCTGCTGCTTTGGTGCCCTGTGAGTCCTCCCTATGAGTCCTCCACACAGCTGCTGCTTTGGTGCTCTGTGAGTCCTCCCTGTGAGTCCTTTTGCAATAGGCAGGGAAGGTGATTCTTGCCAAGAATGCCTGAGGTAGAAAATGGCTGTTGTCGTTGGTCACCTGTCTGGTGTGTCTACTTAGATTCACCCCTCCTTTTAGACAGAGGAGTGCTACTCTGTAACCCACAGAAGAGTTGCCCTGGGAAAGAGGGAGGCCTCAGTGATCCTCCTTAAAGTAGACTGTGGCAGCATCCCAATCTTTCCACCTGGTTTCAGTCCCTCCTCCAGTCTCCACCCAGTTTGAGAGACCACGTCTTCTGGTTAATACTCTAGTTTGTATGTCTTCGTGTGTCCTTTGGGGTGGTGTGTGCATGGGTGGGTATTTGTATGTGCATGTGGTCCTGCCCACAAGTGCATGTGTGTAGTGTTTGTTCAAAGCTGTGGCCTTCTTCCAGCAGTTGTGGGATTACAGATGTTGAGGCACAGTTTGTCTCTGTGATTGGTGGCAAATTATTTGAGTTGACTTCCATGAGCTGATCTCATCAAGCCATTCATCCTTTTTAGTCCCATTCTTCTGTGACCTTTGGTAGGTCATTGTAATCATATTATCAGTTATGTCTCTCTTAATGTGTCTAAGAAGGTCCTATTGATATGTCATTTGAAATCACCACTGATCAGTGGCAGGTAGATGCAGGTGTTTTCTATCCCTTTTCCAGTTAGGGGTCAGTGGGACCAAAAGGACAAACTCCAAGTTGACAGGCGGTCCTGCTGGTGAGGAATTGTGTCTCCCTTCTCCCAGCCCCTTCTCATTCTGTGCACAGGAGCAAGTGACTTCTCCAGTCGAATCGACACACTTGGCCTGTGCAGTGTGACTGCAGCCAGGATCTCCCTTCCTGCCTCTCTAATCCTCCCATTCAGTCCTGGTGAGAAGTGGAGCCAGGCCGGGAAGATGGAAAAGCTGCTGTCCCCTTTCCTCTGTCATATTTGCGATGTCCCTTTCCTTCTTGGAATCTTAACAGCCCCACATTTGTATCTGCTGCTTGTTCTATCGAGAATGGAAAGTTTCTTCCCAGGCCTGGCGAACATAAGGCTACTGTGAGCCTTGGGCAAGCATCCAGGCATTTCCAGAAACCTCCTTCCCTGGCACACCGAGGAGCGCTGCTGATCAGAGGGCAAGGGTCTGCTTGTGTTCAGTTATGCTCTCTGTTCTTCTCCTCTGATTTCTTCTTTCTTCCCCTTCATTCCTCTTTTGTGTGAAAATGCTTTTACTGTCTAAGATTGCACTGAACTCTGAAAACCTCTTTAGGCTAAGCTGCAGCAAGGTCACTGTTAGAGCAGATGGGCGAGGGGTTAAAACTCTTAGACTAAGGACGGAAGGGATCTGAGTCTCATAGGGACTAAGGTCACTCCAAGCTTACTCTTTTGGTGGCTCTTCTGAATCTGCGACTTTTCTTGGACGCTGGCTGCATGACATGCTTGGGGGAACCACTCACAATTGTACACAGGCATAAACAAGACAAACATTTTACAGTTGTTTATACTCACAAGAACCTGAAAATTATTTAAATTATCTGCCTGCCAGTAGAAGAATCCTTAGATTCTTAGATGGGAGCCCATGCAGTAGAACACGGTGTTCATGGGAAACCATAAGATAACTGTGGGGGCAGTGACTGCAGAGGTGGCTGTAACATACTGACAAATGAAAAAAATGTTGATTTATATTTGCATATAAATATATTTATATATACCATGTATACTGAACGTGTGTGTGCAGCCACAGAAATGCCTAGAAGCATATACTATGAACTGGTAACAAATCATGGGGTTGGAATGGGTTCCAAGGTGGAGTAGACACATTGCTTTTTAGTTTGTGTAGATTTGTGAAAATTACCGTTTTGCAATTTTGTAATTTTTAAATGAGCAATTTCTATCAGTTAAGCAGTAATTGATACAGTAATATCACTAACTTACCTGTAAGTTTTTTTTTCTATTCTTTATTTCCGCTTTTCTTTCTTTCTCCAGTCCCCTCTGCTTTGTATTGTTGAGACAAGATTTCCCTTTGTAATCCAGTCTGACCTGGAACCCAGGTGGTCCTCCTGCCTCAACCACCATAGTACTGCAGTTACAGGGAGGGCGGCTTTCACCTCATCTCTGCTCCTTTTGACTTCTGTCCTGTGCTGTGAAATTGCCACCTCTCTCTCCATCTCTCTCTCTCTCTCTGTCTTCTTCCCTCCCTCCTTTTCTCTCCCTCCCTTCTTCCCTCCCTCTCTCTCTGTCACTCTGTCCCCCTCCCTTTTTCCCTCCCTCCCTCTCTTTCTGGTGTGTCTCTCTCTCTGTCTCTCTCTCTCTCTGTCTTCTTCCCTCCCTCCTTTTCTCTCCCTCCCTTCTTCCCTCCCTCTCTCTCTGTCACTCTGTCCCCCTCCCTTTTTCCCTCCCTCCCTCTCTTTCTGGTGTGTCTCTCTCTCTGTCTCTCTCTGTGTGTCTGTCTGTCTCTATCTCCCCCCTCCCTTCCCCCGCTCTGTAGTTTGTATGTCTTTATCAGTATCATTGGAAGTCTGTATTCTCACTGAAGTGGGGAGGGAGTAGTGATGAATTCTCCTTTATTTTAAGAATCACAAAAGTGTTTTTTACAAAGCTCTAGCTATGTATGCAATGTCAGGTTTTCTGTGTTCTGGTGTGTCACCCCAACTATGCACCCCTCGTGATTCTGGGCTTACTGCTTATCCAAAGGAAGGGAAACTGACCACAAGTTATTTTTTCATAAAAACTAAATATTAGATGATGCTTGACTTTTCTTTGATTTATTCTTTGACAGTTTCATACATATGTATGTCTCTCTATCACATCAGCCTCTATGCTGCCCCTCCACACTTAGCAAACACCTCCCAGTCTGCGCTCTTCTGGCCTTCGCGTACTCTCCTAATATTAATTGCTGCTAAATGTTTAAAATTATGATATTTAAGTTTGATAGCAAAAAAGGAGCAATAATTAATATAGTATGAGAGCCCTCAAAATATGAAGCCACTGAGTTCAGTTCACACAGCCAGCTCCAGCTCTCCTCAGTGGATAGTAACGTTTACTCTAGTTTTTAATTATATAAGCAATTTGTGCGAAGTACAGTAGATAATTATAATTGTCCTTCTTGTGATTCTGTGGACTAAACCCAAACATACCTTGTACATGCCAGACAATCACTGAGCTCCACTCCAAACCAGCTCCAGAACCTTCTGCGCTTCTGGAGAGCTAGCTCAGGCTGTAGAACGCTTGCTGCACAAGCATTGGGACCTGGTTGGGTCCCCAGCACTCATGCTTTTAAAGAAGTTGGGTGTGGTGAAATGTGTCTATCATCCCAGTGCTGGAGAAGCAGAGACCAGAGGATTCTGTGAGCCTGCTGGCCAGCCAGCCTAGCCTAATGGTGACAATCTCCCCCCCTCCCCCATCTCAACTAACAAGGTAGATGGTCCTGAGGGGTGACACTGGAGGTTAGTCTCTGACCTACACGCATGCACTCACTCACACACATACTTAGAGTTGGTGCCTTTGCCTTGGGATGCCCTGCATGCACTGGCTCCCCTGTTGTCTTCTCCAGCCAGCTTCAGTGAACGTCTTTGCTGTGAGGTTGTGTTATCAGGGAGGCGACTATCTGTTTTTGGAGAAGGGAGTCAGCCTGGCATGGATCTGACTCCAGAGTGCTTTGAAGTCTTCTTTGAATATGAAACGTGGAAAAATGGGACTCCAAACAGTTGACCCCTTTTGTTGCTCTGACTCTGCTCTCGAGGGAGAAGCTGTCCCCAGCTTAAAGCAACACCCTGGGTTACTGAGGATGTGTGTGTAGCATGCCAAGCACCCAAAAGGACCCTGGCTGTCTCTGAGCAATGGCACCTGATGTACCTTTATGAATCTGTCAGAGGAAACCGTGTTGCAGTACTCTTGCTTACCAAGGTTTTTTTCTTTTCTTTTCTTTGTTTTGTTTTTGTTTTTTGGTCTGTTTAATCTGTCAGACCTAACTTCTCTATTCCATAGTTCCTGAGGTGTGTTTTCATTGTAACTTGAGTAACAAGGATATAACTTCATGAGAAAATTTTTGTGCTTGTGCTGAGCCCCCCCATGATGTTTATAAGATTAAACTTACTCATTTCTCCCCCTTCACCCCCAAACATAGACATCTCTCTTCCACCAGATGGATTTCTGGCCTGATGGTGACCAGGTATCTCCTAAAACACCTGTTTTGTTACATTTATCCATTGACATGTGTGAGTCTGAAGGGGTGACCTGAGCATACTACCGCACAGGTGTGGAGGTCGGGGGACAACTTTTGAGAGAAGCTTTTCTCCTTCCAGCACTGAACTCAGGTTGTCGGGCGTCACCTCGACAGCCTGGTTTTGTGGTCTTTAATTTGAGCAAATCCACAATTAGAGGGTGTGTTCAGATTGCTTGGAAACTGCTTTGAGTACTCTCTAAATCCTCTTCTCATCATCTGTTTGCCTTGGGTGGATTTTCCTAACAAGAGAACGTTATCAACATCACCCCCCCCCCTTCACCTTCCAGTTGTGGTGCCCAGGGCTTGTCCTGAGTTCCTCAATCATTCGGGTTCAGTGGCTCCCCATTTCTCCTCCCCAGTGCCATTGCTTCCATCCTGCGGGCCTGGCTTGACCAGTGTGCAGAGGACTTCCGGGAGCCCCCTCACTTCCCCTGCCTTCAGAAGCTGCTGGACTATCTCAAACGGACGATGCCTGGCTCCGATCCAGAGAGGAGAGCACAGAACCTTCTCGAACAGTTTCAAAAGCAGGACATGGATTCCGACAGTGAGTACCTGTTTGGTCCCAGGGAAAACCTAGGTTGGGATTCTGCATTGTGGAAGGTGCCCATTTGCTGGCTGAATAAGAAACTCTGGTACCCTCAGAAACTGGGGTAGGTGTAAAACTATTCAAGTGTTAACTCAGAACCTTAAAGCTTTAGAGTGAAAAGGGATTTTCGAGACTGATTTTATGATTTTGCAGATTAAATTCTGAGGCCAACTCAGAGGAGCTAAGCCATTTCCTGGGGTTTCTTCTGTCACCAAGAATAGAGTTTCCTTGATTTTTTTTTTAACTCTCTGTTGTCAACACCGGCCATGCTGAACATGACCTGGCTACTTATTCCCTGCCTCACATCTTCTCTCAGATAAACCTGTCACAAACAGCGACACCATAGAGCTGGCAAGGATTCAAGCCCATTTCCCCTTTCAAAAGCTTGGAGGAGGTGTTTCTCCTTTGCCCTAGAAAGCATTGCTGTAACTGTCCCCAGCAGCGTAGATTACCGGCATCTGCTCTCTCTAAGGGCCACGTCAAAGGAAGTTTCTGAGACTGTTTTTTCCCATTGGAGGCTGACCTCTAATCCCAAGGACAAATGCAGGGGCCACCACTGCTGGTCATAAAGTGTGTTGACTGCCATGCTCTGAAGAAATTAGTCAAGAGGTTCCATCAGCACGATGGTACATCCTTTCACTGAGGTGTAGGGTAACAGTTTCCATGGCAACTGACCCACTTGGAACTTCTGATGGGCACTTCCTTGAAGTAATGCCTGATTTCCTCAGTGAGGGAAAGGAAATGGGTCCTAACACAGATAAGGGACGCTACCCCAGAGCCAAGGAAAACACAGTAACTCTAAATTCCACTGGATACCTGTCGAATGGCTTGCACAGACTGGGGACTGGAGAAGGGGAATGTGATTGCATCATCTGGCTCAGATTGCCAAAGGCTTTGTATCTGCGATGACTTCATCTGCCGGGAATGCTTGAATACCCGGGAAGCTCCAGCTGCCAGACCTCAGCTCCCTTCTGGGCCTCTGGGCCTGCTTTGTGCTGGAGTGGGAATGCTGCGGGCTGCTGCTGCACTGGAACCCAGCTCTCCCCGCTGGGGCTGCCTCTGGCTCGGCGCCTAATTGGGGAGTCAGGGGAACCAGTCATTGGTTGTCTCCAGCTCAGGGACTGGAGGGCAGAGCTCTTTTGGCAGGCAGAGGCAGGGACAAGGGAGGTGGCTTGACTTCACAAAAACTTTTAGGCAATGCCCAAGAAGGAATCTTTTCCAAAGTATGGGCAATTATTCTCAAGAAAGCTCCAGGGCCTGTTTATGAAGTGCAGGCGCCATTCCTGAGTAGGGGTGTTGGGAGCTTGAGTCCCTTGTACCCCACCCCTCATGTCTCACTAGTGAAAGTAATGAGGTTTCCTGTGTGTCTTCATATTTCACACGCCCCTGGAGAGAGGCAGGTGCTGGAGCAGCCAAGTCCTAGACCAGGTTCTAGAGAGGAATATAGTCGTCACACAATTGCATTCTGGGTGCACACCACACTTAGGAGTGCTTGAGTGAGCAAGCGAGCGAATGACCTCTATGCTTACCCTGTACTCTCCCCTGCACTGTCTTAGAGGTGGGTGGTTACTGTAGCTGTGGGAGGGATGGACGGCCCCGTTGAGCCTTTGATTGGCACATCAGATTTCTTATTTCTCCACTGAATGAGAAAGTACCGGAGCTGAGTGGAGGGAAAGTACTGGAATCTGGATCTAGCATCCTGCACATGGTGGGATTTCAGCTCTTTAATTGGTACTTGCTCATATCCAAGTTAACAGGAATAGGCACTGCTGCTCTCCCCCCTTTTCCCAGATATAGCCCAACCCATTCACATCAGGCCCTTAACTCCAGGGCCAGTCCGGAAATCATAACCCTGCCCCCAGAGTAGCACATGGTACCTGACAGGATGAGGGGTAGGTCTCTTATAGGTAGTTTAGAAGAAGCTGCCCCGATTTGATGGTGCAAGATGCCCAACAACGTCCATTCTGAAGAGAGAAAAGGCTTAAAATGTAAACATGCTGAGGAGGCCTAACACAGACCGGAAAGTCCGCCAGGATGTCACTGTGGTGACTAGAACCCCACCCCCACCCCCATGAGCAGTGGCAGGTTTGACAGGAAGGAGAGTGACAGGAATGAGGTTGGGAAACAACTCAGAAACTGATAGAAGATTCCGGTAGGGGGACTTTAAGTGGAGGCTGGAGGCTTCTGCAGCTGGACTCAGTGACGGTTAGCGGGTGGTGGTTTTCTTTGACCTCTGCAGGCTATGACCCCTGAACTTTCTGATGATTGATGGCCAGCTGTAGAGGGTCCCAGTGACTTTAGTTTAAATTTATTTTACACTTTGTGTGCACTCTGGGTGGAAGCTGATGGCAACTCTGAATGTCTGAGTCTGAAATATGTTTGAAGGTTCTATGGGTCTCATGCACGTCTCTGAAGTCCCAATGGTCTGTCCTACCTGCCAAAGCCTGGCCTGCTTCCCCCTCACTCTTTTAGGCGTCTGGTTCTGAGTGACCCAGCAATCAAGGATTGTGTGTCTGGGGTGAAGGTGTTAGCTGGGTTAGTCCCGGAAATGATGATGGCGTTGGCGGGAGCAGAGATGAGGGTTGTGTTGCTCTACTTCTGCAGTCTTTGCCTAGGCTAGCCTCTGAACGGCCTCTCAAGGATAGCCCAAGGCCTCTGAGCCTAATAAGAATGAACTCACGGGACTGAATCTCCATTTGGCTCCAGTTTTGTTCTCATTCATCTCTGCCTGTGGTTTTCTGAAGAGTTAGCTCTTTTCTTCCTGAATGGAAGAAGTGCAGCTTGATGCTGTGAGCAAACCCTTAGGTGTCACTGATTTACTGATTGTGTCCTCATTGTGGGCAGATGGACTTCTCAACACCAGCTCCTTCAGCCTGGAAGAGGAAGAGGAACTGGAGAGCGGAGGCTCAGCAGAATTCACTTGCTTCTCAGAAGACCTGGTGGCGGAACAGCTGACCTACATGGACGCCGTAGGTCTCTTACTGTATCTCAGATGGGCTTCCACTTAAAACCTTTGTCAGTGACAATACTGGTAGCCCAGATAGGGCAGAGGGCAGCACTGGGGAACAGGCTAGAAGTCCTTCTAGTCTTTGAGAGAGTCTGGCTGTAAAGCGAGAGTAGAGGTGCTATGTGACTCACTTGTATGAATAATTCAAGCCCAGCTCTTCTTGCAGCCCCGGGTGAAAGTGCATTTTCCTCGGAGCTCAGGTCACAGAGGGAAGTAAGAATTCTAATCCTAGTGAAACAGAATCTACCCTGTTCTGCGGGTATTTCTCTCCCTTCGGACTCATAAATATTTCAAGAGCCGAACTGTTTATTTGGAGGATTGTAAAGGGGTCAGAGCACAAGTTAGGATGAAATAAATTCATTGACTCCACATGTGACCGTATCTGGCAGAGGGTTTGCACATGTGCTGCTGCACATTTGAGGCCAGACCGTCTCTGTGTGCTGTGCACATCTGACCGTGTGAGTCACATTTCAAAGCTCCAGGTTTGCTGGAACGCACAGTTAAAGAATTAACCATGGTCACAGTGGCCGTTCTCTTCTGCTCCTAACTGAGCTCTGCCGCTTCTGCAGCATACGGAACAGCCAAAGTTTCCATCCAGTGAGAAAGCAAATAAAGTATGGAAAGCAGATAGAGTCTATACGGAATACATGCTGGGTGGAAAACAGATCCAGAGAGTCTACACGGAACACATGCCGGCTATCTTTCTTATAAACCAACTTTTACACATCTTATATTGAGTTGTACAAAGAAGAATCTGATCTATTCAACAATTTTTTTGGTTGTACAACTGATAGAATAAGGGAAAGTTGAAAAATACTTTATTTTTATCGCTTTAAGGGAAAGACCTGGAAACCAGGCTTTAGGTCCCCCATTCTTCTGTGTGGTTTGTGAGGCTGAATTTTCCCCCTCCTATTAGCATCTTTCTCTGCTTTGAAAAATGAGGAACAGTCGCACTGAGAGATGTGGCATGTGCTATAGTGATGTGGACTCCTTTCCAGGTGTCCAAGAGCATCTGTCCGCGTGGTAGATGACTGGCGGTTCCTGAGTGTCCAGGACACTCCAATCGCTTTTGATTCAAAGGATCATGTGGGGTCCAGTTGTGCTGGCTCATGCCTTTAATTCTAGCTCTGGGGAGGCAGGAGCAGGTGGAGCTCTGTGAGTTCAAGGCCAGTCTGCTCTACACAGTGAACTCCAGGACAGCCAGGACTACATAGGGAGATTCCATTTAAAAATAAATCCAAAACAAACAAACAAAATCCATAAACAAACAGAAACCACCAAGTAGTAAGTCAAGTGGAGAAAGGTGATTTATCCTTAGAAAACACCGATCTGCAGATGTCCTAGACAGCGTGTCCCCCAGAGCTTCTGTGATGTCCTTAATGGCCATTCCTCTTTCGTTTCAGCAACTATTCAAGAAGGTCGTGCCTCACCACTGCCTAGGCTGCATTTGGTCTCAGAGGGACAAAAAGGAAAACAAGCATTTGGCTCCTACGATCCGTGCCACCATCTCTCAGTTTAATACCCTCACCAAATGTGTCGTCAGCACCATCCTGGGGAGCAAGGAACTCAAAACTCAGCAGAGAGCCAAAATCATCGAGAAGTGGATTAACATTGCTCACGTAATTGTCTTATACAAAAGACATCTTTGTGTTTGGTAGATGGCCTTCCTGAGGCTCTGTGGCTTCAGGCCTGAGTCCTCAGACGTGAATTACACTCCGCTGAGGCTCAGAATCCAGGCTGTTGGAGCTGTTCACATGTCACGTGACTAGTGTCTAACACCGTGTACAGAAGGCAGTCTCCAAGTCACTGTTCTTCTAGTCTATGAGTTCTTAACGTGTGTGAGTTCCAATATTATTTACTTTCGGGATATAGAAGCTCAACCACAATTGATTTAGCTATCTAGGAGCCAGTTACTGAGGTGACTTCTGCCTGTGCAGGGGAGGGTCAGCAATATGAGTGTAATAGATGTGGAAGAGTTGGTCAAAAAAGACTGTGTGAGTGAATTTAGCTTTATCTGTCGAAGAGTGGGGTTGTAGGTACTTGAAGATGAAAGTTTTCTTCTAGGCAAGAGGAAGCTACAGTAAAAATGAAAGAATGATTGAAATAAGTTGATATATAAATACTCTGTTACTCTATTATGTTCTGGGCCATGATTAACCCTCAACCAAAACAAAACACATTTTGCTTCATGTTCCATTAGATATATTTTTCCACTAAGCCTGTTTGTAGGGCATGATACCTGAATAGTTTACATTTTCTTTTATTGTTTTTGACCAAAGAGTAAAGTCACAGGCGTTCCAGAGAATCTGCCCCCCCTTTTTTTTTTGAGTCTTTAGGACAGCCTATCGCCCCTCACATGCTAGTGTCGGAAAGAAATGAGCAGGAAGCAAAACACAGACATCGTAAAGAACTCACCTCTCCCCTGTTCTAAGTCAAACTTATTTCTCCACAAAAATAACTGCAAGAAGTTTTGAGGGGATTTGACACTAGCATGGGATGTCTCTCTCTTTAGAATTGTAAGAAAATATTTTTTGTCACAACCTTTATGCCTCAAAACTAATGGTCTTTATGCTTTGAATTCATGGACCTATTTAGACAGGAAAAACACACCATCCCAGTGTGTGGCGGAGTGACTTGAATAATGAATTTTAGTTGAAGTTAAATATAGATTGTGTGTTTATATGATAGAGAAACTGTGGATAACTCAGAGTGTACTCCACATCCTATAGCATGTGGAGAAAGCCAGGAGTCTTTATCCTTGCTCTTTCTTGGGCTTTTCCCCAGTGTTGAATATGCTGTGTCTCTTGAAATCGTGTAGAATAACATCATAAAATGCTAAAACTCACAGGTGGTTTTCTGCCAAGATTTATTTTATTCTTCCCTCATTAGTCACAGTCGATTTCTATTGAAAAAAAGTTTTAAAAATGCTATTATTTTGCATGTAGAAACAATTTCTGACCTCATATGGGTGTGTGCTCTTGGCCTCGCCTCTGTGCTGCATTTTTGGTCTTGCATTGCGTCTTTTGGAAGATGCCTCCTTTTTAAAAAACGTGACTGGATGTTTCATGCATTCCCTTAAGCCCTGAGCCTCAGCCTGTTACCGAATAATGCATTCCATATGTTTATTACGATGGACATGAGATATCAGGGCCTGGGTGTCTTTATTTATTGCAAGTTTTCTGGTTTTCTAGAACATAATTTTGGGATGCTGAACCTTGGTTGAACCACGCTGTCAGAGTGTGGTTTCCAGACTGCAGCAGCTATATACTTACCCTCCATCCCTCCTTCCTTGTCTCCCTCCCTCCCTGTCTCCCTCACTCCCTCTATTCTCCCTCCCCCTTCCCTTTCTCCTGGCCCTTCCTCTCCTTTCCTTTTCTTTTTTAAATGAAGGGGACTTCAAGACATTTTTAAAGACCGGGTATGACTTTTATGAAGTACATTGAAATTTCCTTTGAAGAAAACATTTAAGGGTTCAATTGGCATGCCAGCTTTTATCATGCCAAATTTGGGAATTCAGTTTCCCTACGTAGTGCAGATCAAAATTTCTTAGCAAAATGATTCTTGAAGCAATTTGCACTTGGTATTCTGCATGAATCCAAACATGTACTCATGTAGTGTACTCAATTGTAAAACCTGGATACAGTGTACACTGCACTCATGTGTACTTACATGTAAATATCTCTGACATTTTCCCAGTGTGGTCACTTCCCCAGGCCAGCTAGCAATGAGACCTCTTCCTGTTTTACCTACTATTCTCTCTCTCTCCCTCCAGGGTCACTGGCTGCCCATATGGGCTTGGCCCCTTATGGTAGGATACATTTAAGCAAGGAGCTTCTCTCCTTACCCAGAAAACAACACCCAGAATCTTTCTGCTTTGTTTTAAAACATTGCCAAAATGAATCTTACTTTAAAAGCCCAAGTTATTTTGGAAACATTGAAGTACCAAGGTGTTTCTGAATGTTTACTATTGTGGGACAAGCCAATTTGAAACCAAATGACTGTGTATAAAAATATTCCCCCTTGAATAAGAGCATGAAAGCCCAAGTTCAACTTGTGGTGAATTTTTATTGCCAAGTTATATACACCTCGCAGGGCACGGGCTCTTTGTACCATCTGAACTTACAGTGGTTTCTGCCCAGCTCCCTCAGAGAGCCGCAGGACACAGTGATCCCCCGCATGTATTTTTAAGGCATGCCTACGTAAGCTTTCTGCAGAAGAAAGTTGACCTCTCCAGCGTAGCCGTGCATGCTTACCGCCTCGAGTTGTTTTTACTGGGAAAGCTGGAAACTATAAAACTGTAACAACAGCGCAAAAATATATTGGGGATGGGGGTGGGGACCAAACTGACGGTGCCAAAATCTATAAAGTGTTTTGGTGACTGGGGCGGGAGGAAGGAGCCACTTTTTGATGTGCAGTATTTATACAGCTGCCTATTTAGTGGTAAGAATTCATAGCAGCTGTAATACCTCTAACACAGGAAGCCAGCGACCCACTGTAATACTGATGTCTAAATGCCTTTTATGTCTCTGTCCCTCCCCGCACAGGAATGTAGGATCCTGAAGAACTTTTCCTCCTTGAGGGCCATCGTTTCCGCACTGCAGTCCAATTCCATCTATCGGCTGAAAAAAGCTTGGGCTGCCGTCCCGAAGTAAGTTCCCCAGTGCCTGCTCAGTTCTTCTCTGCCCGGGCAATCTGTTGTTGCTTCCGTACCATGGGTGCTTACCGGCAGAACACGTATTACATGACAAGAGAAACATCTGAAACCCCACGTGTGTTCCTGGAAGGACACATTAATGAATTTCGCAGAAGGGCTACTGTAGGAATCACACTGACTCTCAGTGTGTGCCAGAGCCGTGATTACCACCAGCCTGGGGCTACTATGAAGGGTGTGTTTAGTATCTGGGTCTTGGGGGACGAGGTCATGAGTGGTGAGGCTGGGCAGTTTGCATGATTTCTGGTTATTTTCTGGCCCGTTCCAAAGCCCTAAGCTGCTCTAGGATGGGAGGGATGGCGTGTGCAGTTAGGACCCTGATGGTCAGTAAAAAGCGATGGTGCCACTTCTGCTTCCGCATATTCAAAGCTGCCTTAGGCAAGGGGCTCCTTTCAAAGTGCCTGACTGAGATTATCAGCCACTCCCATCCTGTGCTGTGCTTTCTTCAGACTTCTTAGTTCCAGCCTTTGGAACTGGTACCACAGTGTGATCTTACTCTGTCCCTATTGCTGTTTCTTCCACTTCTGGAACTTTGTGGACCAGAGACTTTTTTTTTTTTTTCAAAGAAATGAACAGTTTGTTCCTACATTAGTTCAGACTTAGATGGTGTCTATGTCAGAGTCTCTAACTGCTCTGATAAACACCATGGCCAAAAGCAACTTGGGGAGGAAAGGGTTGACTTCACTGTACAGTTTCTAAGTCCATCATCCAGAGGAAGTCAGGGCGGAACCTGGAGGAATGGTGCGCACTGGCTTGCTTGGCCTTCTTTCTTCTACCATCCACGATGACCTGCTCGGGATGGCACCACCATAGTAAGCTGGGTGCTCTCCTGTCTACCATCAGTCAGGAAAATGCCGCACAGATTTGTGTACAGGCCTACAGGCCAATTCTGTGGAGCATTTTCTTGATTAGGGTCCCTTCTTCTGGGTGATGGTGGTGCACGCCTTTAATCCCAGAACTCAGGAGGCAGAGACAGGCAGATCTCTGTTAGTTTAAAGCCAGCCTGGTCTACAGAGTGAGTTCCAGGACAGGCTCCAAAGCTGCAGAGGACCCCTTTCTTGAAAAAAAAAAAAAACTCTTCTTCCCAGAATATTCTTGCTTGTGCCAAGTTGACATAAAAACCAGCCAGCCAAGAGGGTAAGCCTTGTGTCATGGGTCCCACTGGGCTAGCTCCGTCCAGACCTTCCGAGGCTTGAACTGGTGAGGCTGCTAAGCTGTATCAGGAAGAGTGTGGGAACTGCCCATCTTCCCTGTATGCAGTACAGTCAGTGCCGATCAGGAGGGAAGTCAGCGGACTCTCTAGCTACGGCTGCCCTGAGTTTGCACTCAAGCCGCAAGCCATAGGTGCGTGGTTCCATCATCACCCACAATGGATTAAGCCCTAAGGGACTGATACTGTTTGTGGTAATTCCTTGTCTGGGTAACTGCTACAAAACACCCCAGCAGAGCAACCTAAGGAAGAAAGGGTTTAGTTTGGGTTACAATTCTAGGGGCTAGAGTAGGTGTGGCAGTGGGAGCAGGAAGTTGCTGAAAGCTTGTATGGAGCTTGTTGCTTCCTTACCGTCCAGCCCAAGACTCCAGCCTGTGGGGTAGTATGGTCACATTTAGGGCAGTGTCGTAGCTCTGCTCTCTCACTGTGAGGAGCTAGGGCATTATCATAGTTACGCTCTGTCACTGTGAGGCGCTAGGGCAGTGTCCTAGTTACCGCTCTGTCACTGTGAAGACCAAAGCGATGTATAGAGGAAGACATTTAATCGGGGGCTGGCTTGCAGTTTCAGAGGATGAGTCCATATGAGTCCATACCATCATGGCAGGGAGCATGGTGGCAGGCATGCGTGGCTCTGGAGCAGTAGCTAAGAGCTTACATCTTGATCTAAAGATAGTGGAGAGAGGAAATGGAATCCGGCATGGATTTTAAAACCTCCAAGTCCACCCATAGTGACACACCTCCTCCAACAAGGCCACCCTTCTAATCCTCCCACACAGTTCTGCCAACTGGGCACCAACCATTCAAATAGATGAGCTTACTGAGGCCCTTCTGGTTCAAACCCCTGCAGGTGGGGTTTTCCACCTCAACCATGTCTAGATTTTTTCTTTTTTCAAGAAAGGGTTTCTCTGTAGCCTTGGAGCCTGTCCTGGAACTTGCTCTGTACACCAGTCTGGCCTCGAATGCCTAGAGATCTGCCTGTCTCTGCTTCCCAAGTGCTGGGATTAAAGGCGCGCACCAACCCGTCCTGACTATGTATTTTTAGAAATATACCTGGGGGAGGGAGAAATATACTCAGAGAGATCTCCATGGTGATTCTAACCACCATCATGCTATTCGACTCTGTAAGAGGCTCACATCGGAAAACCAGAGTGTCACAGTTTCTGCTGGAGAATGGGTGCCAGAGGACTCCTGTTCACAGATGAGACGAGAAGCAGCTCTTATTGGTTATGTAATTCTTTGATGCTGTACGAGGAAGGAATTCAAATGAATGGTATTAGTCCTAGCATTCGGAATGCAGAGGCAGGTGGACCTCTGTGAGTTGGATGCCAGCCTGATCTATATAGTAAGTTTCAGGCTAGCCAGGGCTACATAACGAGACCTAGTCTTAAAAAGCCAATCTTAATATGCTTGGAGTTACATAGCTGAAGAAGCCACACCCACCTGGACAAACCTCCAACTGTGTCAGAACAGAAATGCAACCTAGGCTTTTCAGGTCCACTGCACTTTTTTAGATTACCACTCTTGTTCCCCCCACCCCTCTCTCTCTCTCTCTCTCTCTCTCTCTCTCTCTCTCTCTCTCTCTCTCTCTTTCTTTCTTTCTCTCCTTTCTTTCTTTTTTTCTTTCTTTTTCTATTTTCAGTAGTGCCTGTTACTCTGTATGAGAGTTGATTAATTTTCCCCTGAACGTACATTTATTGAAAGTTATAGGTCATGAAGAATCATTTGATGACAGTGTCTGGTAAAGTAGGAGGGGAAAATCAGAAGCCTACATCCTCTACGCCTTGGCATTGCCTTCCCTACCCCTCATTACTGTTCCACACAAACAAGGGAATGGTCCCATATTAAAATGCAGTCTTGTCTGATGTCAGCGAAAGAATGGTTGTGGCTTTCATTGGTGGGTGACTAGTGGCCTAACTAGCCCAGGAACTCTTCTGCTGCAGATCTGAATCTTAAACTACAAGTTGAAAAACTAGCACACAGGGGGCTTGAGAGATAGCTGCATGGTTGAGAGCCCTCCATGTTTTTGTAGAGGACCCAAGTTCAGTTCCCAGCACCCACATTCATTTGTAACTTTAATTCCAGAGGACCAGATGACTCTGGGCTCTGAGGCCACTACACTAATACACCTCACAGACAGACACACATAAACACACAGTGAAAGTAATGCAAATAAATCTCTAAAATAAAAGTCTACAATCCATGTACCTTAGTTTCTTGGGTTGCCAAAGAGAAGACCTCTTCTTTCAGCTGGATTTTCAAACAATTTTTCAAAAAAAAAAAAAAGAACGAAAAATCTCAAAACTGAATTGTCGGCCATGTGTGAGTGTTGGTGGTTGGTTTATGGTTGAGAAAGGATGCTGTATCCTATCGCTGGTGCCCTTTCTATGTCAGTTGTATGTGCTCTCCATGGCTAAATGCCGGGAGAGGGGTCGCGGGCTCTTAGGAACCACTTTCATTATCATCCTTTACATTGCTAGCTTTCACTGCAGAGTCTTCTTTCTATTGAAGGACTTGTGTAACTAAGTTCTTAATTGTTTTCTCTACAACAGAAATAGCTTTCTTTTCGTGGTTTGGTTATACAAATGATATTATGCTCATTATAATGCAAATAAGTCTTAATAATGGCCTTTTTATGTTAATAAAGTTGTGGTACACATGGGGATTTGGCTGCTAATCATTTGTGGCCCCCCGGGGTCATCCATTCAGTGGCTGTGGGGAGACAAGCGGGATGCTTTGGGGGCAGTGCATGGGGCAGGGCATGAGCCTCACAGGTGCTTTACACTTGCCATGCTTCAGTGGCTTTCTTGTATACAGACAAGGAAATTGAAGCAGCAAAGGTAAGCCACTTGTCCAAGATCACTAAGGCAGTAAGTAGGCTTGAAGCCATCCCCCATGACTGTAGAACCCACCATGGTTCTACCAATCCTCTCTGACTGCGAGAATAATAATACAGGCCCATGCAGACATTCGGGTTCTGTGTCTGTCCTCTCTAACTCTGAGAATAAGAAAACAGGCTGGGGTGCAAACATTCGGGTTCTGTATTTGCGGCCCTCAGAAGGGACTAGTGAAAAGCAGAGCAAACTCTTGGCCAAGGCTTCTTTCTCTCTAAACTTAGGTGTCTGGCCAAAATGACCTCTGCAAGACTCGGTGTATATTATTGGGATATATGCTTTTTAAACTTACTTAAGGGAACATCTCTCTAGAATTTGATGCCTCAAGCGAATCATCATTTTTTAAAATGAAATACATATGATTTAGAGCAATTTCTCCTATCATTCGGGTAACGGTGTTCATCTTTTACAAAAGCTATCTACATGAGGACACTCAGTAGCTCCATTTGTGTTACGTTTCCCACAGTCCTGAGGGCCGTCCCGTCTTTCCTGGCAGTGTGGACTGAAGACAGCTAAGCTCAGGGGTTGCCTTTTTGTATCTGTTGTTTATTTTTTTCTTCTTCCTTGCTCACAGGGACCGAATGCTGGTGTTTGAAGAACTTTCAGACATCTTCTCTGACCATAACAACCATCTAACCAGTCGGGAACTGCTCATGAAGGTGGGGATCCTGCTACGCTGACCTTGGAAACCACTTGTGTTGCCTCCCGGGGAAGCAGAATTTTTATCTCATCCTTAATCTAGGAAATTTGGGACTCAGAAAATTCAAAGCCCACTTGAACTTTTTCCTTCCACCCTTTCCTCCTTCCCACCCACACAACTGCATAAAAACCGGGGTTCAGGTGTGCAGGTCTCTAATAAGCAAGCACTCAGTGCTAGCAGTTGCATGAATGGGCGGCCTTGAAATAGCCCTTCTCAGCAAAGCCACTCTTTGAATGTTTGAATGACAGGGCCAGTCTGCAATTCCACATCCTTTTTTTTTTTTTTTTTGACCGAATTGCACAATATTTTTCAGTCAGTAATGTTTATTGAGCACCAGATAAGTGGTGACTCTTGAACTGGTTGTTGGGCAAAGGGGTAGCCTGGCTCTTTATATACATCTTTAGAAGCGTGTTGAATGCCTAGCATTTATAAAACACTGGGCTTGCCTCTAGAAATATTTAGAAGATTTATAACACAGCCTGTGTCTAGGAGTTCACCCATAGTTAGGGGCTGTGGGCAAAACAATACCCACTCACATGACAGATAACTTCATCACACTCAATGGGGCATTAATATAGGCTAGATCCTATCTTCATAGCTTCCGACTATCGAAATTTCGTCATCTTCTTTGTAGATAGCCAAGACCCATAGTGGATGTAGCATGTCTCTAATTCCTAAGGTACACACCTAACATGTAGTATAGCTGAATTTTGAATCCAACTTAGGGACAATCAAAGACCTGTGTTTTGTTTCACACTTCCTTGTGTGAAGCACACTCACAGACTGTTGTTTGACCCTGTGGGTTAGTGTGTTTGTTGCTCACATAACTTTCTGTTTTCCCGCCTTGGTTCCTTCTTGGAGTAGATGATACAGGGTGGTCAGTTTATGCTGATGTCTGACTTGGGCTTTGGACTGCCCGATTACCTGCACCCTAAACAATGATTCGTGTGACTGTGTAACTCCTTAATTCATGTCTTTCTGGATTCGCAGACTTTAAATGGAAACTCATCTGCCTGGAAGGCCATGGCTTAGTGGCCTCCCAGTCTGCAGCACAGAGCTAGACTAACTGGAGCCACACACTGAAATCCCAATAGCCCTGAATCATCCTTCCAAGGCAGATAAATTGAATTGTGTGCAGCTCATTGCTGGTGACAGTCTTCTGGCTGAACCCTTAGACGCAGGCTATATCTAGACATTAAAGATCCCATAAACCTTTCTCAGACGGAGACATCCACCTCAGGACTCTAAGTTAAATGTCATATAAGGCTCCAACTGCAATGAACTGACAAACTTGGCGATGAGTTCAGGTGGCCTGTACATTGTCATGGATGCTGGTGGAACGCCCTGGGCAGTCCATGTGTGTGTAGGTCCCTTTCCCATTAGCTCTGTTGATCATTACTCATGTGGAGTGTATAGTTCTGGGTGTAACTTCTCAACACACTTGTAAATAATGAGATCAAGCTACTTAAGTTCTCAAAATAAGCACAAAGAAAAACTACTGGGCCCTGTTTCTAGTATGTTACTCCTAGACTCTGATTTATAGGGGATAATCTTAGTTTAAAATGACCTATCTTCTACTTCTGGGTGCATGTAATATGCCACTTCTCTAAAATTATGGCCCAGACAACATACTTAGTAAACATTTGTGGTTCCCTTCTGACTGTTGAGAAAACATTTCTTAATTTCTTTTCAAAGACTGTCTTAAATTTATGATTTCTTCAACCTTATGATTTCTGAAACTTAGAAGAATTGCAGATCATTGAATTGATAGACGTTAAAACAACAGAAAGCAGAATGCCACCAAATCGTGGTTCTTGTGCCTTTTGGTGGGTGGCAATTATCCCCAGTTGCTTTAATATGAACAACTTCTAAAAAGCCTCCCGGTGGACAGGAAGTGCATTAACACCAAGGTCAGAGCAAGAGGCCATTTACACGCAAATGCCCACCCAAACAAAGCTGCCAGTTGCTCCTGGGCTGCAATTTCACCATCATATTCTTAAAATGGAGCCAGCATCCAGCAGACAGAGTCACTGGAGACTTAGCATAAGTCTCTCTGAGGCACCAGAGCAACACAAAGGCAGCTGGAGTCTGCAAAAGCAGAGACACATGGCAGAAGCTCGCTCTAGAGAGAAGGTCGGAGGTGCAGAGGGCAGAGGAGCGAGGATCGCAGTGAGAGGCTGGAGGAAGCACAGGGGGAACATTGAAATCCATTGACACAGAGGTGATGACTGAAGTCATTTCCGATGATACAAGTCTGCTGGAAACAAGACGACTGGGAAAGAGGGAAGAGCAGTCAGGAGTCTGCGTGTGAGCCACGAAAGAGGCCAGAGGAAAGAACCAGAGTAGTGCATTGCAGCGCACGGATGGTTTGCGGGAGGTTCAGAGGGATGGTAAGGGGAGATGGTAATGTAAAGAATATCAGGCCGAGGGAGGAAATAGCTGCAGGTATTGGATGTGGCAGTTGAATGGATTTCCAGTAGACATTCCATCAGGAAGAGCTAGCAGCGACCAGTCGTCTCTTCTCGTCTTTTTTTTTTTTCTTTAGACGGCATCTCACTGTGTGGTTCAGACCAACCTTGAATTCACAGTGTAGCCCAGGCTGGCCGTGGACTCATGATCCTCCTGCCTTAACCTCCCAAGTGCTCAGATTTCAGGAGTGCACTGCACATGGTTGACTTGTCAGTTTTATGGCAGTGCTGCAGGGATGGATCCCATTAGTAGGAACCCACGAAGTTGTGGGATCAGTAAATCTCGCTCCTCATCTCTGGTCTTTTTATCTCCCGCCCATCGGACAGAGTCTTCAGTGATCCTTAAAATCCCCCTGTTGTTTTATGATTCTTAGGCTTAACTTTTTAGAAGTCCCTGTTAGGAATTTTAGATAAGCAGGGCATGGTAGAACACATTTTTAGTCCCAGCACTTAGGAAACAGAGACAAGTGACTCTCTGTGGGGCCAGCCTGTTCCGTAGCAAGTTCTCGGCTAGCCAGAATTACACCATTAAACTCTGTATTTAAAAAAAAATTAGCAGAATTGATTTCTTACTCCAAACTAGATCTTCAGGATCCGGGAGCTCTTGTAATCGTCTGGTGTGGGAAGCGGCACATACCAGACTATTACCAAGAGTCCCCAGGAGGAACTAGAGAATACCATGAGATGCTAGCTCTTGCTCTCAGCATCTGTCGTAGTGACCACTGAGGTAGGTTCTGTTTCCGAGTGGCATGCCCCAGACAGGATCACAGTTGGTAAATGACAGAAGGTATTTATGCCTGGCCACTTTCAGTCAGACCCTGACACTGAGAAAGATTCTTTTTGTAATTGTGCGGTAATGTAAGGTCACATGCTTATAATGCAATAAACCCGGAAGAAACTGACTAAGGAAAAACTAATATAGAGTTTACCCTGAATTGCAAAATTGCCTTCCATTCATGCAGTTCCTGGAAAATGAGAACTTAACAAGACTCTAAAACCACAAAACTGAAACATTTTATGTTCAGTCAGCAAACCCATGATTGCTGTTGTTACATAGAAGTTCAGTTCTTGTGCCAGGCAGCCGGCAGGGTGCATGGGTAGCCATCTGTCCTCAGACCCCAAGAAAACTCGTGAGAGTTCCAACCTGGAGAGACATCTTAGGAGGACCAAGTGAACCCACAAATGGCCCATCTTTCATTAATCGTGATGTACCGCAACACTGGAACTACTCAAAATCTTGCTGGGCAAAGGTTTCATTTAGCTAAGAAGCACCACACAGTCCCCTTCCTTCCCAGAATGCTGGTGCATTCATTCCAGGCCAAGATAAAGAAGTCATAAAATGTGCAGGAAGAAAGCTCATTCCTAAGACATAAGATTACTTGGCAAGAAACCTGGGATGTGTAGAAAACACCTCCCATTTTGGAAATCACCTACCTTGTGTTGATGATTGATTTTCTAGTGAAATTAGGGACCCTGCTTTTACAGAGCTGGGGAGGGGGAGAGTGGTATAATCCCAGGCCACTGCCTGCAGAGAGTAGTCTGCAGCAATGCCCCCAGCCCCAGTCCTAACACAGCCCAAGGGCCTGCAGGGGCTTCTTCATTTGCGTGGCATCTTGGAACACAGGAAGAGATTGTATTCTAGAACCTAGACACCTCTTCCCTTCTCTCCTGATTGGAATCCTCATGACTCTCCTCTGTGTGTGCTCTGTCTCTTAGGAAGGAACCTCAAAATTTGCAAACCTGGACAGCAGTGTGAAAGAAAACCAGAAGCGGACTCAGAGGCGGCTGCAGCTGCAGAAGGATATGGTATGCGTGCCTGTGTTCTCCGGCAGGAGAGTGGCCCCGTGTACTTGGCCAGGCAGCTGGCACACGACCCCAGCATCTTCCATCTGCAGGGCACCTGGACTTGTCAAAGCTCTCTCTCATTCTTTGCCTTAACCTGTGAAGTTTTTATCAGAAGTGTTAGACCCAGGGAGAAATGAATACCCAGAGTTGCAAATTCCATAGACTGCCATCCCTTCTCCCCGCCACCCCTACCCCCAGCCACCCCTCCTCCCTGCCACCCCTCCAGATGATGATGAAGGAAAGTGTGCAGTGGGCATATCTGCATCCTTGCCATCCCCTCCACCCACTTTTACACCTGTAGGCTGCTGCCACTTTGGCCAGAAGCCTCCTAGGCTTTTTGCCTACGTCAGCGTTGGGCATATAATGACCCAGGAAAGACAGTCTCCTGTTAGGAAGATTTGGTCCTTGTATCTAGATCTCATCACTCATTTGTTCCCAGCCTCCCAATCACTGCCTGGCTGTCCTTACGAGTTCTGGGTCCTAACCAGATCTAGTCCAGTTCTCAGAGAATCCCAGGCTTCCTTTCTGAAGGCAGAGGCATAGTGATCATCATCTTTGGCTCTGTCCTTAAATCCTCAGCTTCTAGCAGAGAGTGGGAGTGGGGTGGGGGACAGAAAGGGGAGATTAGAGACTAGACAGCGAATATTCTCACCCTTGCCTGGAGAGAACTTTCCTTAGGGCTGGCCATAGATTGGCAATACTTTTGAGGGTTGGAACTCTTCTGTAACCTAAAAGCTGACCAAACTTGAAAGTGTTTCACGTTGTTTTGGTTGTTGAGAGACAGTTAAAAATAGCTGCTACCGAGGGAGGGGTAGAGATTATTTTAGTTCAGGATAAGACCTTGTACACACAACGGGGAGGACAAACTAAACTGCAGCTGACAGTAAGTTTCTGAAGGACAAAGTCCTGCATGGTGTGAACTGGCTGAGCACACGGCCCGCCTTGCGCCAAGTGGCCTGGCCTTGCCCTGGCTCAGACAGTGCTCCTGCCAGAGTTCCCCTAAGTACCTGCATATATGAGAAGATGTCCGTTTCCAGTCCACCGTTTCTCTCCCTGAAGAGTGCTTGTGCCTCAGTGGGCTTGTGGGGACACAGACAGATCCAAAGATTTGGTGGGATGAATATTAAAACCTTTGTTAAATCTCCCCGCCTTTAACAACATCCGTGATGGTGGTATAACAGGCAATTCTAAGAAATGACACTGACAGAATCCTGTCAGTTAAAACCCAGACCTCGCTGGAATTCACCTGTCTGTTGTAGGACCCAGTCCAGCATGCCAACAGCACTTAGCTGTCAGCATTTTCCAGTCACTTCTAGTCCATGGCAGCTTCAGAGCCTTAACTTGTTTGTCATGACCACGACAGTCATCAGGAGTACCTCCCGGGTCTCCTGTAGAATGCCCCAGTCTGGGTTTGTCTTTGTTTGTCTAGTGATTAAACCGAGGTCACACCTGTTTGGAAAGAATGTCACGGGAATGAAATACCCCTCTTGTCACATCCTGTCAAAGAGTTATGTGGTGTCAGAGTGGCATCTGCTGTCATGTTGATGGTGTCCCTGGCCATGAGCTCACCACTACGTTGGTTAAAATAGAGTTTGCCAGCTTAACCTCTGTAAAGCCAGCCCTCTCTGTCTTCCTGCATTGCTGATAGTTGATGGCCCAGAAACCTTGCCCTGGGAAATAGTGGTATATTCTTATTGATGCCAAGGCCATGGCCATCAGGGCATTCCAAACATCTAGAATTGTCAGCACATATTGACAAGAGCAGACCCCACTGACCATAGCCTGATCACAGCAGACCCCACTGTGAACGCACTTGTACACACGTATTATCTCCGGGCTAGAGGCTTGCTTTTCCTGAAAGTTAGACATTAGGTCATGTAGTTCCTGTCCTGTTTGTGTAGGTCTTTAAAGCAATTTCATTCCTGCAGGAGACACTAATAACTCCAAATTAGTTTAGCCTGGCTCCCTTTCCTCTGGTTGTATGGGTTACCAAAACCGTTAAACATTTCAATGACAGTAAAGACAGCTCCATCTTCTTCAGGGTGTGATGCAGGGAACTGTACCTTACCTGGGCACCTTCCTGACCGACCTGACCATGCTGGACACTGCTCTGCAGGACTACATTGAAGTGAGTTCTCCGCAGCTGCCTGCAGCTGAGCCAGTTCTCTGCAGCCGAGCCTGCGGCCTTCTTCTTGGCTTCCTGGGGAAGAAATTTGTTTCTCTCAGTATCTTTTTAGAGCCCACAGTGCATGCGGTAGTGGACTGGGCAGTGAGAAAACAAAACAAACACCAGAAGACCCCAGAAATGGCGCAGAGGCCAGCGAAAGCAATCGCTGCCTGTTGAAACAGGCAGCTGTGGATAGGAACGGTGGCAGCGAGCACGGAGTGCAGCGGGAGGCGAGGGAACACCTTAGATGGTAGGGCATGATGGGGTCGCTATGAAGACACGTGATGAAATGCCTCTTGAGGGGTGGGGTCTGAGCGTGGACACTGCAGATGGCCTTGAAGAGATGATACACCCCTACTTTCTGCCTGGAGAGTAAAGAATGAACAAGATGAATGAATTTTCCAGCAGGTCCTCCTCTTTTCTTTATAATCATTGTGTCCCTGCCTCCTGCTCTAGAGTGTGCACTTGGATGTACCTACTGTCTTTCTTCTGCAGCGAAGACAGGTGAATTCCATCCAAACAAGCAGCCTGTTGATAGCCACACTAAAATGTTAAGTAGGAAGAATTTGATTATTTGAAATGAGATTTAAAGGTTATTTGTAGGGCTTGGCTTCTAGCTCCAAGCACTTGCCTCTCATGTCCTGGTTCAGTTCCCAGCAATGCCTAATAAACATAAACAAACCACAGGCAACACCCAGCACAGCACACTACAAACCAAAAGCAGCCTGCGGATGTGCACAGCGCTGCATCTCCTGTGCAGCCTGCATGCGTGTGCTGCAGCTAGAAAGGGAAGCTGCTTTACATTCTTTCAAGGATGGTGTAGGCATGCCTGTCGATTTTGCATTGCCCGAGCACGTGTCTCTTCATGGCCTTCTGCCTCAGCTTATCTCAGGAAACACCCTTCTGTGCTGAGGAACTGCGTGGAGTAGGCAAATACAGAGAAATTAAATTTAAGCTACTGAGAGTAGGGATGGCAGTGATGAAGAATTGAAACTTAATTTCCATGGTGCTGTGGAGAAGTGACTTCCCTTCTGATCAACCACTGATGGTTTGGTTTTCAGCGTGAGTCAGTGGCATCTGCTTTGTTGTCTTGGGTCAAGGGGATGAGTGGGGTGGAGTTTGCTCTTCACTGGCTTGGCAAGTGTGTTGGACTCTGACTCACAGGGATTTCTCATGGAGTTGCTTTCAGATTTTAAGAGTTGGTTGTCTACCCTGACCTGTCATAAATGAACATTGTTCTCTAAGAAAAAGATGGTTGTCTTCCTCTGTTGTTGCCATGTTAATAGGAGCATTAATAATGACAACTTTGTCATCCCCTTGACTTATTTAGTATGAGCCATGGCAGGCAGCACAGGGCTCTGCAGTTTGGTTGGTTACACTCTTTAAACATCTCTTTCAGGGTGGACTGATCAACTTTGAGAAAAGGAGAAGGGTAAGTGGAACTCTTCACCTATGCTGGCCAGTTTATTGCATCTGGGCATGAAAAACTGAAAGAAGTGGAGACAAATCTTGTTCTTTTGTTTTTGGAGAGGCAGAAAAAAATGATACTCATTAAACATTTTAAATATACCGTATGTTTGGTATGCTCCTATACATGACTCCACGAGAGCCCCACGAGGTCATTTCCCTCATCTTCAGTCAAAGATGAGGATGGAAGAGATTGAGTAGCTGGTCCAGATTCAGCTGCTGATGAGCCAGAGTTCAGATTTTGTCCAGCTGCAAAGCTCATTAATAGATTAAAGGTAATGTAGATCTGTGCATGTAGCTCAATGGTAGGGCACTTGAACTAGCATGCGTAAGGTCTTGCATTTGATGCCTAAAACACACACACAAACATACATTAACAGATTTCTTTCCTTACCCCTGCCTCATCTGCTTCTGTACAGCTACTTTTAGAAAAGCAGGTTTACTCTATAGTTAGTAATAATGTATTATGCATATGAAAATTATTGCTGAGAATAGATTTTGAATATTCTCCTACAGAGAAGTATGTGAAACACTTAATATGTTAGTTAGCTTGGTTTAGTCATCCCACAACAAATACCCATCCCAAAATATCATGTGCACACCTTGCATATATGCCCTTTCTTTTTTGCTTTTTCGAGACAGAGTTTCTCTGTGTAGCTTTGGAGCCTGTCCTGGAACTCATTCTGTAGACCAGGCTGGCCTCGAACTCACAGAGATCTACCTGCCTCTGATTTCCAAGAGGATTAAAGGCGTGCACCACTACCACACACACACACACACACACACACACACACACACACACACACATCCATTTTTGTTAGTGGAATAAAAAACCAAGTTCATCTATTAAGGAAATAAGTTACTAAGAGTGAATGGCACTAATAAAAATGGTTGCTCCTATGGGTCTGTCTGGGTGAGGAGACGACATAAACTTCCCCGTTAGATTACCCAATATTCTATGTCAAACTTGAATCTTTCTATGGATAGAATAGTTCTGCACTATGTGTTTTAAGTGCAGATTTTGCTATAATTTCTCTGTCAAATGGGCACGAGAGAGGCCTTTGAATGTTAGAAAGGAAGATGGGTGAGTGTTATAACCACCCTACAGAGCTTCACCGTCTTCTGTCTGTCCTTCCGTTCTACCAGCACTGCTGATGTCCCTAACAGGGAGTTTGGAGACTTCTGCAATGGGAAGCCAGAGCTCCCTTCCCTCTTGAGTCCACAATCCAGGAGGGAGACAGGCGGATGAGCAGGCAGCCCTCATTCATCTTTATCCACGTTCAGAGCAGAAGTGGAGGCTCTTAGAGAAGCACTAGGAGGCAGAGTCTAGTCTCAGCTCGTGAGGTCAGGGAACAGTGCCCCAGCGAAGACCATGGGGCTTGATGTGAGCATGGTGCGAGCAGCCAGCCAGGCTAGGACCGACAGGAGCTTTCTGTCCCTCGCCCGCCGAACCTTCTGGGGCCTGGTGGGAAATACTCCATGGCTGCACTGGGTGCGGATGAGACCACTGATTTGAAGGCTGCGACCCCAAGACCCCACCAGCTCTTTTTACTTCTGTCGTGTCCTGTTTTGCCCCCACAGTGCCCCATGCTTGGGCCTTTAAATTCAGCGTTAACCTAGAAACTGCTTCCTTTCCTTTTAAGACTAAGAAGTTAGACATTTGCAAAGTTTGGGTAGGAAACCTAAAGCTACAGTTTGTCTTCACTACTGACATTATGAAAGGGACCTTGAAGCCTGTTAAGAGGTATAAATAATTTTGGACATAATCATGTACTCACTTTGCTTGTTCTTTGTGAGCTTCAGAAGGTTAGTTAAAAGATTTACTAGAGTAGTAAAAACCCAAGGATTCGGGAAACCTAAACATAAGCTTTGTGAGAGCCGTGCTGTTTAGATGGTCGGCCCCGCCAGTGCGTATGTATTGAGGGGAAACGCTGGAGAAGCTGTGGTGGGGAGCTGGGAGCTTCTTGACTTGAAACATTTCCTTCCTTCCTTCCTTCTTTGTTTCTTTCTTTTCTACTCTCTCTTTTTAAGAAATAGGAGTAAAACTCATGTATTCCACCAATCTTATACTTAAAAGGAAAAAGAATCCCGAGAATGGAAGTAGGGAGGCCAAGGCGCCATTGTAAACTGAGCCAGCGACTAGTGGGCCTGCTTTTGATGGTGGCTTTAGTCATATGAATTTTGTTTTTCAAAGAGAAAAGAACAGAAGCATGCAAGGACTTAAGGGATTTGAAGTGGTACATATGTGTATTTTAAATTTATTTTGTTTGTGGTAATAGGAATTAAACCCAGGATGTTGTGTATGCCAGGCACACACTCAACTAC
Source organism: Alexandromys fortis (assembly GCF_014885135.2). Lineage (NCBI taxonomy): Eukaryota > Metazoa > Chordata > Mammalia > Rodentia > Cricetidae > Alexandromys > Alexandromys fortis. The sequence continues at coordinate 16,348,009 of NW_026067905.1, forward strand.
CGATCCACACCCCCACCCCTGTAAGACTCATTCATTTACTTTCCAAAGCAGCAGCATTTCAGAGTCCTCTTCAATGGCCTTCTCTTTATTTTCCATGTTGAAAAGACTGGTATTTGTTATTATCTCATTCATTATTATTTGTAATAATACAAATCTGTAATTTGTTATTTGTAATATCTTATTATTCGCTCTCCTTTTGGTTTTCTGTTCTGATGTAGGAATTTGAAGTGATCGCCCAGATAAAGCTCCTACAATCCGCTTGCAACAGCTACTGCATGACCCCGGACCAGAAGTTTATCCAGTGGTTCCAGAGGCAGCAGCTTCTAACAGAGGAGGAGAGGTAGGCTGGGTTATCACCCATTAGGGAGGAACCATTGTGCTGGTAAGAGGCATAAAGGGGCCAGGACCTTGCTGGGTATCTCTTCAGTGGCTCTTGGGTTCCTGTTCTAAGTGTCCTGGTCCTTGGTCTCAGATGGAAGCTGAGTGGCCAGGACTAGGGAATGGGCGTTTAAGTCCTGCCCTGACACTTGCCTTTGAAATCTGGAGCAGTTCCTTTATTCTTCCTCGTCTTCAGGATGCCTGTTTGTAAAAAATGTTCATTTTAAGCATAAAAATCGCATTCTGGAAAGTACCATTAGAATGCCACTGCCGTTTTCACAGAGTTGGGAGTGGAAGAGGAAGAGGAACCCATGAGAGACGGAAATAAGAGAAGAACTGAAGTGCTGGGAACCTGTGGGCAGGAGGAGGTCATTGACGAGGAGTGAGGGGATGGGGTGCTTTGCAGATCTACCTGTAGGCTGGGCTGTGAAGAGAGATTTCACCAGAAGAGCCAGAGCAGAACATTCCAGACAGAGCAAGACAGGGACCCGAGCAAAGGCCCGGTGTCTGGAAGGCAGTGGTGCCTCTGTGTGGGTAAGGCACAGGGCACGTGTTTCAAGACATTGCTGGTGTGCATCGAAAGGCACACAGAGCTTTTGCTAGTGCTCTGAATGCTGGCCCAGTGGGTGAAGACCTTCCCTCTAGTCCGGTGGCTGCCAGTGGCCTGCAGGCCTTATGTGGCATGTTGCCTGTTTTCACATTTTTAAGTGGCAGAAGGGAAAAAAAATCAAAGAAGAATAATACAGCATGAGATAGTTACTTGAAATTCAAATTTCAGGATCCCTAAATAACGCTTTAGCAGAATAGAGCCCATTCATTTACATCCTATCTGTGGTTGCTCTCCTGTGTTAAAGGCAGACCATATGGCCCGCCACCTAAAATATCTACTATCTGGTCTGATTCAGAGAAAGTTTGCCGATCGCTGAAGTAGACCTCAGATTTTCTTTGAAGATTTATCATATGGAAGAGCGAAATTGACAGCAAAATAAGTATTTGTCAACGAGGACTTAAGGGCTTTGAGGGGCATAGCTGGTTCTGCCAGGCCTGCCTGATTACCGCCTTAGCGTTGATGGCCTAATGCTGGCCATCGTGGCCTGCCTCCTTCTCACCTTGTGCCTGTGCTGGACACAGCTCCAGGCTTGGACAACATGCACTTCAGATAGAAGCTCCTCTTGTGTTTGCATCAGTTATTGTTTGCCTGGCCGCCCAATGCGAAGACCTGAAGCCTGGGTATTTTTAATTAAGCAGGTTTTGACAATTAAAGATAAGGTTTGTAGTTATAAATATATCTTTATAAATAACATAATTGCTTATGTCTGTCCCCCAAAGGTTAGATAGTCTACATAAATACCTTCTTTCACTTTTCTACCATAAAAATATGTGTGTTGTGCCCATAAACACAAGCACATTGAGAGGAGGAAGCGGAAAAGAAATGGTGATGGGGGCCGTTGAGGGGGAGGATTCGTCAAGCTCCAGCCTTGCGGTGGGATGAGGATGCTCACAGGGCAGGCTGCAGCCAGCTTGTGCTGCCAGTCACACATCCTTGTATCGCAGCCTACAGAACGGAGCAGGCTCTGTCCGTCTGCTGGGGAGAGGAGCAGGGAGAAGGGGAGGCACGCAGTGTAAATGTACCGAGTGTGGCCACAAGCGAACACCCTCTGATATCCCTGCCAGAGCACCATAGTCTACAGCTTTACTTTGATATTCAGAGCCTTCCTCTAGATCCCGTGTTCCAGCAAACCACGTGAGTTGGGAGTCAGTTCTGTGCTTAAACACTGACCTCGGACCTCCCATCTTTCCCAGCTATGCCCTCTCCTGTGAGATTGAAGCAGCTGCCGATGCCAGCACCACCTCGCCTAAGCCTCGGAAGAGCATGGTGAAGAGGCTGAGCCTGTGAGTGCCCCTCCAGGAGTGCTTTGAGTGCCTGGCTTTGTATAGAGGGCTGAGTTTTAGCATCCTTCCTTTCATAAACAGAACCCTCATTTCACGGTACACAGCATACTGTGTACGTGTTAAATCTGCAACCAGTTCACGGTTCACACTGTATATATGAATACAAACATCAAATGGAACCCCATTATTATGTATAATTAAGGAGTGTTGTTTTTTTAAATGACTATTTTGCCAACATTCATACCTCCCATTTCCCAAAGAGAGCAGCTTCAGAAATAGCTCACCAACTTCTGATTTTCAGTTCTCTTTTTCCTTAAGGTCTGTAGGGTTTTCCCTTACAGCTAATGCCACCTCAGCTGAAAAGAGGTTTTAGTATTTCTTACATGGTTGTTTTATGGGGAAGGGGTTTGGGTTATTGTAGTTCTCCAGATGACTCAAAGCAGAAGTGTTCTTCCTTGGTTTCTTATCCAGAACACGCCCACCTCTTCCAGCTGCAGGAAATTCCAAGTTCATTTTAGGGCAGGAAGCAATAAGGGGCAGGGTGCTGGTATTCTGACCCTGCCACAGTGCTCCATAGACTGCTCAAAGATGGAGGACCAGAGACTGGGAAAGGCTGCATCATTAAACAACCTATGCGCTGTTTGGGGTTGGACAGAATTTCCTGGAACAAGATAGTCACTACTATTTGTTAGAAATATTATAGTTTGTTTGTTTTTTTAATGTACAACAGAACATATAAGATTGAAAAACCTTAAGGGCTTAATCGGCACACATCATGTGCTCGGGCATGCGTTCTAGGTTTGTAACAGCCAGCACGTTTGGCATTCTGTTCTCTGCAGACTGTTTCTGGGGTCTGACATCATCACTGGGAGCACTCCCACCAAAGAGCAGCCCAAGTCCACGGCCAGTGGGAGCTCTGGGGAGAGCATGGACTCGGTCAGCGTGTCATCCTGTGAGTCGAACCATTCAGAGGCTGAGGAGGGTTCCATCACACCCATGGACACACCAGATGAACCTCAAAAGAAGGTACATAATTCTCATTCCCCCAGCATGCAGTTTGCCACATGAAGAATGTCTGTTTCAGAGTTTTCAGTAGGTGTCCGAGACAGCCCCTTCTGGGGACCCATTCCTTAGAGACGTAGCTGCAAAATGCTAAGGAGATTGATTGGCTTATTCATTTGTGCCTTGAGACATTTTTATGCTGAAATGCACCAAAGAATTGTGGTCCCTGAAATAAGTATGCTTTAGTCAAGAGAATCAGGACTGCTTGAGAAGGAACAAAGCGTAAGAAATGGAGATATGCCAGCGTTTTGGTGTCACGCGCTGCCTTCGCCACACTTGTTCCACACCCACGTCACATAGGAAAAGCACTCTCAAACTCAGTGACTTAGAGCAGCCACCATGTTTCTAGGGGGGCTGGCTGCTTTGGGTCAGGCTTGGCCTTACACCACAGTTTTTAACCCAAGTCTGCTCACTTACCTGTCATTCATTTGGAGTAATGGACTTTCCAGAAGACTCTCTTAGCATGCTAAAATGTATGCAGAAGAGAGGAAGAAGCCCCACCCTGTAAACATACCCAGAGAGCCTTTCCTTAGTCGTATGGACCAACCTTCCACTGCTTAAAGCAGTCACATTAAAATAAGTAACTGAAGCAGGGAGATAGGACCCGACTTCAGTGGGAGGAACCGTGAAACAAATTCCCGGGGCAAAGGTCACAGTCTGCGGCAGGGTGAGGAGCTGATAATGATGGTATTGTCTACCACAGTGGAAATAGATGGTAAGCTGTAAGTGCCGATAGTGGGACCCTCATCCAGTCCATTTCTCACAGCTGCACAAATGAGTAAGAGAAAATATCTCTACTGCTACAGTAAGACAGGAGACAGGACAGGAGGTCCCTTGGGAGCTCCCAGCTCAGCTGGCCTGCTGTTTGTACAAATGGTGAACAGCCTGTCCCAGACAAGGCAGAAGACAAGAACAGATACCTGAGGTTGTCCTCGCACATCCTGTGCCCTGGCACACACACACCTGCACACACACATAATTGTGCACACACATCCATACACAGATATGTATCTTTTTCTCTCACACACAGATTCTTTTAAAATCTAGAATGAGGCCTTACTCATTTGCTTTTTCACAGAGCCCGATGTTTTCTGGGTTCTGTAATCTGCTGGTGAATGCCATAGGAAAGTGGCCACCGCTGTGGCGCCCTCACATCTCTGAGGGGTTTCTGTCCCTGTCTGGGAAGGAAGTGGAATCAATCTGTTGGAGCTTAGGTAGAGTAAGGGCACATTACCCTTAGGGGAGCACAGAGATTAGGCTTAGGTAGGTTAGAGTAAGGGCACATTACCCTTAGGGGAGCACGGAGATTAGGCTTAGGACATAGTGCAGGGCTGGGCAGGGCTGGATGCATGGCTGGCAGGGACAAAGCCTTGGCTTCTGCCCCAGCAGCACACCTGTACACACACACACACACACACACACACACACACACACACACACACGGTCTCTTGGAAACCAAGCAGATGCTGTTGTTTCCACAACTCTTCTTTTTTTGTCAGTCTAATTTCTTGCATAGGTTACGTTTATATATTTTCAGATGAGTCTTTCCCAGAGCCTGGTTTCTCCAGACTTAAAGATGAATGTGTGACATGGGTACATGTAGCTTCTGTGCTGCAAAATCCCTGTATATTACCCAGAAAATTCCACAGCTCTGCACAGTGCCCGATTGGGCCTGGATGTCTTGCACACTCCTAGCTGGACCCTGAGATGACTTCCTCTCTACCAGCCCCCACATGGTCTCTCTCCCTCCCCCATGTGATGCTGTTTTCTTTAGCAGTAAAGTGTATTCGCATTCCTGTTTCCTCATGCTCCTCCTCATCGCTTATAAACATTTGTCTTCGTGCCCCTCCTCACCACTGAAATTCTCACCAGGAATATGAGGCCCGTCAGATGCTCTTTTATAACTCATGGAACCTCACCATCCTAAATGTCTTATTGTCTGTTAAGTGTTATTAAAATCATGGGGAAATGGAATGTGAAAGTGAAAAGAATCAACCAGCATTTGGAAAATGGACCTTCTTGGCCAATACACTTACAGGCAAAATTATGCAATTCAAATTATCCACTCTAAGCAAGTGCTCAAGCTGAGTCACTTGGAAACACAGAAGAAAAAAAATCCAAACAACAGCAACATATAAGTAAATGATACCATGACAATCTCATTGTTGACGCTGCATATCAGAGCTGGCCTTGCAGCTTGCTAGCTGTAATAGAACTCCCATGTTGTGAAATTGTCTTTAACATAGGATGCCGTAGGAGGAAGCAGCCCCTAAGAAAGTCAAGATATCATAGTTCCTACTTTTTCAGAAGCCACATTATCAGAAAGCCAAGTTTCATAATCTGTTTCTGTGGAAGGGCAGACACATAGGGAAGACATTAGTATTGATTTTCAATGAATTCTAGAATATGTTATAGGATTATTATAATTCAGCTTGGCCCATTCCAAATATTACACACGTATACACACACAAGCAAAATTTTCTGTAATAATTGACATTTAAATGGTTCACTTTAATGGTTTTGTGTGGGGGAATACATTCTGGTGAGTTTTAAGCATCTCTTTGTCTGGTAATTAGTATTGGGTGTACCTTGAATATTTGGTTATGCAGAGAAGCTCACTAGCTGCAGACACACATTTCTCAAGTGGCCTTGACATAGATCGTGGAGGTGTATGTTGCTGGACCTACCAGCAAATGGGGAAAGTGGCAGAGATACTCAAAGGCTGCGTGTCTTTTGGGCAAGTGACCGGATTCTCCTTATTCGTGTTCTCATCACTGTTGTGATCCTGTGAGGCCTAGGTGAGGAGAGGTGAAAGGTCATTCATTACCAGTCTCATGGCAGGAGATCAGGGCAGTCGCACATTGGCCGACTCACAACAGTTCCTGCTGCAGCGTGCTGCACCTTGCTGTGTGGACACCATGGCAAAGGGGGAGTGGAGTGCTCCTGTCCTGGTAGCCATGAGATTGGGTGGATGAACCCGCGGACAGTGTTCTGTCTGGGCCTTGGGCTTCTCTAGTCGTAAAAAGGATCAGGTGATCTCTGATCACACCCTCGCTCCTCTCCCCAGCAGAACTACCTAAACTGTGGTTCTTATCAAGGATTCAGGTGATCTGTGTGATTGCACCCCCTCCTGCAAAACTGCACAGACTGTAGTCCTTATCTTAGAAGCCTTTAAACATAAAGGCATTTGTGTCCTGCTACAAAATCTGGTTGTGAAATAGAACTGGGATGGAATGTTCTCTATGGCTGCATTGATGGTGAGAATCAGCAAGCTCCTGTAGGGAAGGCTTCCTAGTATCTGTAAACTGACTTACTGTAGTGTATGTGGCCTGTATAAGCTGATATCTGCTGCCACCTCCTGGTTGACTTTCATATAAGCGACTAAAAACAGGAAAGCAAAGAACCAAGGTGCCTTTCCCTAGATTCAGTGATTGGATCACACGAGTCACTGACAGTCCCATCAGCCCATGGTCTGTAGGTGTGTGTGAGAGCAGATTCAAGAGACGCATGAGACACTGAGGACAAAGTAGCTAAAGTTGATCAGTTTCCATATCTACTTCTGTCTTGAAAATGGTGACGCATGGTTGGTCCAGGGTCTAATGGTTCTGTTTCCTTTGGGGATGTGTTAACGCCTGCAGCTCTCGGAGTCCTCCTCTTCATGTTCCTCGATTCATTCCATGGACACGAATTCCTCAGGGATGTCATCCTTAATCAACCCCCTGTCCTCCCCTCCAACCTGCAACAACAACCCGAAAGTCCACAAACGTTCCGTCTCCGTGACATCCATTACCTCCACAGTACTGCCTCCCGTTTACAATCAGCAGAATGAGGACACCTGCATCATCCGCATCAGTATAGAAGACAACAATGGCAACATGTACAAGAGCATCATGGTAAGGGGTCATCCTGTCTGGGAGGGTCTCCATGGGAAGAGCCCATGCCTGTGTGTCTGTCAACTGTGCAGATTGGTGCCCTTGAATATGCATGGTATTTATAATACCTGTCTCTGTGTGCACCTAAAACCAACATGAAAACAGCAACATCTTCCTGGACATAGATTGATGGTATCTTTATCTAATGGTGCAGGTGTGTGTGGGATATAGTTCTGACATGTTGAGAATTATTTAAGCCTATTCATGCAGGTTGGTGTCCCATTTCATGATGGTCGATGTGGGTGACTGTCTGACAGCAGCCCAGGGAGGATGCCCCTGCTTCGCATGTCTTCTTGGAACTCTTCGAGTGTTTAGATTGACGAGCAAATTGACATGCCTTTTCAGTAGTGCGGTCCTTGGTGACAGAGCTTTCTCCTTTAGTCATTTGACTCCAGCCTAGCTCCTAAAGAGGATGGTGATGCTGGAAGTAGTTTGGGTCAGCAAGAAGCTACACATAATAGGTGACTAGAACTGGGTTTTATGTGCTTCTTACAAAACCTACATTCAACTAGGGAAATGTCAAAGCTCGTGTTAATGATGGTCGCCTTTTGGAATACATACATTACTCTCATGGTAATAACCTTGACTGTGTAGGTCTTGTGTTAGATGACTAAATTCCTTAGTTGATAGGGTCTATCATATACCCAAATAAATAAATAATGAATTCTTTACTGCAGCAAAATCTACAATAAATCCCATTTCCACTTTCATTGTCATCATTTGTGTCCAAGCTGAGGCCTGGATGTGCTGTAAGTGGTGTGGAGTCGTTGTCTTTTAATATCCCATTAATCTGCTGACCCATTCGTTGAACACAGTAATTACTGAGCATGTTACTAGTTATTGCCCTAGGCAGAGAGAGGGAGAGAGAGAAAAGGAGGGAGGGAGGGAGGGAAGAAGGGAGGAAGGGAGGGAGGGAGGGAAGAAGGGAGGGAGGGAGGGAGGGAGGGAGGGAGGGAGGGAGGGAGGGAGAGAGAGAACACTAAATGTTCTAACAGAAGCCAGACCAGATTGAAAATGGTCTTGCAGCCTCCGCAGGGGACTTTGTGTTAATTCTATAGGCAATAAGGTCTCCCTGGAGGAATTGTGTTAAGAAACCATCAGAGTTGTTCACTAGAAGAGTAACTGGCCTTGTGGAAGCCTGCTGCTCTGCAGAGATGGGAGTGGGAGGGGCACTGTGGGTGGGAAGCAAGCTAGGAAGCTGCTCCCATCTCTCCTGCATGGCATGATAAGGGTTTGAATAACAGTCCCGTGGCTAGAGATGATATGGAAGGCATCTTATGAAATATTATTGTAAGAGCCATTCATCTCGTTATCAGCCTTTTGGTAACTGTTGTGGAGGGTACAGAAGAGGGAGGATTCCTAAGGAAGAGGGAGAATTTGGGGCCATCTGTCAGCCTGGTGGCCTGTGACCATCAGTGGGATATGAACTGCTAGAGGAGAAGGTTTCAGGGTTTATAAATTGGGACATCCAGATGACACCGTTTAGTAGATTGTCAGAAACACAGGGATGCGGGACCGGTATCGGAGTCCAGTAGCGCACATCTCTCAGCCCCGGGGGGTGGAAATGAGTATAGGATGGGACCCAGTTCAACTAGTAGAAGGGAGTAACTAACAAAATGCACTAGAGAAGCAGCCCCCCTGGGAGCCCAGGGCATCAATAGTAGTTTTTCTGTTACACATGCCAGCCAGAGAGCTGTGGGCCACCCGCACAGCCACAGTGCCTCGAATTACAGTACAGTTACACCATGTGCCATGCCCATGGCTGTGTGCTCTGCTGGTGAGGGAAAACAGTACATCCAGGAGACATCTTAGATCAAATGGGATGTCCTGGTGTTGGGGAGGCAATAAACAGAGGAATCTCCAGGGTATTCCTACCTTGGGATAGGGCCTGGATTTGGGAGCACAGCCCCCTTTGCTGTCCCTTCCTGGGTCCCTTATGTTTCCCAGGATGAAGCCTGGAGCCCTCTCCACTGGTAATACTGATTGTAACAATTAGTTCTCTCTAGCTTTTGTTGTACAAAGTACTAAAAGCCCAAGGAAAGCCCTTGGTCCTGCCCTTGTTTGTAGCCTGGCTTTCTCCTAAATAGATCCTAAACCAGAACCTACCTCCTCTTCCTATCATTTACCCACAGGCGTCCTTCCTCCTTTAGCTCACACTACTAATCTACTGCTTGCTGATAATTTCATTTATATTATCAAAAATATATATTTTCCTCCCTTAAAATTTTGTGTGCACCAATTCTTTCTTATAAGTACATAAGCCAGGTGTTTTGTAATAGGCAAATCAACACGGCCCTTATTGCTGTTTACTGAATCTCAAACAGCAGCTGCTGCCTGGGTCACAGGGAGGCACTTAGGCCCTGGAGGAAATCAGATATGTGTGTCTGCATGCACGCATGCGCATGTGTGCCAAATCCTAGCTAGCAGGTTTTCTCACCTCCTGGTGAGAGCAGCTTTCCTTTTTAAATATGTATAATCTGAGTCTTCCTTCACTTCTTTAGCCTTTAAAGAAATCACTCAAGGCATGGCATGTCGATGGCCTCTTAGATGTCACCTGAGCTCATGGTCACCACCAACTAGTGGGCAGAGATAAAGAAAAGATCAAACTGGGGATGAACAGAACCTTTGTGCTTTAATTCGGAGCTTATTTTATTGAAATATGGTTAGGATACAGTTCAAATCTTAGTGTTCAGTTCTTTGAGTTTTAAAATCTCTGTATGTATCTGTCTGTCCAACATCTGAAATCGAATGAAGGCTGTTTCCAGCCACACCAAGACTCCCTACAGTACTTCCAATCAGTCCCTTTAACCTGGTCTTCTATGACACAGATGCAGGGGTCATGTTCTCTTGTACTCAACATGTTTGTGGGATCCTCTCCATTGCTGCAGCTGTCAGTTCTCCGTCAGGTCTTTAGTGGCTCAGCAGCCAGCAGGCCACCATTTTGCTACCCATTCTCCTGTAGTATTAATGAAGATCCTGCTTGATTCAAACTTTGGGATGTTGTAGATGAATCTGCTGTGAATATTGTGCACAAGTCCCTTTGTGGACATAGGTTTTCATTTCTATTAGCAAATGGTTTGCTGGGTCATAGAGTCTCATATGCCCCCCTTAATGGGCAGAATCGCAGCCATTTCTTTCTGTTGGCTGTCAACTGTTATCATGCATCAGCTCAACTCATGAAGATCACATTGGCCCAGGACTCATAATGCCTTACATTTTTCATAGTTCCTATATATTCTTTGATTGAAAACTTTAGTCGTGTGGGGTGCTAGGCAATATGGGTTTTCCACATTTCAGTAGAGGGCTCTGTGCCTGCCTGCCTGCCTGCCGTCCTTTGACTACTCAGTTGGAAGTAGTACTAACTAACACTTGGGAGTCCTGGCTCTCTGTCCCATTCTAATGCTACTCCATCCTTCCTAGAGAAGTATGTGCCACACAAGACAGCAAATGTAAGAGCTCGGGAGCTTAGGAAACATGAGCTAAGCATGTCACTGATGTCTTCATTGCCTTTGCAGCTGACAAGCCAAGATAAGACCCCTGCTGTGATCCAGAGAGCGATGATGAAGCACAATCTAGACTCGGACCCAGCCGAGGAATATGAGCTGGTCCAGGTCATCTCGGAGGACAAAGGTGGGCATGTTCTCCTCTGTGCGGCAGGTGGCAGCAGTGTGCACATTTTGCTCTCAGCTGCTGACAGCAGAGAGGGCATGTAATGTGTTTCAGTTTCTTTTCATTGGAACCTAGTGGCATGAGTGTATGTGTGTGTGCATGTGTGCACACACATGTGTGTGTGCCTAGTGTATGCACAGGTGTGTGTGTGTGTGGTACATGCACAGGTATGTGTGTGGTATATGTACAAGTGTGTGTGTGTGTATTTTTGTGTGTGGTGTATGCACAGCTGTGTGTATGTGGTGCATGCACAGGTATGTGTGGTATATGCATAGGTGTGTGTGTCTAGTGTATGCACAGCTGTGTGTGTGTATGTGTGGTGTATTCACAGCTGTGTGTGTATGTGTGGTGTATTCACAGCTGTGTGTGTGTATGTGTGGTGTATTCACAGCTGTGTGTGTGTGTGGTGCATGCACAGGTGTGTGTGTCCTTATCCAGAGCAGTACAATGGGTGGTCTGTACTCACCAAGCCTGGAGTAAGACTGGTGGCCAGCAAGCCCAGGCAATCCCCCATCTCCTCCCTGACAGGGCGTGGCTACAGGCACACAGCTTTTTATGTGGGTGCTAGATCCAAACTCAGATTCTCACGCTCGCACATCAGGAGTTCTCAGAACCCTCTCGTGCCTCTGGTGGTGTATTTTTTTTTTTTGTTTTTTTCTGGTGGTGTATTTTAACTACACAGGGTGACTAGCTGCACACCAAGTTGTGTGTGTAGGGGGATATTTTTGTTTGTTTTGTTTTAAATTTATGACAGATCTTTGGTAACCGAAGAACGACGGAATGCACCTGTGAGGCCAAGAACTCATTACTTTAAAACATGCTTTCCAAAGGTCTCTCTGGGTGAATAGTGTATCCATCTATTTGCTCATCTGAGTTGGGGGTGGGCTTTGGAAGAGATGGGCAGGTGACTAACTTCTCTCTCACACTACGGAGGCCTGCTCAGTCAGAATAAGACTACTCTGAGAACGGAAGTGACAGCACCCGTTGTTGGCCGACACTAGCCCTGCCTGCCTAACCCACACGAATGTTTCATCCTAATGGGGGTGCTGCTCAGCGACAGGGAGCACTGTCCTCCCTGGAAATCAAGGGGAATCTTGTCATTGGGGGTGTGGAGGGAAACCACAGCTATTTGGCCAATGGATCTCCAGAGTTCAGTCTTTGGCTTGGAGGAGAGTAGCGAAGGTTCAAACAGTGCCTTTCCCTGACATTAAAAGCTGCAGTGTCCGTGTGTGTGTGTGTGTGTGTGTGTGTGTCCTGTCCCAGCTGTCTGCTGGAGGTTTTCAGTCGTCTGCCTTTGCCCGAGTTTGTAGGATAAAACTTTCGCAATTATAGTTTGTGGGGGGAGGGATGCACATGTGTGCAGGTGCACGCAGAATCGGAAGTCAACACTGGATATCATTCCGTGGGCATTGTTGACTGTGCTCTTACTAGCGTGGGGCAGGCTCACCACGTAGGTTAGGCTGGCTTACCAGCAAACCCCAGGAACCCATTCCCATGTCTCTGCTTTCTCAGTGAGAATTGCTAGTGTGTGTCCATACCTAGCTTTTTAAGTTTATACACATACGCACACACGTATACATGTACACACGCACACACATGCATACATGCACACATGCATGCACATGTACACACGTCTGTGTATTATGTACATGCAGTATCTGCAGAGGCTGGAAGAGGGAATCTGATTCCTTGGAACTAGAATTACAGATGGTTGTGGATGCTGAGAATTGAACCCAAGTCCTCTAGAAGAGCATCCAGTGCTCTTTTAACCCTAAGCCATCTCTCGAGCTCCAAATCCAGCTTTTTTTTTCTTTCTTTTTTTTTTTTTTTTTTTGTATAGGTTCTTGGAACTGAACTCAGGTCCTTGTCCCTATAAAGCAATTACTTTTCAGGTGGAGCCATCTCCAAACCTCCAGTTATAACACTGAGATGCAGTTGCAGTGAAACGATAAATCCAAAAGTGTCCTGTTGAATTGTAACCTGTGGTCCACAGAGTCGTACAAAGGGAACCTAGGGTCTGAAGATGCAGTGACCCAAAAAGTGAAACCCAGGCCTACCTGTGCCACCAGCTGAGTGGTCTCAACAAATGCCTGACCTTGCCAGTCATGGCTCTTTGTCACTCAACCTGGAGACAAAAGCCCTCTCTGGTCCCTCATACACCATAGAGCAATTAGGAGATAAATAACATACTGGAGAGAGTTTTGTGGAGATGCCAAGTTCTCTATAGATGGGACTAGTTTTATTGTGACCCCAAAAATAGGTGAGTGTGAGTGAGAAGACTCTTGGGGGTACCAGAGTACATGGAATGTCAGCAGAGGAGACCCTGATCATCTTGGGCTCACTGTGGGGTCCCAGTGTGAAGAAGTCGATGGAAGGAAGTGCACTTCGTGCGGTCTATAATGGGAAAGCCCTGCCGCTTTCTTCCCTGACCTCGCTGCCATAAGTCCCGACGTTCCCACATTTGCCCGTTTTATTCTGTGCCTTTAAAAACAGAATAAACAACTTTGCTTTGTCACAGTTCCACTGGCAACCACCCTTGTTTGTAAACTGCAGGTGTTCAGTTGGGCATCATCGAAGTTGAATATAGCTTAAAAGTTAGTGACATGCACTGCCTTCTGTGGGTGCTGTTTAGTGTTGAAAGGCAAGCTCCAGACAGAGCTCAAAAAGAATAACTAACGAGTTTGACTTGGAATTATGTCAAAAATATTTTCATTTAATCCAAGGAAAGATGTCTGGAAAACTGCTTTAAGTCTTGTTCATATCAGGACTTCTGCAGATGGTGGAGGCCCACGTGTGTGCTCAGATAGCAGGAGGTTGGCAGGAGTTGGGAAACTCGGGTTCTCGTTCCAGCTGTGTGGTCCTGGGACCATCTTGGTGCCCCTACCCCCATGCTTGCCTCAAGCTTGACCATTCTGTATTTGAACAGTCAGTTCACAGGGGGGATTTCTGATGCTTTATTTGCACTCAGTTTCAGATAGGGGTTAAGTTTTGGGGGCCGGTCATGAGGAAGTGTTCACATTGCCAGGCCTTGTGTCTGGGCAAGACTGACTTCTGCCAATCAGTGATGGCTGCCCACACAAACTGACCTGCTGCTGTCTGCTTGTCTCCTCTAGAACTGGTGATCCCAGACTCTGCAAATGTCTTTTATGCCATGAACAGCCAAGTGAACTTTGACTTCATTTTACGCAAAAAGAACTCAGTGGAGGAGCAGGTGAAGCTACGCAGTCGGACCAGCTTGACATTGCCCAGGACAGCTAAGCGGGGCTGTTGGAGTAACAGACATAGCAAGATCACCCTCTGAAAGGGACAGCACGTCCCTACTCGCCAAGGGCAGAGTGGGGCTACGAACGGCTGTGGTGACTGCAGCCACCCCCCAGCTGCAGTTGGGGATCACTGGTGATGCCAACAGATATTTATTGAGTTCAGCTGTGCACAAAGCACTATGTGGGGAGAGTGGAAGTGAATTTGACATTGAAAGGATGAATGATTCACTGATGCTCTTGGACCTGGAAGTGAAATACAAAATGATCCACATTTGAATATATATATATCCACATGCATACACACATAGCTAGTGTGTGTATATAAGAGGAACTTTGCAGGATATTCTGGGTTATGAAAAAACCAATTTGCACAATGGCCTGGGAAGTTGAGGTCACTTTTTACAGGGAAATAGAAGGGACTGAGAACCTAGTCTCATACCTTCTAAATAAATAAAAATCAGATCTACCATACAGAGTGTTCTTCATGCCAGTATTAGAAGTCCAAACTCTATTTTTGTAAAGGGAGAGGATTACCTTTTCAATCACGTGCCATCCAGTGAACAAAACAAACCGCAGAGGTTGGAGTGGCCACGGGCTGCATGAAAGACCCCCGCGGGAAGGTTTGGATGAGTCAGTGGTCTCTGCCCTCTGCCTGCATTCGCCAGAGCTTCAGAGGCCTGCGTGCCTTGCTGGTCCCCATCACAATGCCTCTGGAGTCAACACAAGCTTGTTTCGATTTCTGGAAACCCTGTTATTTGTGTGCTCTCCTAAAGAACATGCCACAGTCATTACTGCACAAGTAGCTGTGTCCACAGCCTTCAGCCAGAGAAGAAAGTGGCAGGAGGATGGTGACTCCTCTGGACTCTCCTGTCTTGGAGTGCTGCGACTTCATTGCCTTTCTGATTGCCCTTTGCATGTAAAAGTGTCCGTCTGGAGTCTTTTGCCATTTGGAGCCTTGTACCTCTATCTTATGTGCAATTTGTTCCTCAGGTGTAGACGTTTCTACTGCGATTGACTACATTTGACCATTTCAAGCCTGTGAAAGATTTCGGAGCAGCCACCTCCTGTAATAACCCCTCAGAAAGTGTTCTCTGCTCACAAAAGTGTCTGGTTTCCTTCTTTACTTTTGTAGCATCCCTTTGCCTAGTCACAGGGAAAGAAGGGATGGTGTGCACTGTCTCAGCTTTTCCTCAAAGAGGTGCATCCTTCTAGATGGAAACAGTGACATTCTTCCCTTCCCACCCACACCTGCTCTTAGCGTTAGTGTCAAGTGGCGTTTTTGTCTATAGCAACACCATCATGCTTTTGCTTCTGATCTGAGCTGTGCTGGGGTTTGAATGAAAAAGCCATATGTGATCAGTTGACATGTATAAGAAGCACTTTCAGACTGTTGTCCCCTTTTTTAAGAAAAAAATTTCCCCAAATATCAGTTTTTATTAAAAAAAATAAAAAGATGAACCTAGAATATGATGTCCGGATTGTAACAGGGAACATTTTATTTTTCCCTAACAGTGTATTATATACAGCTCCAAAAGGTTGTGTAGGGTTTGTGTTATTTAAGTAGCCATATGAATTCAACAAGAAACACCAGGAAAAGCTCAGAGATTTGTGGCAATGGACCAAAGAGAGAGCCAAGAAGTCATCACATTCCCCCGGTGTTTCCAGGAGACTGGACCGGGCTGTGGAGACAGGCTAGGTGTCAGCTAGTCGGAAGGCACTTTCCTTTTGTTGTTGTTGTTGGTGGTGGTGATGGTGAGCCTTGTTTGGTTGGTGCTTCTGTGCATGGAGGGGAGATGGCAAGGATCACAGCCATCATAAGACTGAAGCAAACCTAGCCTCAGCCTGGCTTTCTCAGTGTCAAGGTCAAAAAATAAATGCAGAGCTGATGGCCTGGTTTAGGGTGTGGCTCCTAAGACAAAGGTGTTATGCCCCGTGCTCACCCTGTGTAATTATACTGTATATGTAGAGACTAGATTTATATTCTGCAATGTAAAAAAAAGTATATATATATATTTACCTTTTTTTAAAAAAGACAGTGGAAATCCCAAGTGGATAAAACATGGCCTCATTTATTTAATGCCACTTTAGTTGTTTTAACTTTGCTTCTGGGTGAACAGCTGGATGTTGTTTCCAGCTGCTCGCACGCTTGTCTTTCTGCATCTCCAGCATCTGTTTACCTTTTGGTTAAACTAATAAACTGGTTTGGGACTTGGTTGGCATGTGCTGCCGGACCCGAAGGGCTTGTATCTGGAGTGTTGTTAATTGGGTGGGTCCCGGGCCCAGGGCTTGCCAGCATTGGTTCAGAGGCCTTTTCTGAACCTACTAGACAAAACAGAGGAAGAGCGAGTGGCAGCGGCCGTCTCTACTGTCAAGGGCTGTCAGCTGAGAGAGAAGAGCGATGGTCCGTGGTGCTGCTTTGCTCCGTTGCTTTTCTCAGGAGCCACGCACTGGGGCTGCCCTTTAAAGCTGTGAACCTGGGGTGAGGATTTAAGGTAGGCCTTGCTACCTCACCTAGAGCCTTTCTCAGACACAGTGCTGCCGCCGTCTGGACAGTCGTGAAACTGTTGGTGGTGCTCCCACGGCAAGGAAATCCTCCATGGAAGGGGATGTCATCTCAGGTGTCCCATCTCAGCTGACTACATACAACACAGTCTCTTTGTTCTTATATTGTCACCCAGAACTACTTTCCTACAGGTTCCTATAGTAGGAGGCCGCTTGTTTGTTCCTAGCTGCCCAGACCACCCAATAATCACTCAGAAACTATATTATTTGCAATGCTGTTTGGCCAATACCTTAAACGTATTGCTAGCTAGTTAGCTCTTACATCTGGGATTAACCCATTCCTGTTAGTCTGTGTATCGCCATGTGGCTGTGGCTTACAGAGTAAAGTTCCAGCACTTCTGTCTCCGGGAGCAGCTACATGACATCTCCCTAACTCTGCCTTCTTTCCTCCTCTATCTGCTTGGAACTCCTGCCTTGCCCTGTTCTGCTAAGCCACTGGCCGAAACAGATTTATTCATTAATCAATAAAAGCAACACATAGACAGAAGGACTTCCTACACCATTTCCCCATTTATGTTTAAATAAAAAGGAAGGTTTTAACTTTAATATAGTAAATTACATATAACAAGACAGGTATCAAGCAAGAATTAGTCACAACATTTATACCTACTTTATTTTTTATCATAACCAAGGATAACTATAATTACAACTATCTATTCTTCAACTCCACCAAAGACTCCAGAAGGATATAATATTACCTAAGTAAACAGGAAATGCATTGTAAGCAACTTCCAAAACTCTAGAATTGACAGAGATATCTTACTGCCTGGATAGTCATCCACAGTTCTTCTGTAACGCTGTGGGCACCCATCTTCAGCCTACAGGACCGTAGTATCCAGCAGACTTTTCCATGAAGCAGGAAATTTCATTTATTTATTTATTTATTTGGTTTTTTGAGACATGGTTTCTCTGTAGCTTTGGAGCCTGTCCTGGAACTAGCTTTTGTAGACCAGGCTGGCCTCAAACTCACAAAGCTCTTCCTGCCTTTGCCTCTCGAGTGCTGGGATTAAAGGCATGAGCCACAACCTCCTGGCTGAAGCAGTAAATTTCAAAGACAGTTCCACCTATATTGGTAGTTTGTCAGTCACTTTCTTCTGTGTCCTGCAGAATGTCTGGCAGACTCTTTTCATGAAGCAGGAACCCTGAAGGACTGTCTCACCTTCTTTAGGCAGCTTCAGCAGTCATCTCTCTGTGGGTCCTGCACGTCCAGTTCATACAGCATAACATCAAGCAGTCCAGGGAAGAACAGTTTCTTCTCCAAACTGCTTCCTGCTTTTTTTTTTGGGTGAAATAAATTTTTAGGGGATGTTCACAGCAACCTTTTGGGGGTCTTGGTCCATCAAACTGCATTAGCATGGAAGGATTCTACAGGTTCTCATCCTCTGTGGAAACAAAAGAAGAACCTCTTTTCCAAAGTAACAATCCTTAGACCCAAATTATGAAGTCAAGATACCTTTAAAAATATATGTCAGTTTAGCTTAGCAGCCCATACAACGAAATGTCTCACTTTACTTAGCTCATTCATAGTCAAAAAACTCAAAGAAAGCACAATCATATACATGATCCAGACTCTCCGTGTATTTTCCATCTTTATGTGGCTTATTTTTCTTTACTCTTACTTTTTCTACAACTTTAATACTTATTTTATTATCTTTAAGAGTGTACTCTTTTATATTATAGCTATCTGTATCTTTTTCCTCTCTCAAGTCTATGTACATTTATCCAACACTGTGACCCATTTAGAGGTCTTTTTTATCTGAATCTGTCTTATGTACCTGTAATTATTTTCTGACCAGAAACACTCTTTTCTTTATGCTGAGCAGGTGTGGCTAGGGCCAACATGGCCCTGCCTGCTTGCTCTCCCCCAGTTCAACATGGAGAAGGCATGTTTGCTGCCTCTGAGAGCCATGCTCACAGCCCCATTTTTCAGGCACAACGTGGGTCTATGTCGCCATTAAGCAAGTTGTAGCACTCTGCTCACAAACCCCATGTAAATGCTCCATAGCCAGGCGTCCTGAAAGAGTCAGCCATAGTGCTGGTGAACCAGGAAGTTGCCATTTTGAAACCACGTGGTTTCTCTGTTTTGTTTTTGCTACCTTTGAATCAGGAAGACCTCTGTTAAAGGAATCATGCCCACCTGAGAAAATGATGCTACCAAAAGACCATGCTTTACTCTGTTCTCTTGTGTCTAGGATTCCTTTCCAGGCTTTCTCAGGTATTACATGGATTTATTCAGCCCCACGTTAGTGCGCCAGGCTCCTAAACCCTAAAGGAAACAAGTGGGTATTTTAAAAGGGAATTGATAATGTGGCATGACCTCTGGCATTATGTGATGAATTTTTCAAAACCATTCTAGAAAGCGAGCCCCTCTCCCCACGTAGACACTGATCTTGGAGAGTTTTGCCTACATTCATGTCTTTAGATTGCCTCTCTGAAACACTTCCAAGTTCACACAGGGTAAGCCCGCAGGAGGCTGCTGTGCTGTACTGTGCTGTGCTCTGACCTCAGTGGGATGGAGGAGCTCCTGAGACTGATTACAATCCCAATAGAAGAAGTTAATTACATTGCTGTTTTCCTTGAGAGATGTCTGAAATGAAATGCCACCGGAAGTATTTGTTAAGCTACCTAGACTAGACTGAAGCTACCAAGCAACCTCAGTAACTTAAACAAGAGATTTTCTTTTTCTTTGGTGTGAATACGGCAGAAGCCAGGCGAGTCTCTTTAGCAGTGACCCAGGACTTGGTACCTCCTGCCTTACAGTTCTGACCGACATGGTGCTTCAGCCATCATTCCTGGCCCCATCACGGTGAGGCTTCATCCGGCGTCTGTGGGCAGGGGAGGCAAAAGACAAACACCTGAAGAACTTGTCGAGCACTGGTGTCTCTTTCTAGAATGTTCCATAGCCATCGGAGACAGTGTTTAGAATAGATGGTGAAGCCCTGAGAGTGGGTGGCATGGGGCAAAGGAGAAGCTGAAGACAAGCGATGCCAAAAGGAGGAAGTATCAGAAAGAATGATTTGAATTTGTGTAAAAGGCAGAAAAATTCAACAGAAGCCAGTCTATTTTAGATCATAAACGTCAATTACTATTGCATATGGACCCTTGGTATCCCTGCCCAGAAACCTGTAACCTGTGTGGAAATACTTTGTTTTACTTAGCAGTTTGAGAAATCTAATTGAGTCATACCCTCAATTCTTCCCTTTTCTCCCTTCCCCCACCCCTTTTAGGGGGTATGTTGATACAGGATTTCCCTTTCTGGGAGAGCCTAGGTTCTCTCAGCCTCTGCTTTCATGGCCAGTATCCAAACCCTCTACCACAGCTTTTCATGAGGAATCATCGCAACCCGCCACCATTTATCACAAGAAGAACGTGGTGTGTCACAGGTCCGGTGACACATACAAACACATAAGTGAGTGCCAGGATAGCATCTTAAACAAGAGCTGACTGAAAATCACTTCTGCATTGCTCCCATGCTTCCTCTCAAAAAATCAAGGTGCCAAATTTGAAATGGAAGCAGCCTTCTAAATGACTGTTTTCTCCCACACACCCACAATCCTCATTTATATGACAGCAAACAGCCAAGGCTCCAGGAAAATCTTGTCTGAGAATGTACACTATGGTGTGTGTGTATTTGATAACTTGTTGAATAATTAGTATATCATATATCATGGATTGGAGCTACAGACTCCCATCTATCAATCAGAGAGAGAGAGAGAGAGAGAGAGAGAGAGAGAGAGAGAGAGAGAGAGAGAGAGAGAGAGCTCTCAGACATTTTGTTGGCTCTGCAGTTTGCTGTGTGTGTGTGTGTGTGTGTGTGTGTGTGTGTGTGTGTGTGTGTGTGTGTGGCAGGGTGCAGGAGGCAGAGATCTGACTCCTAAAGAGACTGACTCCCTGCCCGCTTACTTCCTTAGACAAGTTGTATTATTTACCTATTGCCATAACTGCAAAGTCCTAACTAATAGGTATTCCTACCCCTTGAGGTTTATCCAGTGTCAAGTGTATGGTTATGTGGAAAAAGCTCCTCGCTTGGACGCACAGGCTCAGCTGGCTGAGGAAAGGAAGCCCCAACATTCTTGAGAGGGAGAGCAGCCCAAATTCCAGGTGTGAGATGGGAAAATCTTCAAGGCAGGCTTCTGTGTGTGGAACAGCACCCTGGGAAAAGCTTAGCCTGCCGCTGCCTTTGGGAAAGACTGACTCATGAGTTGGAGCCTGCGGCTCCTACAGCTTGTTTCTTGGCTGTGGCCCAGAGAGACTCATGAGGACAGGCGTACCAGCTCTGCTCAGACTCCCTGGCCAGCCTTCAGCCTGTGCAGTCGGGGCTTTTGACAGGCAACCTGAGCCCTAAGCTGGGCGTCCCTCTGAGGGCACCCACCTTCCTGGATGCCCTCTGCAGGCCTGTTATACAGTGAGAGACCCTCACTCAGTAGAAGCCTCCATCTCTCCTGTGTCTCTTCTGTGAGTCTGATCCCTGCATCTGTCCTGCAGGAAGGGGCTTTGGCTCCAAAGGCCCTGTTGTCCAGAGGCGTACATATGCCTGAATCCAGGCTATCGCTATTCCGCCATTTCATCGCAGGCCTAACCCCATCTCCGTCGCTCCCACTGTGGTAGGTTTTAAAGAATAAAGTGGTCACTTTAAGGACCAGGCTAGTAACACCTCTGTTAAACCTCCCCCAGCACTAGCTTCTACTTGCTTCCTCCCCTGTCCAGCATCACTACCTCCAGACATGACTTAGCATCTTCTCATCTCCTCTTGTACTTCTGTCCCAGGATCCCTCTGGGTATCAGGACTTTGCTCTTCTGGCTCCCCCTTTCCTCTTCATCCATGTACATCCCCATTCCCTCAAATTTGCTCGTTCTTTTCTTGTTTTGTTTTCCCTGCATGGTCAGGTTGGACACTCATACAATCCATGTCAAGTTTTCATGGTATCAGGCTGGCTTAGAATAGCGGTCAGAACCTTCAGGCTCCCACACTGACACTTGAACTCAGTTCCGGCCGGCCTGTCTGCTCCGCACTCTGGTTCTCCTTCCAGAGGGGACACTTTCTCACAGATTGTTCTCTAAGCTGCTCTGAGACAGAGCAGGAGGCTGTGCGGTCTTCCAGGAGTGAGCTTCTGGACACCTCTGGGCTGGGAACTGCACAGAGGAGTTCTCTGCAGGCTCCCCGGGGGCTTTGGAGCAGATGTTTTTCGGACCTTGGAAGTGCTCTCACGTGGAATTTGACTCGCACACCCCTTTCAAGGGAAATGAGGCTGAAGAAACCAGGGAGGGGCCTAAAAATGTAGTTTATTCAAGAGTAAAGAGAATTGATTCTCAGCAGATTCGTCATTCTTTCCACCCCCACCCTTCTCGGAGCAGGGAAGGATGGCTTGGGTTGGGAGAGGTGAGGTAGGTGCAATGAGAGCAGCCCAAGCAAGACCATTTTAATTATGAACACGTACAGTGGAGCAAACACACACACGCACACACGTGCACACACGCACACACATGCACACACGTGCACGCTCACACACACACGTGCACACACGCACACACACGCACACACGTGCACACACGCACACACATGCACACACGTGCACACACGCACACACATGCACACACACGTGCACGCTCACACACGTGCACACACGCACACACATGCACACACAAAGTAGGGAAAGACCATAAGGGTGGGAGAGAGAGTTTTCAGTGAATTCACAGAGCAGAATAATTTGGGCCCCCAAAATTTAATGAGACACAGAGACCAATGGAATAGAACAGAGAGACCAGAAGTAAACACANACGCACACACATGCACACACACGTGCACGCTCACACACGTGCACACACGCACACACATGCACACACGCACACACATGCACACACGCACACACATGCACACACACGTGCACACACATGCACACACGCACACACATGCACACATGCACACACACGTGCACGCTCACACACACACACAATGGGGGGAGGAAACGGGGGTAAAGTAGGGAAAGACCATAAGGGTGGGAGAGAGAGTTTTCAGTGAATTCACAGAGCAGAATAATTTGGGCCCCCAAAATTTAATGACATACTGACATCCTGGGATCCCTCCCGGTGTCTAATATTTTCATTAAAATTTCTTCCTGATCACAAAAGCAAGTTCATCTTTTCCCGCCCTCGTCACAGAGGAGGCACCGTTTTCTGTGTAGTTTTTGGTAGTGTGACGAAAGTTCTCTCTCTTCTCCGCGTGGGCCAGGATAAAACCCACTAGGCTTCTCTTCCTTGCCTCAGATACCCTGCGCGGAGGAGGCTGTCATTTGAGGCTCACAGGGGACCCCACGAGTCCTTTCTCCTTCCAGCTTCCTCCCTCTCCATATTTATGAGAATGTCTCTGGGGCAGCAGGTTCTCAAAATATCCCTACAAAAT
This sequence comes from Alexandromys fortis, assembly GCF_014885135.2. Classification (NCBI taxonomy): domain Eukaryota; kingdom Metazoa; phylum Chordata; class Mammalia; order Rodentia; family Cricetidae; genus Alexandromys; species Alexandromys fortis. The sequence continues at coordinate 16,371,168 of NW_026067905.1, forward strand.
GCAATGTGGACATACTGACAGTTTCCAGGACTGTCTGTCCGTGGGTCTAACCCATTACATTCTGTTTCCACAAACACCTGCCTATCTGTGACATTATTCTGTTCTTATTTAACTCCATAGTGAACTGACTTCTTGTGGCTCAGTCCCCGTGTCCCCCCGGTTGGAAAGAGTACCACATAAGTGCACCATAAAAAGCCTCCTGGAAGCCATCTTTGCCTTAGGTACTTGCTCCAACCGTAAGTGAGAAACAGTAAGGTCAACGGGTTCGTACCTGAATGGGAAACTTTCTGACTTCAGGCACAACTTTATTCCAGAACTTTCTGCACTGTCTGCCAGGAAACAAACCAAGCCTTAAAATCCCAGAATCCTTCCCCAAACAGAAACCTCTGTCTCCAGGATCAGAAAGTAATCAAGTCGGCTTGCCGTCATTACCTAATCGGCCCTGTTCCGTTATCACTCCCAACATATCCTCCACTTTTCCATCCCACAGACGCTCCCATTAGCTCTACATGGACCTTGGCCTCCTTTCATTGTGCCTGGAAAGCATCTCCAACTGCCACACCCTGTCCTCCTCCCTCACCATCCCATAGACCTCCTTAGTAGACTCAATTCCTCTGGTACCCTACAACCATCCCCACTGCAATATCTAAAATACGGCTACCTGCCTGCACTGCTCCTAAATTGATTGGACTCCACGGTAGAGGGACCTGCACTTGTCCCCTGAGTGTTTTCATTCCCAGAACAAGGCCTGAAGCCAGGCAATGCTCACACATGATTCTGGAGACTTGGGAGGAAGTTTGATTTTCCATTTTATCTTTGAATGGTTGGATGGACTCGTGGTAGCAGAGTGAAAGATGGGCACTTTCAGTTCCCTGTGGGGGGAGAATGCTGTCTTGAGCATGCACCATGATCCACACCAGCTCGCACACGCCTACCCACCTGTCCAAAGCAGCTCCCACAGCATAGCAGGGCAGTAGCTGCCCTGTCTCATTTGTCATAGGGAATCCCATGGCAGTTCATGGTTCTCTCTGGTTTTCAACATCCCAGCACAGATGTGGAAGTTCCAGTAGGCAAGGGTTTGAAGAGTCAGAGAGGAAGCATAATTTAGAGATAAGGTCCTTTGTTTAGTTTTTCTGACGAGCTCAGAAGGCAGATCATCACTTCCCTGTCCTGAAAATAGCACAGTAAGATAGACCTGGATGTGGGATGTCCCCCCCTTCAAGTTTTCAAGGGATCTGAAGGGATGTGCCCTCTGCAGACTACAGGTACTAGCGCACACAGCACCCCCTGCAGTGCCCAGGTCTGGCTCCTCCATCAGAAGATCCCAGCTTGAATCCTGAGAGGAATCAGGATGGGGTTCAGCCTCTCGGGCAGAGCAAAGTCTGCACTGAAGCAAATATCACAGCAAAAGTCAGATGCCCAGGTCTAAGATGAGGTCCCAGGGAGGCGGGACAAACTATGAGGTCCAGGAACCTCTGGTTTGATGACGAGTGTAGAATAATCACATGAAAGCATTACCAGGGACCCGGATCCGAGCAGTCAGAAACACAGGCTGGACACACAGATAGGTCTTTATTCACAGTCGGAAAGGTCCTAACCTAAAATCCTAGAATTTGAAACCCAATGTCTTTTAAAAATGGAAATTCTTAAATCCATCAGACCAGCTGATAGGGCAAATGGGGGGAAGTTCTCCACTAAAACAACAACAACAACAACACCGCAAAAAGCAACCCAGTCTCTCCCGACTCCTAGCGCACCTTCCACCCTCTAAAAAGAAAAACACAGTTAAAGCCAGGCATACTCATGCACATTCAGATTAGAGACAAAACACCAAACACCCAAGGAGGCCCAGGGATTGCCTAAGGTTTCTCACGAGCTCTCCAGCACTCTTCCTTTGTTCTAGAGAAGAGGCAAACCGGAGCTGGCTAAGCCTGGCTTCTTGGCTTCTCAGCTCCAGCTGACCAGCTGGTAGAGAAGGCCGACACAACCAGGTGGCTGAGGTGAAGCAAGGTGCTCTCAGACAGGGCTGTGAGGCTGGGCACCATGACACAGTCCGACGTTGCCCCTGACATAAAATTAGTTTATGAAGAAATTAGGAAGGTGTATAGGGGCCATCTTTTGAGAAAGGGTGTCTAAGATTTTTTGGCTTAGAAGAGTTGCAGATTATCGACTTAAACTTATTGTCCAGATCAAGGCCTCCCACACTCCCTGGAGAATAATTTAGCGTTAGCCTCTTTCGCCGCCAGCCAGCGGTCTTCCCTGCTAAGACCCTGCTGTGAAATCCAGACAACTCAGCCGGTCGGATCCGCCTCGCTACACTGCAGTCCCCCAACATGGGATGAGAGCCTGAGACACCAGTTTCTCTGTCTCGTCCTACAGTGTTTTTTACAATTTGTAAAATAAATAATCCAGAATACAATGACAATCCAAGATGAGGGCAATTGTGAGCCTGGAATGTGTTCTGCCTCTTAACAGTGACATATTAAAGTCACACCTGCAGCCCATTCTCAGGGAAGGGAGTAACGCAAAGGGCGGGAGGGGCTGGAGCAGCGAGGGAACCCCGCACAGGGCTGGAACTGCCCCATTCCTTACGTCGTATATATTACCATCTTTTTTTTATAAATAGTACATATTGGACTCAAGAAGCCACAATAAAAATGCCAACGATTAAGACATTCCCCTCATAAATATCTAAATATTATAGCCACATGGAAGCTAGACATGTTCATGAAAGATCTAGCTGCCATGATGGTCAAGAGCCACGTCTCAGCCCAAGCCAGCTACCCACTCCATTGGATAAGGAGGCCAAGAAGGAAGCACCCACTCTGTAGTAGGCTCACGACAGAGCTCCTTTCAATAAAAGCCAAATTAATGATTTGATTTCCCCACTCCCAGGCCAATGTTCAAGGTCACATAAAATAGACCAATAAGTATCGTTTAGATGGCTTGACATTCTCAAGGTCACATCCGTCACAGAAAATGGACCGCTCAGGTGAGTAACCAGGTCCAATGGCTTGTCTGCTTTGACTGCCCACTTACTGCTCTGACAGCTTGGTGGCGCCATCTCTTGGACAAGAATATGAACTGTTGCCACATCTGTGTGGCGAACAGCATTCTATGGCTAGTGAGCAGAACTGGGCATTTGGACTGCAGTTTAACTTGGCCATTCCAGTAAAGGTATCCCAGGGAATTTGGTTTCTAATTTCTCTGTTCTTCACTATTTAAAGTATATTATTTTGATTAATCACATGAAATCACTTTGATTAGATGACGACCATCTCTCTAAAAACAAAAACAACAAAACAAAAAAACCCAACCAACCAACCAACAAACAAAAAAACCTGGAAGAAACAGAAGAGCATCCCTTTAGAAAAGCCATACAGTGGTGAACCGTGTAGACACTGCTCCCGGGAGCTTTCAGAGCTCGTCCCTTGAAGGCGCAGTGTCCAGAGAAGTTGGCGGTGGCAGTGCTTCTGTGTTCTTGCTGTGGATGTGTCCTTGCTTCCGGGACTTCCAGGAATGTGTCCTGTCCCAGTCAGTGGCCACTGTCTCATTGTCCCAGATGGTTGACGTTTCTGTGTCGCTCAGATAGCCAGGCTGGCCCGTGTAGTGCGTAGGGTAGATGAGCAAAGGCTCCGCGGAGAAGGCTTTCAAGTCCCGGGATTCGTAGAACTCCTTGTACTCGGCTCTGCAACGAGAGGTGCACAGGCGTGTGAGGGTGGGCGCCTGGGGGAGCAGGGAAGGACCCTGCAGCCATGTGGGTTCTTTCCCCGCTTTGCAAAGTTGTATCGATTGTAGAGGACCTTACTACTTTAAGGCTTTCAGAAGATCTGTACAAACAAATAAGCAAAAAGGTCAGGCCCAACCTGCTGTAAGTGGGTAGAAGAGTTTAGTGAAGGAGCTTCAAGTCTTGCTCTAAAAGGTGAATGTTAAACTCTGTTGGACTCCTAGTGAAAAATAAACATGACCAATGCACAACCCGTGTCCTGTTCCTGGATAAACAAATGACACCTGAGACCCCAACAGCAGCAATGGGGTAGGTGATGGTAGAGGGACGTCTTGACCTTCCTCCACGGGCTTCTATGAAAGTTATGTGGAGTTATGTGGAGAATACATATTCAGTATCTTTGTCTGTGAGAGGTAAACATTGATTAAATAGCTGCTCATTTCCCTTCTGTTTCAGGAGATAATGGTTTGACTCTCTGTTTCCACCAGGGTTCAAAGGTAAAGCATGCTACACAAAAGATGACACTTTACTGATGAAACAAAATGAGCAAGTTGCATCATGGGAGCCTCAACAGCTAAAGTGAAGGTCAGAGTTGGAGATCACTTGGATCTGAGAGAAGGAGCCGCAGTTAGAACCTGGTCTCCTGCTCCACTCACGAGTTTAGGAGACACTGGTTGAGCAGCTGTTGCACATACGCCTACGGACCCAGAGATCTGTGGCTGTTCCTACCTCCCAGAGTTCATAGCCTACTACGAGGACTGACAGGCAACCATCATTTACCACACCCTTTGATAAGTGTCTGTCAATCATAGGCCTTTGGGATTCTGAGTACCGAACTCTGTTTCCATCAATATCTGGCTCAGGGGCCACCTCCTCATTCCCTGGGTTTCTTGCCATCTCCATGATGAGGAGTTTCATGATCTGTCATGATGATTTGTACATGGGTCTATGTTATCTCCCACAGGGCGAGCGCTGGGAGGGTGTGGACCACTGCCTATCTAGTGGTACACACACACACAGTGAGCAGAATGAACCCCACATCTAGGGTGCTTAAGTCAATGACCTTTAACTTCAGGTCTGTAAAGTTATGAAGTCAGAAGAACACAGACAAGTAGATTCTGAGCTGACCATGGTCCCGAGCACTGGGTAGTGAAGAGGGCATCGAACACGGCATTGGCTCCTCTGCCGCATCCTTCCTGGCTCTTCACGGGACTACTCAACCTTCCAGGTTATAATTATAGGAGGATTCTTTAGAAAAGCCATACAACTATAAAACATTCAAGTTCTACCCAGGAGGTTTAATTCCTAAACAGTGTGTGCCCGAGAGATGGGTGGCCATGGCAGGAGACTTACACCGGATGCTTGTTGTACATGATTGGCAGAAACTCGTCCACTGGCAACATCTTCCCAAAGGGATCGGCTCCAACCAGCTTCTGTGCTCCCTCCAAAGAGATGGCGTAGCCCAGCGTCCAGTAGGAGTAGTCAGCTTCAACCAGATTTACAACGTTGGGCACCGCTTTCTCTGGCTCTTTGACTTGCATTCTTTTCCTGCCGATGTAACTGTAAGGGAATGGGGGCGAGGAGAAGTGTTCCAACTTGGTATTAGGATACTGACTATTAGAAGAACAGAGCACACATTTAGTTTGAAACGATATTTTAAAGCCTGAACTCTGGTGTCTTGTGATAGTGTCTACTACCACAGAGAACTTTCCATCGGGATCCATCACTGCTCTTGGTCCTCATGAAGTCGGTTCCCCAGCTCCGTTCATCAGTACCCCAACTCCTCAGGCCTAGTGGTCTGTCTTTAAGCCAGAAAGGGAAGATGCGAATAAATGAAAAAATTGCTTGGATGTTTTCCCAGGGATGATATGGGATTTCCAGCTGTGTTTAGAGAGGTTGGAAAGGAACGAAAGAGGCCAGATGTGGGAATCTTGAGTCTGTTGTTTCCCACCCCCAGACTCTCAGCCTTGGATGCTTTCTGTACCACTGCCCAAGTGCTGGTGTGAACAGAACAGAAAAGGCTGTGGTAGACAGAGTCAGCAGTAGCGAGTGTAGAAACCCAGGAGGAGCCCCAAAGGGTTCCTTCTGGATGGGCTGAGTGACAGCTCTGAAAGCCTTCCCCCCTTCACACTCTGCCTATGCTCCGAAGAAGGCACAGAGGTGTGCAGAACGTGAACGTATTCTGTCTTCAGCTCTTCTGGGGACCGCACACACAGTCACGAGCATTTCAGACTGAAGAGTCTGATTTCTCGTGTGTAAAGGCTCTTTCAGTAAATACCTGAAATGTGGCTGCAAGCGCTGAGGAACTGAGTTTGTAATCTTACTGCTTTAAATTCTAACTTAGGTTGTGCCCCGATGGACCCACCTCCAATACAACTCCTACACTTAAGGCTCGGGGAACATCATGGCAGAAGGGGAGGCAAGATTGTGCGAGCCAAAGGTTTTAGAGTATCTGCCATGAGATTGAATGCCCCAGGAATTTTGGAAGCCACACCCATGGAGTCTCCACAACATGGTAGCCTAAACAAGACCCAAATGAGGATGGCACCAATAGGCATGCCAACATAGATGGTTTCTATCCGAGATAAAGAACTACAGTTAACTAAAGAACACCCAGAGCAGGAGAAAGAGTCTCCCCACCCCGGGGAAGAACCCCCAAGTTGGGTATCCAATACCAGAGGTCAGCCCTGAAGTATATACATACTCATAACATTCTACAGAATAAACAAGCTAAATTTAGATATTTAGAAATAAATATATTTATATAAATATGTAAGATGTACATATATGTAACAGCAGTTAAAGAAGAGGAGGCAGAAGCCATGAATTTGAGAGAGAGCAAGGAGAGCGACATGCTAGGGGTTGGAGAGAGGAAAGGGAAAGGGGGCAATGATGAAATGATGTCATAATTTCAAAAACTTCAAAAGGATTTTAAAAATAAGTTAAAATTTTGATATTTTAGCTCTGTAAAATACTTTTCTTTTTGCAAAGCAAGTTTATTATCTGGTAGGACTACAGTTGAACAGTTAACATTTTATTTTCTGGGTATAAATGTGCTCTAAGTGTAATTATACATGGGCTTTAAAGAGTACAAACACCATAAACTATCTCATTAATGGTTAAAAATATTGCTTACATGCTAAAATAGGTGATATTCAGATATATTTGGTTAAATAAAACTCCTTTCCTCATTTATTTTTTAACTTTCAGTGTGTCCAGAAAATCTGAAATAACTATTTTGCCCACACTGCATTTCTTACTGAAGAAAACTCCCAGATAAGTCCAGCCACTGTCTAGATTGTCCCGATTTATTCTTTCTTTTCCCTGGAAACAACAAGGCTGCTAATCATGGACGGATGACTAGCTTTTATGTTTGGCTGGAGCAGTTCTTCATTAAAGCAGCCAGCAGTTTTCTAAAACATGAATCTGTGACGTCTTAGAATACTCTTTTACTCTTTCTGTCCTTATCAGGACAACTGTCCTTCCTTCTCAGGTCTGATGGTACTCTGGCCTGAGAATGCACCAACCATGCCACCCACAAGGCAGGGCTCTGTGCCGAATCTCTGCGTTAGGTGTCCTGGACCGCATTTTCCATGATTATGGAGTGTCAGTCAAAGCTGATTTTCCGTGTATCACCTGAGCACAGCATAGCTTCCAGTCTGTGTGGGCTTGAGGTTTTACCACAGGAAGGGCTGAAGAGCAGTGACTTCTGGAGCCTAGAGCCATGACCTTAACAAACTGTTTAGGATACGGATCGCATGACTCATATCCGACAGGGGAAGGCCTCTTTTTATTACATTGTACTGGTTTTGCAGTCTAGTTCCTATGAGTTAACTGCCGTTGCTGGGTTTCCTTTTTATCCTTTTTAAATATTTATTTATTTATTTATTATATATTCAATATTCTGTTTGTGTGTATGCCTACAGGCCACAAGAGGGCACCAGACCTCAATACAGATGGTTGTGAGCCACCATGTGGTTGCTGGGAATTGAACTCAGGACATTTGGAAGAGCAGGCAATGCTCTTAACCACTGAGCCATCTCTCCAGCCCCTGGGTTTCCTTTTAAACTCAGAATGGGCCATTTTCTGTGAAAACAGGTGTTCCACCAGGGTCCAAAATTATCTTCGCTGCTGAGGATGGAAAGGCAGGGAAAGTTGGGCTGTTCCCAATGAGTGGGTTCTGATTTGACAGTATTATCTTGGGTACACACCTGGGGACCTTGGGGTGTTTTTGCCTCACTGGAAGAAACAGGAAGCGTTGATTATTTTACAAAGAAAGAGAAAGAAAAGGAGAGAAGGGGAAGAGAAAGGGTAGAAAGAAGAGAGAAAAGATGTTAGCTTAGAGGCAAGAGAGGAGCATTAACTAACATCAGCTCTGAGCCAGCACCCCTCCAGGGAGCCTGGCTTCCTGCCCACAGCCCAGCTGTCAGCGTTTGCCTTTGTTAGACAACCCCCTCCCAGCGGAGGAGCTTTCTTCAGAGCCTCCCACACCCACCCCGTCAGGGACTGCACAGGCAGCCTGGTCCTGGGAGCTGAGCCCTTTAATGAATGCCTCCTGCTCCCTCTTCACACCCTGCCCACAGGCCTCTTTGCTTTGCAGGTAAAATTTCCATGGTCCTTCCAATGGTCATCAGGGCTTCTCCACTGCTCGGTCAAGAGGCCCCTGACAGTCCGGTCAACACCAGTCTCATTTTAAAAAAAAAAAATCTCCTGTATTTCTGTATTTTCTCACCTTGGACAGTAGGTGGAGAAAAAAAACAACTGCCCAACCTCTCCCTACTTCTTATTTCTGGAAACATCTGTGGCGTGAAAACCACGGGAATGGCAGGAAGCTTGCGTCGGGTCTCCTGCCCGCTTGGGGAGGTGGGCTTTCTGTACCTTGGCAAAGACTGCCTTTGCGTGCTCTCTGTCTACTGACTCACATCAGTTCCCAGTCCAGCTGCGCCTTGTCAATGTCATCCATCAGCTTCATGAGCTTCTTCTTAAACTGATGCTCAAAACGCACATCGTCCTCAATGACGAGCGTCTTCTCCAGGTCCCGGTCAATAACCTATAAAGGCCACCGGTGGGGGGAAAGACTGTATGAAAACTTCGATATGCATTTTTATTTGTGAAAGCTCCTAACTTGGATCCGAGAACATGTCTGTGGACAGCAGGATGTATCGATGATGGTGGCATATTTATAGCACTGAGGTCAGATGATCTACAACTCCATCAGTGTTACAGCGGTAGCAGTCTGGCGGGTTGATGTCTCTCATATGCAATACTGAGGGGTCACATGTATTCTAGTGCAGTTCCAGTCACATCAAGGAAGGCACGAAGACAGGCCATACCATGCTATCAGACGTTAGAATGGTGATAACCCTTGGGGGAAGAGTGACCAGAAGGCTGTGCAGAGGGGGACACAGTGTCACTTGTTTCTTGATGCCAGTAATTATTAATATGGGTGTCTTCCCTGTGTGCGATTTCATTGACGGTACCTTATGATCTATGTACTTCTACATATTTCTGTAACATTCTATTTAAAGCTTAAAGAAACAAAAGACAAGCAAAAAAGAAAAAAAAACTGGATCATCCAAGGAAACACCAAAGGGTCTGTAGTTTGGTTTTCTTTTCTTTTTTATTATTTTCCTTTCTGGGGGGAGCTGAGCCTTATTCATGGACCCTGCACTCCAATGCCACCTTCATTAGTGTCTGGAAGTGTGAGTCACAGGGTCAGGATGTGTCTCTGACTCTTCTTACCCATCCTTCCTGTCCCTGCCTCGCATGCCTTCTGTGTGACTCTTGCATGAATTCATTTGATAGATGCTATCATGACAGACACACACTAACCGCTCCAGTTTGCGGTGGAGATGACCTAAGAGAAATCAAGTCCATACGGTGTGAATGCCTTCACCTGCCACCACCCCACATTGCACTGAGGTCCAAGTGTCTTTGTTGCTGGCCTTGGGCTGATGGGATGCACAAAACAAGAGCAAGTCTCAAACTTGCTTCTGAGACAGCCATAGGCTCCTCTCGCATCCCGTTCTAAGCCACCTGGAAAGTTCCATTCTCCCTCTTCCTCATCGCCAAACTGTCCCTCTAAGTCATTAATTACCTCTTTCCAGACAGAGAAGTGGCTAAGGAAGCAGCCAATTTCGCCCCGCGTTAGAGGTCTGGAGGAGTAGGGATCCCGGTACCCTGGCAGCATCTCAATGTTCCAGGCCTTCAGCTGGCTTGTGTTGAGAGCCCTGTATGATAAAGAACACACATGAAGATATCTAAGTCAAGGTGTCCCCACTCCAGTGGGGGGAGGGTGGAGAGGAGGAGGAGAAAGAGGGAGGGAGGGAGAAAGAGAGAGAGAGAGGGAGAGAGAGAGAGAGAGAGAGAGAGAGAGAGAGAGAGAGAGAGGCTGCATGTTTCCTCTGAGCCTCTGTATACACGGAGAAAGTTTCCTGTAATTCTCTTGGCGCCCTCAGGGCTGGCTTGCCACAGTAGCATCCTGAGTACGATGATGGTAAAATGGCCTCTTCTACATGCGTGCATCCCTCCCAGCGCCCAACGTGTTTTGTTTTGTTTTGAAAAAGTACTCTCCTAATGAAGGAGAATCAATGTATAGGCCCATTACATCCCGGAAGGGCCGAGAGCCAAAAGTAATGAGAAGAGAAACCATGCTCATGTGGCATTCCTTCGGACCTAAAACTAAAACAAGGTCCAATATAAAAACAACACAGATAAATTTTCCAAATGATGGGGTACCAGTCTCTCTATAAAAGGAACGAGGCACTGGTGAGAATGGCCGCCATCAGTTTTCCGAAACTCTGGAAACTAACTAAAGGTCCTACAATAATCCACAGAGTATGTGTTAAGGCAAACAGCAGAATCTCTTTCAGCACAGTTGGTTTTGTGGGTTTTATCTTTACCTTAATTGAACTCCTTTCTCCCCAGTCCTACAGCATCCTTGAAAACCAGGCACCTCATAAAACCATGAGTAGCCGTGAAAACTGGGGTGAAATAGCCCTTGAAGTGACAGGGTGGAGGGGTCTCCCCGAGGACCTGTCCCTAGAACACCACCCGTACTCAAACCAGGCGTCTCCAGAAGCCCCATTCTAGGAGCCTGTCTTTACTTGACTGGACTGTGGGTGTGGTCTCTGTGAACGGTCCTCTCCGCAGGCATTGGTCCAAACTCGCTTTAACATCAGCGTCATCTGGGCAGCACTACCAGTTAGGTCTAAGGAGAGGCTGCCCAAAACAGTTCAGAGGAAAAACTGAGGGCTACGATGTTTATAATACGGTTTTAAAAAATCTTTATTGTATCTCTGAGAATCTGGGAGACAAAACTATACTCAAAGCTGTAAATTTTCCCAGAAAAAAGTCCCAAGGCCCTCACCTTTTGTTTTAAGCCTTCAGAAGCCAGAGAAAAGGGTAGTGATGGCAAATGGATTAGACATGGCAACCAGCAACAAGGAATTTTAAATAATCCAATTATATGCTGTCCACAAGAGACGGGATTTAAATTCCAAACACAAATAGGTTGAACGTAAACGGATGGAAAATGACACACGATGAGAACAGCAGCCGTAAGAGAGATGAGGGGCTATATTAATATCAGAAAACACGGATCTGCAGAGAGAGTATTTTCTATAGACAACGACATAGGACCTACATATAACTAACACTAGACTAACACTGCAAGGCAATTAGACCTAACAGACATCTGCAGAACACTCCTTTCAATGACAGAAAGACATGCTGTGTTCAAGGTCCCTGGAGCATTCTCCCAGAAAGCACAAAGACCACAGAGACCATAAATCAAACCTCTGTATATTAAAACGACACAGTGGAATGATCAATAACAATGGAAATTGAGAAATTCACAAACCCATGAAATTAACACACTTCTACATAATCTATGGCTAAAAAAGAAATCAAGAGGGAAACTAGAAAACATTTTGAAATGAGAGAAAATTCAGGATATTGCAACATAAGAAGTTTATAGCTGTAACAATCTAATTAAAGAGAAATACATGTCACCTAACCAACCATTTTTGAAAACTAGCAAAAGAAAAGCAAATTAAACTCACATTAAATAGGAAATAGAGAATAGTACAGCCTACAGTAGAATAAATAAATTATAGAAAGGAAAACCATGCAGAACACGCACACACACACACGCGCGCGCGCACGTACACACACGCCTGCTTATTTGACAAGATCAGTAAAAACTGACAATCTTTTACCTAGACCCATGAATAAACAAAGCAAGTAGTCTCATTTACTATTAAATTACTAAATTCAAGAATGAAAGAGCAGGTATTCTACTGACCTTATAGAAGTAAAAAGGGTTATATTATAAATGTTTAACTACTGAAATTACTTAAAAATAAGAAATTTTGACTAGGTCTAAAACAAGGAAAAAAGGCAAATTAGTAATCTGAAATTTTCCACAAAGAAAAGCCTAAAGCCAGATGTTTAAGGAAGAATTAATACAAATTCTTAACAACCTTTTCAAAACAAATAGAGCAGGAGGGAACCAATCCCAAATGATCCTATGAAGCCAGTATTATTTGAAGCAAAACTAGAAAATGACAGGCCAATATTTCTATTAAGATAGATGTAGAATCTTCAAGAAAATACCAGTAAGTAGAACCTAGCAACAGAAGCGAGGGACTGTGTGCATGTCCAGGATACAAGTGTGGTGTGAAGATGTGGCAAATCAGCATGCTATGCTGATGGACAAGAAGCGATGTGATCACCTCAATGGACGAGGCATCTGACAGCCATGTTAAGGAATTACAAGAAAACAGTAACAGAAGATATACATCATCACCGCTCAGAAGCCACACCTCTAATAGAGTACTCAACAGAGAAAATCTAAATGCTTTCTCCCTGAGATCAGGAATATGATCTCCTGACATATGACAAAAATGTCAGTTCTCGGCATTTCTTTGAATGTTATACTCAAGACAATAACCAGGGCCATAAGGCACAGAAAGGAAATGGGCGCTATCCAGATCAGAAAAGAAGAACTAACACACACTTTCTCCAATTGTAAACGACAAGGTCTTGCCTACAGGAAAACCAGAGCAATTGGTGTGTGTGCGCACACACACACATACACATACACAATTCAAATTGATAAATATGGCTGCAGAGTCCATGATAAGGATACAACACCAATAGTGTTTGTATACATTTGGCAATAAATATTTAAAAATTAAATTAAGGAAATGATTTTATTACCGTGCCATCAACAAATGCCAAGGGACAAATTTAACAGTGGAAATGACTTACACACTGAAAGCAACAAAACCTCGTTCAAAGAATTGATGCAGATCTTGTAAGTGAAGCAACTTGTTACGATTCCTGGCACTCTTCAACTGAGTTGGCGTGTGTGTGTGTGTGTGTGTGTGTGTTGTGTGTGTGTGTGGTGTGAGTAAAGCAATTAACACTCACAGAACACTAGGCACCTATGATAGGTAAAACAGCCTTGCGAAACAATAGCAAAGGTTCAGGACTTGCACTTCCTTACACACAAAGCTACAGTCATGAAGTCAACGTGGAACCAGCATAAGGATAGATCTATAGATAAATTTAATGAAATTAAGAGGCCTCTTACATTTATGACCAGCTCATTTTTGACAAAGACTCTAAGGTTTCAGAGGGTAAAGTGCAGTTTCTAAAGAAGTGGTACAGGGAAACTCAGATGACCACATGTGAACAAGAAGGGAATCCCTGCCTCACACCATATATAAAACAGCTCAGCATGGATCGAAGGCTTAAATATAGGAGATAAACCCGGCACACACCTGTAAACCCCAGCACCCTGGAGGCTGCGGTAGGAGAACAGTGAGTTCAAGGCAGCCTGGGTTATAGTCGGTTCTGGGTGTGTGTGACTTTCCTCTCACATTCCCAGGAAAAAAAAGGCCACTGTGGTCAGACCCGGAGGAATCTAGGTGTCTCACACAACGGGACACGTAGACCTTTATCTGCTTGGCTTGTTTGTTTTCTTCAGACCAGAACACAATTCCAAATACACTCCCTCTTCTACATGAGAGGAAACTGGAAACCACCACAACCCAATGGCCGGAGACAGGGGACTCCCATCCAGTGGTGTGAGGATCAGAGGTCACTGGCAGGGCAGTGGGTCCTAGACCCACTACGCAGGCTGAAATGAGCACCCCTGCTGCTATGGGCATCCTTCTGAAGTGTCTGTCATCCGTGGCCCACAGCCTTAGAGGACCCTCCCTCCAGGACCCTTTGCACCCCGCTGCAACCACATCTGCAAGGGGACAAGTAGGAGACTCACTTCCCATCCACGGCCTCCACGATCTTGACCTCAATCTCCTGTTCGTAGAGCGTGCGCAGCATCCTGTCCCGCCTGTCCTTCCTGCGTTTGAGGTTGATCATGAAGATCTGACGTGGGAAGCAAAGGGGGAAAGGAGAAACAAGCGGATCAGGGTTTATTCCAGGTTAATTGAAAAGCTGAGCAAACTACTGTCAGGGCCAGAGGGGTTTGCAGGATAAGGAATGGGAGAGAGCTATGGCACAGCACTGTGTTTCCTTACCAGGCTCACGGGGGCAAATGCTAGGTATCAAAACGGAGCTGATTTCTAAACGCAGCCATCAGCAGTGGTCTAGCCTGCGGTTTCCCTACTCTTGAGAAAGTAAAGTTTAAAAAATTACTACCCAAAGGCCAAAGGTGAATTAAACCACATGCATACAGCGCTGATGGGGAAGAAGTGGTTTGTCAAATGGCTAAATCAAACCAAGTGACCAAACATGTCAGTATACTTGTGTTTTTAATACCGTCACTTGCTCTTTGTCCTAGGCCTGTTGCCCCTATGCCTCAGTTTCCTCATCAGGAGCTGGGATCACTGTGGCTCTACCCCATGAGTATGTGCTTGGTATCATCACAATCCACATCCTAGGTAAGGTAAGCCTTACGTCTTTCAAAAACTAAAGAAAAATCTGAGTCTCCATATAGTGCTTTTAATCTTCAAACTTCCAAGATCTCATTTTCAGAAGCTTCCCCCCCCCCCCCCCCGAATTCTTCAGCTCTCCAGAGCTAAGAGGAAAAAGAAAGTGAAGAAAATGAGGCCATTCCCTTGGGGGTTACCCTTGACAGAGAGAGTAGTGTAAAACACAGCTTTGGGTGTGATATTTGTATGGTGCTCTGCAGAGGACACCTGCTGGCTTGTGCAGAAGGAAGGATGTGCACGTCGAGTTTGTGAGTGGGGGCTGAGTGCCCCTGCACCCCTCTCCTTGGCCTGTCAATGTCTGATTGACACAGAACTAATACACCACTAAGGCCATGGACGCCCCGTGAACACTGCTGCAGGTAAGCTAGCACTGACAGTTGCTTATGTACTTATATAGTGGGGATGGTGTAGATGCGTGGCTGTGTGTGCCATGGCACAGGTGTGGAGGTCAGAGGGTAATCTACAGGAGTTGGTTCTCCCTTTCCACGTGGGTCCCAAGGATCAAACTCGCGTCTTCTAGTTTGGCAGCAAGGACTTTCGTCTGCAGAATTATCTTACCGGTCTGTAAGTTAACATTTGAATAAAGGCCTCTTACTACAACCTATAATGAACTGATTTGGAATATTAAACGATTCAAAATTGGGAGATGGTAGCTGCCAGCGGGAATTTATGTCACAGCGAAGGAGAAACCTACAGGAATAGGGTAGAGGACACTCATTTCCTCCTGATTAAGCAGGGGGCATGGCAGAGGACATTCAAACCCTCTGGGTGACCCTGGGGGAAGACATTTAATGCCTCTGGGTCATTCGCTCTGCTATCTAGAAAAGGAGGGGTTTGAACAAACCCACCCCTTAAGCCCTGTCCATTTGAAAACTTGTTTGTATCTGTTTTACAGTATAACAGATTGGGGCTCAGATTATTACTGTCTTGAGTTTTGGCTCCATGATCACCCTGAATATAATTTTAAATATATGTTTCAGGAGGATCAGAAGTTATACTAACTAAGCTTTCAGTTTTCCCTTGCAAAATAGTCTCATCTCTGTTCACACAGATTCATGGGAGCAACTGAATCCTTTAAGCAACATCTCTGTGTGATGGGGGCGCGGCAGGCACATGGCGGCAGGATTTAACTTCAGGGTTTACCTATCTGGATAATTATTAATAAAACAAAAAATATTGGCCATGATTGCTGTGTGTGGTAAATTTGGGATTTTATAGCTTAAAGCTCTGGGCTCTTTCATGCTTCATTTTCTCCTGTTTAGAATGCTGTCAAGGACCATGTGCCGTTCCCAGGTTTTACAGACATAGGAAGGAAACGGCATATCCCCTGTGCAACCACAGAGCCACCTGGGGTCACCCGAGGAGACAAAGCAAAACAGAGCAAAATAAACCAAAATAAACAAAGAAGCATCCCCAAAAGTCCCCTGCAAACCAGAGGCCTCCCCTCGAAGAAGCTTTTAGTAAATAATAGTCCGGTCCTGGGCCCTGCCAGGGCAGGGGCAGTGAAGTGAGTAGCCACGAAGGAAAAACACAGACGGCTCGCTCATACTTAGTAAACAGAGCAAAGATCTGAGTGCCAAGTGCAGCCAGACAGCAACCAGGTCACAGCATGGGAGGACGGAAAAGGCCGCTGACACCCCTTTTCCACAGCCCATGTCTGCAGCAGACAGAGAGATGATTATCCCCGGCTGTGGAAAGTGCAGTCCCTGCCTGCCTCACCTTCTGGGGCTGGCCTAAGGCTGCCCAGGGCGGAGCCAGATGGTCCTGGCTTTGTTTCATTGGCTGTGATTTGGTCCTCACAGAAATAGGAAGCCAGGAGGAAAAGGGGAGATCCTGAAAGACACTTGAGCGCCCTCTCCTAGGGGATGAGAAGAGTCCAGAGCCCCATGGAATGAGAGCTGCACTCGGTCACAGCAAGTGTGTGTGTGGGTGGGTGGGGCAGCCCACCCCAGGGAGAGGCCACCCACCACATCCCACCACACCCAGGTAGGGCCCACCCACCCCTGTGGTACTGGTCAGCCCACCCTTGTAGCACTGGTCAGTTTTGAAAACTATTTACTATTTACTATTTTTAGTAAATAGAATTAGACTCAATAAGGTCTATTTGTGCTTTGCCACATTTAAATTCATCTCTCCTTTTGCTGCCTTCTGTGGAGATTGCACAACCACTATTTGATATTCATGAAGTACCCATTTCAACTTGGAAGTCTAGCTTCAAGTCAGTTTTGTAGAGGAAAGCCCAATTCCTGCTTCTTTAGCTCCTTGGGATGGATGTGTTTTGGGACACAGATGTTAATGTTCCGATGTGATAAGGCCTTTTGCTCCTGTTAAAGTGTACCGAGTTCAAAGCACAATGCTTGGCTTAAATCCAGAGCCTCTGGAAGAATTCTGTCTCAGTTTGTGATCTCCTGGAATGTCACAGTTCCAGACCACAGAACTCCTCAATACTGACCAGCAACCACATAAGGGGCCGGGAAGGGCTCCGCGACACAGACTCGCAATTCTGGCCCTGTGGACTGTTTGTTTACACACTGCCAAGAACAGCGCCTCTGTGTAGTCTGCTCCCCTTCCTTCCTTCCTTCCTTCCTTCCTTCCTTCCTTCCTTCCTTCCTTCCTTCCTTCCTTCCTTCCTTCCTTCCTTCCTTCCTTTTTCTTCCCTTCCTCCCTCCCTCTGTTTCTGCCCTCTCCCTCCCTCCTCTTCTGCCTCCCTCCAGCCCTCTTTCCCATCCTCCCCTTTCCCTTTCCCTCACCACCCTCCTTCTCTCTCCCCATTTCCCTACCCTCTTCTCTTTCTCCCTCTTTTCTTTCCCCTCCCCCTTTCATTTGTGGTGCCAGGAATTGAACACAGGGCTTCATTCATCCTGAGAAAGTGCCCTACCATTGAGCTACCCGCCCACTTCTGCTTTGTTGTTTACATCCTTACAACGGCATGGTAGACATGGCCCTAGGAAACTATCAAAAGTTCCTGCCTGCCAAGAGACAGAATTTTAGAACATGCTTCTCTCTTCATTTGTCCTTTGATTCTGCCCTCCAACTTTTTCCATGGAAGAAAAGCAGAAAGAAAACAAAGCATAGAGTGTTCTGGAATAGTTTTCCATCCACTCACCTATGGCAGAATAAAGTTAATGTCTTCTGAACATAAAATATATTTACCTTATCCTCGAACCGCAATAAGTTCGGTAAAATACATAGCAAATTCACATTCGTGGCTAAATAATTCTTTTTGATTCAGTTTTCTCCAGTCCTCCTTTGTGAAGGCCAGAAAAGAGAATAACAGACCCAAGGCCTCGGAGCCTTCCCAGTTGCCAAACATGCCGGCTTTGTCTCAGACATGTTTGGTCTTCTTGTTCAACATGAACACATGTGTGCATGTTCACACACACACACACACAACACACACACGGAGAGAACAGACAGAGAGAGACTGTCCTACCTCATCAAATCCCATCTTGTCTGGATACTTAGGGACAACTGACACGAACTGGGAAGGTTCCATTGGAGGACGGTCAACTGGAAGGCAGAAGAAGGGGTGCTTTGTTAGAGGAGGGTCAGGGAACAGACCTGTTCCGGCACCACAGTGTCGAGGACTGAGACCCATGCTTTACACCAGGGTGGGGACAACTGTTCTGCAGTCCCCTCAGCACTGTTCATGTCTTCATTCCACACCCTGTCCAGATCCTTTCTCTCATCTCGTCCTTGTCTTCTCTTCACCAATTCCAACCAGTTTGTGTCCCTGACATTGCGTCAATGTGCTTCTTATGAAAACTGGTGGCAGAGCTCTCTTTCTCTTCCTCCTCTCCTTTCTTTCCAGGCTCTCACTCTCTAGCCCAGGATAGTCCGGAACTTGCTATGTAGCTCAGGCTGGCCCGAAACTCCTGAGTCTGCTCCCTTAGCCTCCCAAGTGTTGGGATTCCCGGCATGAGCATCTGGGACGACGTTCTAGTCTGACATCACTGAGGGTCACTGCTTCATCCTCATTTCACTGGGTCTCCCAACAGCCTTTGGCTCTTTCTCAAAACATACCTCCTTATTAATTCCCAGCTTTCTGGCTGCCACTCTGCTCTGGGGATCTGTCCTCCTTTTTTTTTCTACATGAGGTCACACTGTTCCTTGGCTTCAAATATCCTTGCTAATGATTCTCAAATGTCTCTCTTGATGGGTTCTCTTCCTTGAATGCAGAGATTCACGTATCCACTTATCTCCTGGTCTCTCTACTCTGATATGCAATAATACTTCAGGCATATACAATGAAGTGAAGACTTTTTTTTAACTCAGTAAGTTGTATGGACCAAAACATTGGAATCATCATTCCTAAGTCCCTCTGTGAGTACAATGGGCTCTGCCATTAGCATTTACATTAGACCTGTCTGCTTCTCATTACCTCTCTGCTACAGCTCAAGTCTCAACCACTAACATCTCTCAGCAGGAGAAATGTATTAATCCCGTACACTCTAATACCCACACCACAACTTAAGTGATCTTTCTAAACACATAAATCACATTACACCACCCGATGGGTTCACATTGCTCTTAGGATAAAATCCAAATTCCTTGCCGTGGGCAGTGTGTTCTGTATCCATCCATGACTTCATCTCCCTCTACCCAGCTCCTCATTCCCCACCATGTTGGCGTCTGGCCCTGGAACTCTCCCAGGATTTCTCCTCTCTAACAGACTTTATATGTATTGCTCTTTCTGCTTGAAATCTGTCCCCCAAAGACTCATGCAACTGTTTCCTTGATATATTACCTATATCTCTGATAGACTATAAGTTCTTGATGGCAAGGTTTTTGCTTGATTTTTTTCATTGCTGTATTTTGTTATTATGTGAAATTATGTACTATGTATGTGTTGAGTGAATATTTGCAGCCTGTCATTTTTTTCCCCTAAAGCCTTCATTGGTACTTTAGGATGGATATTCTACTTTTTCTGGACTATCTACTTAAGGACCATATCAGTCAAGCCACTCCAACCTTTTTAGCTTTATTTACTCCTAATATTTTAGCCCTCTTTCTTCCAGGATGGAAATTCCTTGTCTGCTCAGTTTCTTCCGTTACCCTGAAGTGTCCTGCCATATCAGTCCTCTTGTTTGAGCTACCCACTTCTATCCAGGACCAGCTAAAGAGGCACCAGGGCTCGATGTGACCACACAGGGCACAGTAACTTCTCTCTGTTCTAAATTCCTATTGCCTTTGGATCTGCTGTGTTCACAGCACACTATACTATTGGGGTCTTTTAAACATTAGTCTTGTGGGGTTGAGAGATGGCTCAGAGGTTAAGAGCACTGCCTGCTCTTCCAAAGGTCCTGAGTCAATTCCCAGCAACCACATGGTGGCTCACAACCACCTGTAATGAGATCTGGTGCCCTCTTCTGGCCTGCAGACATACAGGCAGACAGAATACTGTATACTTAATAAAAAAAATAAATATTTTAAAAAATATTAGTCTTGTCTCCCCAATTAAACTGTGATCCTCTGAAAACCGAGGGTTAGCTATAAAATGTTTCGACTTCCTAGTACCCTTGTGGATTGACTCTTATCACAGGTATAGATCCCCATCTATTCATTAAAGATTCCATGTTCTAATGATTCAATCGCTATTCCTTTTCCTTCCTTCCTTCCTTCCTTCCTTCCTTCCTTCCTTCCTTCCTTCCTTCCTTCCTTCCTTCCTCTCTCTCTCTCTCTTTGTTTTTTGAGACAGGGTTCCTCTGCACAACAGCTCTGGCTGTCCTGGAATTCACTCTGTAGATCAGGCTGGCTTCAAACTCTCAGAGATCTGCCTGCCTCTGCCTCCCAAGTTCCCCAAGTTCTGGGATTAAAGGTGTGCACCACCACAGCCAGCTTCATTATTTTCCAGTAGCAATGCCAGATGATTCCTATTGCCTTGTGAATATCCTGTATGGTTTAATTTCTCATTCACCTCTATTTAGAGATTTTACTGTTATGATTTCATCATTACCAGTACTTTATCCTTCCTATATTACTGTTCCATCCACAGTCTTGCATTATAACTATCAAGCTTTTATCTTTAAGTGGAATAAGGCATTAAGAGTAAAAGATAGGTTGGAATGAATAACCTATAAGTTTTTATTTTTAGACTTCCTAAGGTGCCTGTGGGTTTCCAATTGATTTAAAATTTCAATTATGCCCCATGTTGTAATGTTCAGGATGTGAACTCTTAACAAAGTTAAAATACAGTAAATGCATGGATTAAATAAAATGCCATAAATGCATCCCTTAGCGTGTGCTTGGCCATGTGCAAGGAAAGCATAGTGAAGGGTGGGACTCCCAGGCTCTTGTCACGTGGAGTCCACTTGGCTAGGAAAGGGATTGTGCGTATTTGGAAGGTGTAATCATTAAGATCTTTATTGATCATGCGTATGAGAACTTTCCTCATGCTCAGGCCTGTGGAGGAACACAAGGGAGCACAAGGTCTGGTTGGTCACTCCGTGAGCTGACATCTACTTGAGAGTCAAGACCGTCAGCCATGAAATAACAATAATAAGGGTTCGCACTTTCATGAAGTGTTAAATGGAGACATAATAATTGTTAAATTGAGTCATAATTTGTCACCTTCATTATTTTGTGAAACTGATTATAAATATTTACATATATATGAATGTAGTTGTCACACTTATTTTGTGAAGCTGATTATACATGTATATATATATATATAATTATCATACTTCGTTATTTTAATTAGCGGATTACTCTCAATCCTGTGAAATTGTTATTGTCACTTTACAAAATGAAAACAAAGCAAAAAATCCAAAACAAAAGTGATTCTCTTTTTATAAGTGCCAGAGCCTGGGTTCAAGATGTTTTTTCTGGCTCCAGGGTCAATGCTCTTATCAATACAGTTTTCCTTCACTTATTTATTTATTCAAATGTCTGGCCATACACTCAGGAAACATTTATCTGCTCCCAATGTATGTCTGAGATACAAGGCAACAAGATACCAAGTTTGTCTCCTAGAGCCTGGGACATGTGAAAAGAGGCAGAAACAACACATAGCGAAGTAACTCACAGAAGTGGCGCTGGGGAGGTGGGAGATGGTTCAGTAGGAAGGGACTTGCATGTAAGCATGAGGACCTGGGTTCAGATCTCAGAACCCAGGTAAAAAGCCAGGCATGATAGTTCATTCTTATAACCACAGTGCTGGGGGCCGGGGGAGGAGAGAACCACAGAGACAGACAGATTCCCTGAGTCACTCACTGGTCAGGCAGCTCAGCCTATCAGTGAACTCCGGGTTCAATGAAAAGACCATCTCAAAAATAAGGTGGAGGGTGACAGAAGATGGACTTTGGTCCTCTCCCTGCACGTGTACACATTTATATCCATGTACGTGCATACATCCATGAACACACACACTGTACACACGGAGGGAAGGGTCTTGAAAGGGATTCCTAAGGGTTGGTCCAAGAAATGCTGTCAGTGAGTCAATCCTCATTCTGTCATTAATTCTCCTGGTCCTCCTCTCAGTCACCAGCCAGTAACAAAGCAGTGAGCAGTACTCTACGTCTTGAGACTAACACGGTCAAAGGTAGTTTATAGGTGAAGAGAATGTGAAGCAGGTACTCACAGACAGCTCAGTGGGTCTACAAAACAAAGCTGTGGGCTTTTCCTTAACATTTCTCTTTTGTTCTAAAAGCCTTAGCCCATTTAAAATTCCTAAAAGCATCTAGACATTGGAGATTGTCCTATACGTACCTAATGTTGCTCATTTCCCTGGGGCCAACTCTTGGCTGTATCTTCTCACATCTGTGACCTGATGTCTATTACTAGATTTTAAAAATTCTTTTCCATTTCTGGAAGCAATGCTTTAGTTCACATTCTAATTATCCTCTACCTAATTTTCCATAAATTTTCTTTTCAGCTCTGGTGTAGACCAGCCCTCATTGTTGGCTTGTGACCCGTTTGTTCATCCAGTTTCACTAGAGTGACCTCCCGAAATCTGATTTTCAACCTGACATCTCTTAGCTCAAATTCCTTCAAAATTCCCTTCCTTGCAGAAGAGGCCAATGTCTTCTAAATCATTAAAGGTTCTCTGCTTGGGCTCCTGGCCATTTTCCAGCTCACTTCTCACTGTGTCTCCTACCCACCTCCGCTGTGACAATCACAGAAGGGATTCCTGTTGGGGAGCCACTGGCAGCACTCTCTCCAGGACTGAAGGGTCGGTTACCTTGTCTTCTTCGGCCACCAGTAAGTTAGCTACTGATGACCAAACATACCGATTCTGAAATTATGCTAGACTCAGGGACAATGACAATACAGAGCTTAAGGACATGGGATTTGGAGATCCCAAGTTTGGTTCAAATCTCAGTCTGCGA
Source organism: Alexandromys fortis (assembly GCF_014885135.2). Classification (NCBI taxonomy): domain Eukaryota; kingdom Metazoa; phylum Chordata; class Mammalia; order Rodentia; family Cricetidae; genus Alexandromys; species Alexandromys fortis. Next base: position 16,394,183 of record NW_026067905.1, read on the forward strand.
TCAGTAGACTGATAGAACCATCTACACTTGAATTTCTTCAACTTTATTTTGGGGAAAATAGTTCCTCTTCATGGAGTTGTTGTGATGATTATTGAGAGAGTATGTGTTCCAACATAAGCTATTGCTAAGCTGAAGTTATAATTGCTGTCCTTCTGTTAGTGTACACACACAGACATACACATATACACACATACATACATGACTTTGCCCTAGACCTGAAAGAAGTATCTTTCCCATAATCTTATAATTAGAAAGTAGCAAAGAGAATATTAAAATTATTGTTCTGCATCCTGAGTCACTCACTCATTGCTTCTATCTGCACGTGGATGAGGTTCTCAATGTCTTCCTGCAGTGTCTGATGGGGCTTCAGAGGGATGGGCAGGTAGCCATAGTGCTCTTTGTTGCAGAGGTACATCTGGATGCCTGAGGATATGAAAGAGCAGAGTCAATCAATCAAAACCCACACTGTTTAGTAGGAGAGGAGACCGGACTGTGGCTGACACTGAGTTCAACACGGAAACTGAGCAAACGGCTTGTTTCGGGGGAACTGACTAGAGAGCTTCACAATATTCTTTTATTAAAAATTGGAAATACAGAATTGGGGGCTCTGAAGAAACCCTGGACCGTCCTTCGGTCCAGAGGAAATTGGTTTTTCTTTCTGAAGGACGGGCACATTTGTGGCCTGAAATGAACGCTATAAAAGCATGAAGCAATCAGACAAGAAGGAGGAATTCTCATTCCAGAGAGCAGAACGGAACAGCATAATCTGCCTACAGGAAATAATAAGAAGATGAGGAATGAAATCCATATTTGACATGAAAGCACACAGGAAGACCCTGTAAGGCTGACAGATTATTAAAGCTAAATCCAACCGCACAAACACAATTAAGATACAAAGGAAATTTATAATTCCCCATGATTCTTCTTGGTTTTATCTTTTTTCCCCTGTGCTGGCATGGATTAGGAATGACCAATGAACAAAATTCTCAAAAATAAGTCCATAGTGGGACAAAAATAACCCTTCCTATCAAATCTTATTAAGAAGCTGCAGTATGGCGGAGCCAGCAATGTCATAGTTCTCATCCATTCAGTTCTGGTATTCATAGCCCCACAGTGAACTGGGGGAGCTAGAAGGCACCTCTGTTCAGTTAGCAATGGGGACTCAAGACGGTCTCACAGCTGACTTAGTTACGAGGACAAACCTGCCAAGCTTGGGACCATGTCCCCAAGCTTCTGATGTGTTAATTGCCACAATCATCAGTGCTTTCCTGAGGAAATTATCCACACTGTGGCATTTTCATTTGGGGCAGATGAAATTTCCAGCAGTCAGCTACATCACCCGCCAAGCCAGGTGAGGCTGTCTTATGTGATTAACAGAAAATGACAAAGAGAGAAAAGGGCCTTTGTCCTCCACCTTTCCCGATTCTGGTTGGTCTCACTAGGCCCTGTCTTTCTTCAGTTGAACTCACTAGCTGTGTTAGTTGTTCACATGGAATGTCTCTGGAAACTACAAACCAGAATGTAACTATTTACAAAGTTGTAATGAACTAAGAAAATAGGGGGAAAAAGATTTAATGTTTAGGTTGCCTCTCTATTTTAGTTAAATAAACCCCATTTTTCCTTTTAATGTCCCAAGGCTTCCATACAAACAGGATATGATACCTAACCAAACTATCCACCAGGCAAGCAGGTACAAGAAAGACATTTTCAGACATGAAATGCAAGGTAATTAAAATATTTACCTCCTACCACACTTTTTCAGGAAGTTACTAGATGATGAAGAAAGAGGAAAAAGAGGAGGTGAGTAAGAAGGAGAAGGAGAAAGATCACCATGCACAAGAAACACTCAAGACCCAAGAGAGGTGACGCAGGACAGAAGCAAACTCAGTCCCAGTTGATGGCTGTGATGGCTCTGAGATTAGAGTGTATCAGAAGAATTCAAGACAGACATCTTGGAATCTTCTAACATGCACAAGGGGACAGCTGATAATTATGAATACTCTAAGAGTTTGAGAAAATATGAGTTTTCAGTTGTTTTAGTGATGACTCTCTCTCTCTCTCTCTCTCTCTCTCTCTCTCTCTCTCTCTCTCTCTCTCTTTCTCTCCTTCTCTTTGTCATATCCCTCCACACAGAGGGGGAGAGAGAGAAAGAGAGAGTTACTAAGTTTGACAATGGAAAACTTTGTAGAGATCTTGGTGTTTTAGGATCATGTGATTATAGTAAAAATCTGCAGCATCTTTTGAGAAGATTTATTCATTTTTACTTATGTGTACTTGTGAGTGCCTATATGTATGTTTGTGTGCCCCATGTGTGTGTGGTACCCAAAGAGGCCAAAGGATGGCATTGATCCCCTGGAACTGGAGGTACATGCAGTTGTGAATCCTCATGTGGGTGCTGCGACCTGAACCCAGGTCCTCCGCAGAGCAGCACATGTTCCGAACTACTAAGTCACTTACCCAACACAACACTCAGCATATTAAATTACATGGAGAGGACAGGGTATAAGGAAGAATGTGTTTCCACATGGAAGGCCAAAGGGAAGTGAGCTAACTTATCATCTTTTATAATGAAGAGTTGATTTGGGGGAAAGGGGGCTAAAAGAAATAGAGAAAATAAGAAGAAAATGGGTGCAGACTACTTAGAAACAAAACATGCTGGGCTTCTGAGCCCATCTTCAGGAGTGGCACACTGGGAGTACTTATCTTAATAAACCATAGGCCACTGAACTCTCTCAACTCATGGATAATATGATAAAAAATAAGGAGATATGCTGATAATTAGAGAAAGCTTCTGAGAGTATATGGTAGTAAAGTGTCTGGGGAACCTGTGGGAAGGAGAGGAGAGCATTCTGAGGAAAGTGCTTTGTTTTGCTTATGAAGACACCGAATGCTTTCCTGAGCTCACGTATACCGAATAGTGAAGACTGATAAATAATCTCTTTCCCTGTGATGAAATATTATACTCGGGCTGTGATCGGTCCAGGGCCACCCAGTAAGTCATTAGTACCAAATCTTTGTCTCCAAGAGCCAGTTCCAACTCTTTTCTCCCTACCTGGAACTTACAGCTTAGTCTAAAGGGCATTAACCTTTGGGACCACCGTCCCTACACCGGAATGCACTTATGACTGCCACTGATGTCCCAGAGGTAGATGGGCCTGCCCTCCACCCACATTACTTATTTGGCTCACAGTGGGGTATTTAGAAGCTGCCTGGCTAGTACAGAGGAGGACTTCTGTGCCCACCATACACAAGTCTGACCCCTAGCTACATGGAAGCTCAATTCTTGCCCCTGGCCTCATCATTGCCACAGAGCCTTGTCTATAACCCTCATGGTCCTGCCTGGTACAGAGAGACAATTTGCTTCTTCTGGTACATTTTAAAAATTATGTTCTGATGGATAACTCACATCCAGAGAATTTCGGAACAGTGGAAACAAAATAATACCACCTATTTTTCACCAAGACTCTGTCAAAAGAGAGAGAAGTGTTTTTCTTTGGACCCAATGAAGAAACGAAGAAACTTGAGATGTGGCATAGGTTACAGGTTCCTTCATACTTCTGAAAACATCAGTGAAACATGACCTTAGACTGCACAGCTGCTAAGCAGTAGCCTTCAGTAATTCTCTCTTGCCCTGTTTGCATCAGTACCACCAATCTGGCCCTCTGCATTCATAGGTGTCAAAAACTTAGTTATGTTTCCAGAGCTAAGGATCTGAGCTCCCCAACAATTACAGACACAGTGCCGGACATAATTGCAGGACTTCTCTCCTTTCCCGCCTCTTGTTTTCCTTAGATAGTCTGCCAACAGTTTTGGGCATTCATATCTGCCTGTAATATTCCACGAAGATCTCTGGGAAGCCTGACAAAGAATGCATAAAGTTCTGGCAATTAGGCCATACAAACAGCAAAGATGAAAAGTTCCAGTATAGTCTGCATCAAGGCCTAACACCTGGGTGTGAGTTTAAAATGGATATACCATCATTTAATCCCCGGGTTGCAATGATGATCTGTTAGGCACCGGCCATCACCATAATCACAACAGCTCATTTCTTGGAACATCTTTGCTTCATATTCTGAAGCAAAGGCGTGGCAGAACTTGCTGGAATAGTAAAACTCTGCCTCTGCTTCTGGCCCTGGAGAAGTCGGAGTAAATCGTTCATCAAGAAGCAGCTCCTGCTAACATGGACACAAGAACCTTCGTGCAAACTTCCAGATGAGTGCCCTTTCCTTCACATAAGGCTCCCTGAATGGCTACGTCTGACCAAGGAGTCTAAATTCTTCTACAAAACAGGAAAACCAGCCTTATAATTTCTACAAAATATTCTCCTGCTTTTCAGATACCCCAGCGAGTGGGGCATCCATGGTGTGTGTGCACTGCGGCTTGGGTCTGTGTTAGCAACCTCATCTTCCAGCAATCTCCCCAGCTGCCGAGGGGCTTTGCAAAATCTTTTCACCGTAACTTATGTCGCCACCATGAGTTTATTCACCTTCTCCTTGTTTTGTTAGAGGCTAAATGACACATTCTAACAGGCCCTGGCTGCTGTCAGGAAGGCCTGAGGGACTTAGGAGAGCTTTGCCTTGGCAAAGCCGTGAACCTTCCTGAACTCTTGTTGTGACTCAGTCTTCCCCAAGGGAATGGGAGGAAGGAAAAAGACGGAAAAAAAAAGAGAAAAAAAAAAACAACAAAACACCTTTTCATCGTATTGACTTGGCTTTTTCAAGAAGCCCACACAATGCAGTGGCCATGGTAACTGAGCAGGTACTTAAGTGTGGCTTCACATTGCCCTCCACAGAGATGGAGGCTGGGACTGCTGGCTACCTCCACTATCTGTTCCCAAGAGTGAGAGAGCTGGGGTTTATGACCACACAGAATAAGGATGACATCCTGAGCCTCCCTCCCAGTTAGGAAGTGACCTCTTGCTTAGTTCCAGCAAAGGGAACATGCATGGAAGCTCTGCGTTCAGCCTCTGGACTGCACTCTGATGGGGCTGAGGCCCATAGTCTAGTTTCTGCCTTAATGTATGGAGCATCCCTGGTGCTGAGGCTGGATCCTACAGTTAAGGGCACTGCCTCCTGAATTATGAAAGGATAGTGAGAAGGAGCTGCTAAGAACTGAGCGATGGAGCCACTACAGCACGCAGATTATTTCTGAGAAGAAATAGTTCCATTTGTGAAGCTTGGAGACTTTTTCTAGGTTCCAGTTTAGTAATAGGATTCTTGTAATTACCAATAGCAATCCCATCAGCTCTAGTAAGCCAGTGAGATTTTTCAAGACTCTCATTATCACCATCTCCCCATCAACTCAGATCCTTCCCAAAAGGAAGAGTCTTTTTTTTTCTTTTTCTCTTTTTCTCCTTTTTTTTTTTTTCTGAGACAGGGTTTCACTATAGATTTTGGAGCCTGTTCTGGAACTAGCTCTTGTAGACCAGCCTGGCCTTGAACTCACAGAGATTCGCCTACCTCTGCCTCCCCAGTGCTGGGATTAAAGGCATGCACCACCTGTGCAGAACCAGCCCTGGCTCTTGATCTTTGGTGCTTAAGGACTCTGGCTGGGTTACTACAAACAGTTCATTGCTTCTCACAGACTTGAGATTGGGAAAGAGGCATTTTTCAATATGCACAGAACACAAAACAGAAGCATGTCTTTTGTAGTGTTTCTAAGGTAGCCTACAGCCATGTACAAACAGTACCTGCTTGCCTGCTGGAGAAGGCAAAAACGATGATGTCGTCAAAGGTCCAGGTGTAGTCCTGGTGTGGGGGGTAGAAAGCCAGCTTGGTGGAGGCCTCTTTCCTGAGGTCAATCAGGAAGGTGGAGTGGACCATGGGGACGGGGAAGCAGCCCATCCTTTTCCACTCTCTAATCTGAAGGTAGTCTGGTGTCCGCTTATAGAAGCCCTGGAAGACAGCAAACGGACGGACTAGGTCCTCTCCTCTGAAAGCATCATCACCCAGGCACCACAGCTCAATAGAAATCTCCAGAGCATCTCCATTCTCCTTATCCTGAACTAAGAATTTCTAAATGAGCCCCAGAAATGGATCGGCATTTAAAACACAGGGGAGTTTTGATATCAGGAACCATTTCGATCCCATTTCTGTTGATTTGATATTTTCACCAAGTGTAGTATATATAGGCTTATGGTTAAATATGAAGGATTAATATTAATATAAAAGGGGGTACAGCAGACAAGTATGAACACATCCTGGTCCTTGAACTCGGGCCCTCTGAGTTCAAGCCTTACCTCAGCCCCTTATTGCTCATAGGTGTCTCAACTCTGCTATGCCTTTTCCCTCAGCTCTGAAACAGGGACAGTCAATACTATCTACCCCGGAGGTTCCTCCCCACACACAATTTAGTGAGATTAAGCTATGAAGGACCTAGAATAATGTCTAGCATCAAGAAAGTATCAAGTGTTATTGGCTAGCATTGAAATGACTATGTTATACTTGGCTGATGTTTTTGAAACATATATTATTTTCACATATGTCCTGGACTTTTTTTTTTTTAGTGCAATTGATGGCTTGATATTTCAGTGAAATTTAAACTGCTTCACACTTTGGGGGGAGGGGCGAATTCCCCCCCCCCATGCTTTAACACTTCCTCCTGTAGGAAAGCATGGGACAACCCATCCTCTCACTTTGTGGTTTTCCATCCAAATTTAATTTCATCCAACAAATACCGATGGGGTGCCTGCTGTAATCCAGGCTGAGATTAATGATGAAGAATTAGCGCTGAGACGGTACAGGATTATCCCATGTGGGGTGTAGAATCTTGTAAAGTATATCCACTCCGGTCGTACTAGTCGTAAAGACCATGAAGACATTCCAGGAAGAAGGACAATATATCCCACCAAAATATACTTTAAAGTGTGTAGGAGCTTTGAAAGGCCTTCACAGAACATGTGGTCAGAGGTGGAGGCTCAGTGGGTCGACTGGAAAGTTTCACCAGACTACCATTGTGAGGTACACGATGTGCAGTGGATATACACGTTTCTATGTATATGGTGCATCTCTAGTTGTGATGTCAGCACCAGGCACTGCATCTTCTGCTTCTACGATGCACCTTTCACTGTGTAGAAGTTAGCTACTTCCCTGCCCATCCCATATGATAAGGTCAAACAACCATCAACTGAGACGCAGAAGATGTGAGTCTTTTAGTTATCCTAACCACTTGCTAGCTTTTTGATCTTTTTTTTAAGCACCGGTTTTCCCTAATGCTTCAGCCGATGGGAGTTTTAAAAGGGATAATGGGGACATTGGTTTTTCAAAGAGCTCCCCTACAGACTCAAATTAATACCGTCAGGAGTAATATTCTTAGGATGAGAAACTTGGAAAATTTAGGAGGACAATGATTCAATGAGAGAGAGAGGGTGGTAAGAAAGGAGACAGAGTAAAAAGAATTAACACGCTTCTCAAAGACAGGTGGACACAATCGTATCATTGTTTCAAAAGAACTGAGGTTTATTGATAATAGGTCTTTTCATTAGCCAGGCAACGCCAAGATGGTTTTGTTTTGGATATGTGTAAGGCCTTTGGAAAGCAGGGCCGCCGTGATCTTAGGAAGTCATTGGTCATTTCCGTTTCCATCCAAGTTGAAAATGGACCAGGGTGGAAGAAAGCCAAGAACAGATGAGGATGATTATAATTGGCCCAGTTTGTACAGAACTGAGTTTTGCTCTTCAAAATAAATGAGCACATTCCTCCTATTCCCTTTTAATAAGGAACGAACAGACTTTTGAAAGCTGTGGTCACTGGGATTACCTCCTCCCACTGCTGTCGCCGGTGGCGAAGCAGAACTCACTAAAAATACGCCTCAAATGGCCCGGCCACGTGGAGCACTGCAGACTGTGAATGTGAGCTTATGCTAACTTAATGTTTTCTCCAAAGAAACTGAATGAGCTTTCTGCACATCAACTCATCGTCCCCTCCAAAGACAAGTGGATGGTAAGAATCACTGAAAAATCTCATAGAAACAAGGAATATAATGGCAATGAAACAGGAATTCCTGGTCTGGTGCTATGGTGGCGCCACTGGTTATTAACACTTTCAGCAATGTTGCAAGCCATTTGAGATGTTGGTAGATTGAAATATGTAGTAGCAAAAGTCATGTCAACCCTTACAGATCTGGTGAAGACCTCTTGTTTTTTGAGACAAGCTCTTATAATGTAGCTTAAATTAGCCTTGAATTCTTGTTTTCTGTTTCTATTCTGATTGAGACAAAATTTCATGTAGCCTAGGCTCTGACTTCCTTATGTAGTTGAGGATGGTTATGAATTACTGACCTTCCCCTACTTCCCAAATTCCATCCACCATTCTCTCTCTCTCTCTCTCTCTCTCTCTCTCTCTCTCTCTCTCTCTC